>NW_023270387.1:8980853-9547609 GCF_011800145.1 Mirounga leonina | reverse complement strand
AAAAGTCTTTTCTGGTTTGAAAAGAAGAAACTTGGGGAATGGAAGAAGAAATCAAGACAAAAAGGGGGTCCTGCATCCCCTCTTCCGGGTAAGTGATCCATGGCCCAGTGAGGGTGCGGGGACCCCAGAGTAGAGGATACCTGAGCCTTGCTTTCCCAGGGATAACCCAGGGAAACAGAAAGCCTTGTTGGCTCATGGAAAGGCAGCGATGGTGGGGGAGGGAGACAGGTTGAGAGCCCTGGGGGAGGCCTCAGGAGGTACTACCACTCTCAGGGAAGGTGGGGGAAACAGACCAAAAAAAAAAGCTCTAGATGCCCCCATGGGAGAGAGGAGTGTTGAGAGAAGGTGAGTTAATTCAAAGTAGTCTGGATTTGGGATAAGGAGGACTCAAAGCAGTTATGCCCAGCATCCAGAGACCTTAGTGAAAGCATAGATAATAGGAGCGAAGGGCAGAACCTAAGGATAAGGGCAAAATAAGGTAAAGTGGAGCCCAGTGAAGGTTCATGTGGACAATGGATCACTGTGAATGACACCTCACTTTCCCCTGGAATCCCCTGGGAACTTAAATTACTCCCTAAGGGAAGGGGAAAGGAGAGGAGGGAAAACTTGAACCAATTCCTCACCCAAAAAAGACTTTGTTTTAATCTGGAAGGAAGTGAGTTATACCTGGAATTGCAAGACTGTTTCCTGCTGTCAAAAGGATGTGAGGGTTTGAGAACTAAATTAAACTAAATTATAGAGAAATAAAGTTTTATACCCGCGTGTCTGAGTTTTAGGAGTGAAATGACACCAGGGATAATTATAAGGTCTTCAGGGCAGGAACTATTTCTCTGTTGTTCACCACCTTGTATTCCGGGTGTACTACCGTGCACATAGCAGATGGTCAAGCGATAGCTTTGAGTGGGTGAAAGAAAATGGCCCAACTATGGTGGAGCGAGGTTAGTGTGACCTTAAATACCCCAATTTTCTGGCTCTTATGCTTCTTCCTTCCTCACACAGTCGAGGACAAATCAGCCGTGTACTTGGAACATAGCAGCAGTGGGAATAGACATTTTGTTTTCCCTTTGCTTACCAATTGGTAAGCCATTATTTCCTTAAACCTGCCTTTATAAATGGGGGGGTATTTTATCTGCTAAATTCATCCCTGGATGCCATATCATATAAAAAGGAT
Organism: Mirounga leonina; assembly: GCF_011800145.1. Lineage (NCBI taxonomy): Eukaryota > Metazoa > Chordata > Mammalia > Carnivora > Phocidae > Mirounga > Mirounga leonina. The sequence continues at coordinate 9,546,438 of NW_023270387.1, read as the reverse complement.
TACTTCCGTATGAGTCAATATTCTTAACTCTTTACATAGTTTATGGCCCCGAAGTGTCCTCCAGGAGCTTAAAAAATCTTAAAAACACACTTAGAGCAAAAAACAACACTCATTTGGTTATTTATTTATTGGTGAGGTGTTTTTTTTTTTTTTCATAAGCAATGCCTGACATTCCATGTCTCCAGATGAATTCACAAGAGCAACAAAGATCCTTTTTCTGAAAAACTTAAGGAAAATGGCAGATATGAAGAAAATGTGTCCCAATTTGTAAGGGTTTATAAAGGATGCCGAGAACCTTCCGATGGCACTTTAGGGGAGAGAAATGTGTGGTACTTAAGAAAACTGGCTTTGGAATCAGACTTCTTCTGACACTGAGGCTCTGCCACTTAGTAGCCATGGGAATTTGGCAAGTTATGCAAAGTCAGAGCTTTAGTTAAGTCACCCCTGGAAAGTTTAGACTATTAAATGAGATAATATGAGCTTAGCTCAGAACCTGGCACTATTAACCACACAATTTATTTTAGCTACTTTATCATTATCATCTTTATTTTTATTCATTGACATTCTGAAACTGGAACAAAGCACTGACATACCTCTTTTCTTGATATTAGCGATGTCCGGGCATGGATATGTGAGACTGTTAAAGCCTTTTCTTGTGCCAGGTGCTAGGTTTTCAGAAATCAGTCACAGACCCAGGCGCCTCTGTAAACACATATGAAAAAGATCAGAAGTAAAATCATTTCCAGGGGGCACCATTTCTTTGATGGCAATGTAAATGACACCTTAGGGTTCGAAAAAGAAGTTTAGGTTTCTCCCAGGGAATGAGAAAACATACAGACACAGAAAAACTTGGGCTAAACTTGTTTCTTTTTGTAACTGCAATTCACTAACTACTGGCTCAGCTTAGTTGTGGCAGCAGGGGTTGTAAAGAACAAATGGGCTCCTGACTTCCCCCTTAATCTGGTGAGGGGCTGTGGGCTTTCAAAATCATTTTGAAAGGAGACCCAAATGTAGGCCAGAATTTATTGGCTGGCCGATGAACCTCCCGTAAATCTTCAAGCAAACAGAAGTTGATTTGAACCCGTTCAGAAAGCATTCTTCGTTTGATCCTCCTAAAACCTAAGTTATTTCAATATAATTCAATCGAAGTGAGGCAACTGTCCCAGAAGTCAGAAAAAGCCTACTTGTTTCATGTTGGCTTAGTTGTTCTTCTGCTAAAGAAATGAACCTGAGGCTGTGGACACCACATCCCGAGCCCACTCGGGGACTTTCCACAGGGTAGTTGGGGCAGCCATGGCTTCCGGACAGCACTTTGGAGCAAAGACAGAGGCTTTGCACGAACCAATAAAACAAAGGGTTGGAAGCAGGGAAGGGGACAGTGTTGGCTTCTTTCTAGGGTAGAATATGGAGGGACGTGACCTCAGGAATAGTATCATGCCATTAAAATGAGGCTTCAGAAATACCCTGGGGAAGCTGCCATGATTGGACAAGGGAGGTGACCTTTAAGAAAATGACATGAATATCTCAATTAGATGCCCTGCTTCTGCACAATTACTGCTAAACCCCTATTAGATCCAAGTTCCCTGCATATGAGAAGCTGCCCCTGCAGTGGGTGGACAATAGCCAAGGGGAATATGACCACCCTTAGGTGAGCTTGAAGATTCTAAGTGACGGACAGCGAGTCCAAGGCTAGGAAATAGGAGGGGGGTATGGCATTAATATGTAGTGGGGAGTACTGTGGCTGGAGTGGGGAACAGAAAAGGACAGCTTCCTAGAGAGAAATGGGAGCAGTAACAGGGCCAAGAGAGAGCTTCCGTAGCCCTGCAGACAAGCTTGGAACATGTGCCCCATTTTTAGGTCTTTGTGTGGGTCTTAAGAATATTGAGCCCAAGTCTGCTATGTAGATACAGATTGCTGGAGGCTGTTGTTTTTCCCAGATGTTGTTCTGTTGAATAACAGTGCTCAGGTCCATAAGAAAATGTGTTCTAGAATGTTTATTATGATAATGTTTATAATAGGAGTGAGTTGGAGGGGCCCATGGCTAGTGTGAATAATTGCTATGTATTACTACAGAACACTAAGGAGCAGTGGGCCGGATGAACAGGGATGTGATTAGCTCTGGAAGTCAGTTGTACCGTTGAGTTAAAAAGGCAGGAAACAGAATGAGAACTCCTTTTATGTACACAGAAAACACACACTAGAAACATCACAATGTTCTTCCCAAGGGTACGTTAGAGCCAATCTCAATCCCTCTATGGGGAGAAGGGAATGAGAGCAAGAGTTAGGGAAGGAGAGGAAAATAGTCTGTGATACAAGGAGGGGAGAGTCTTGAGTAGTCTAGTTGTGACGATGTGCTACACACTTAACAGAAGGATGGACTCAGATTTGCACCTAATAAAATGAACCAAGGCAAGGAGTGAGAAGGAGCCAGCCAGGCTGAGTGCCGGGAAGAACGCCCCGGGGAAAGGGAGCAGCTGCAGAAAGGCCTCCAGGTGGGCAAAGGGTTGGCCAAAAGGACCAACAGCATGACTGTCTCAGGAAGAACAAGGGGGAAAGGGGTGTGAGGGGAAGTCAGGGAGAGAGAGGACGGTGCATTGGCCTCAGGGGGCCATGGCAAGACACTGAGATTTTATTGAAAGTGCAATGGGAGGCCCCTAAAATATTTTAAGCAAAGGGGAGGCATGCCTTCATTGACATTTTTAACAGATCATGGGATCTGTCAAACAGGAGAGAGCAAAGGTAAAAAAACAAACAAAAAAAACACTGAAGAGGCACTGCAGAAGCCCCAGTGAGACACGCTGGTGACCTGGACTGAGGCAGCCGCGTACATGGAGGGAAGAGTTTGGACACACTGCCCACAAACACCCCACGCTTCCTCGCGCGGAAGAGTCAAGTCTTTACATGGCTCACGTTCCTATTCTTGCCCAGGGAGTATAATCCAGTGTTTCTTCTCTGCTGGGCTTCTGTTGGAGAACCATGAATGCCCAAGATGCCATGGGCTTCACCCTAGTCCCACCCCCTACACCAGGTGCCCTGAGCTTGGCGGGCTCACAGGTGTTTGCCTCCTAGTTCCAGACTTTCCCCAGCCATGGAGTTCATGTAGGCTTCCCTGAGTATGTCCATGGTCAGGATGCTCACCAGCAGGGCTCTGGAGGATGGTGGCCTGAATTTGATTCACAGCTCTGCCATTCATTTACCAGCTGTGTGACCCTGGACAAGTTCCTGTTCGTCTCTGTGCCTCAATTTCCTCACCTATAAGATACAGGTAATGATAGTACCTATCTCATACTTAGTTAACATACATGAAGTACTTGGAACAGTACCTGGAACATCAAACACATGTTCTATTAGAGTTTGCTATCATTGTTATCGTAATTATTACTAGTGGAGGGGGCCAGTTGCTTTCCCCACTGATGTGTCCAGTGACTGCAGCTTTTCCAGCAGAATCCTTTCTGGTAAGTATGAGCTGGGGATCCTGTTGCCCTGCCTCCACCCTGCACTCCAGGTACACTTTGAACAACCAACTTGCTAAAAATTGAGGTCATTTTTTGACAAACTCCAAGTTACCTGCATAGCTTAATGCTTCCCAAGGAAACAAAAAGTCCTGATTGTAAACAAGGCGGGGAATTCTAATACTTTTCTAAAGTTATAAGAAATGTGTCATCTGCTGCTTCTGAGTGTATTTTTATACTTCTCAGAAGAGAGCTCAAGGAAAGCAGGCTTAATACTAATGTAGAATGTACATTCCATGTCTCTGCTGCAGGCCACACAGATCCATTTACATGGGCTTCCCATGGGGGCAGCCCACAGAGCCCACAGAGCACCCTACTTCACATTTAATTTACCAGGTATGCCAGTCATTTCTCACTATTCTTTATCCTTCTCCCAGTGTCTTCCTCCCAAACTCCTGCTTCTCACCTCCCTGTGATTTTAGGCAATCTCATGAAAGCACTCACAATAGGTTTGAATGACCTGTAGAATTAACCTTGGCCTCTCTCACTTATTTGCATTTTAAAAGAAAGTTTTTAATCTGAATAGACCTCCAATTTGTTGATTTGAGAGTGAAAAAAAAAAGTACTTTCCAAGTGTGTCTGAGATAGACCTCTGGTACCACCCAGACATTCTGAGGAGTACCTCTGCCCTCCCTCCAGCCCAGCATGGGAGTCCCCTGTAGATTTCATGCCTACATGCGGCCTGGATTGGATGCTTCCTGTGGCGGCCTCATATCCTCTCTGTCCACCTACTTCTCTAGCAGATGTGATCTGCCAGGTCCTCACCTTAGTTCTACACGTACCTCTCGCTTTCTGCCCAGGCTTCCCTGACTCTGGACACCTGTGGGTGCAGCCTGGGAGTTAAGGTGCACTGATACCCCAGGGGGCAACCCCTAGCCAATGGAGGATGGATGGAGTCTGTGGGGAAATGCTCTTCTGTTTTTCCTGGTTCCCCAGAATCCTGGTGGCACAGAGTCCCTGTGGCCCACAGTGGTGATCCAACTCGAGCTCACCCTTGAATCAGCTTCCCTTCCTCCCGTGTGTTTCTCCACTCTTGTTTCCTTGGATGACTTATCAAAAGAGACTCTCTGCTTTCAGTGGAACTCAGGCTAAACTACTGCCAAAGACCAATATGCCTTCACCTGGCCATTTACTTTTGTGCTGTTCAGGGGAGGATTAATATGTTTACAGATTACGATTTATAAAGCGGAAATGTGTCAGAGTATTTGCTAACAATTAAGATAAATCCAATTATTTGAGATTTAATGCCATGGACATTTATTGCAGTTTGCCTAGTGCCAGGTGCAGAGCTAGGCTCTGGGGAGACAATGGAGAGTGATCCCTCCCTGAAGCTGCAGCCCAAAGCATGTGGCCCCATCCCTCTGCCAAGGACTCCTCCCAGAGATGCCGCAGTCCACCCTGGACAGGAGAGGTTAGCAGATCTCCAGTGCAGGCCGCCATGCTAGGGCTAAGAGTGTGGATGCCAGAGGCAGGCTGCCTGAATTCACTTCCCTTGTCATTACTTCCAAGCGGGGGAAGTTACCTCATCTCGCCAAGCCTCAGTTTACTCCTCTATGAAATGTGGATACTTTAGAGTCACGGTGGAGAGCAAATGAAAAAAAATGCAAGTAATGGTCATATTACACTGCCCGACACGTAGCAGGTGTGCAGCCGATTCCAGCTCTGCAGCGAGCTGCTGATTTCCACCCGATGTGTCAGTGCCTCAAGGGGGCCGGCTGCCAAGGAAAGGAGATGGAGGGGAGGGACACAAGGAGGGCACCGTCCCTCTGCCCAGTGGGGTCTAGTTTGAATATTAGGAACATCAAAAGGACAACTCATCCAAGAAAAAGGTAACCACGACTAAACATTTTAACAGATGTTAAACTTTTGGCCAATTTTTTATTTAAGCAATTTATATCATGTTCTGTGCTCCTAAAGTATTGCATTATGTTTACACATTTAGACGACTTCTGTAGGATGACAAATGTGTTCTTAAATGTTGGAAATAACTTTTAACTAAAAAATTTACATTCTCATACATTTTGTACCATACTTGGACTAGTTTTGTTTTAACAACACCTCCTTCTCTCTAATTATCCTAGTCAGTCAAAAGTTCCTTGTACCTTCCTTTTACAATGTGTGGCTAATTCTGGGGTATCTCTGGGAAATTTTCTATCGGCCATTTTGTTAGAGATGATTAAGGGGAAAGAAGGAGCTCCTAAATGGAAGGATGAAAAGGGGTGGATGAGCAGTGGAAGAAAGGAGATTTTGAGTGGATTTAAGCAGTAGAGCTGATATAAGCTAGTCTAATCCTACTGAGAAAACAGATGTCTATCTGTGGGCTAAGGAAGCCATCCTGGACATGCCCTGTCCTCCCCACTATCCTCCCAGACACCTGCACCTCTCACCGGGTCTTGGACATCCCCCCCTTCACACCCAGCCTTCAGTTCTTCCCTGAAAGGTTTCACATTGCACCAGCAAAACTGGAGGGCAGATGATTTTCCTTTGCTCACTCCCATTTCTGGCCTTCTCTCCAACCTACTATTCTCCCCAGGCAACTGTGAAGATATTTTTGGCTAAGGAGGGCATTCCCAGCACTCTGCCAAATGAACAGATGGTGGGTGGGCCAGAGGAATGGTGGGTGGTGGGGCTGGCATGAGGGGCATCTGGCGGTGTCCTTCTGGATTACAGGGAAGGGGGGGAATCTTAAGAAGATCCCTTCCTTCCTAAAGTCTGATTGGCTTTTTAAAGACTCCCAGTACCTCTGAAATAAACCAGAGAGTCGGTGTAACCAGATGATTTGCCTTCAGATGAATGCTTTGTTGTATCATTTATAGGTGTAAAAAGATTTATTAACTCATAATTTTATCAAGTAGTAATGTGTGAGTAAATGTTTTAATAAGGTCACTAATTCCATTACAGTATGTTGTGTTTAATAGCCTTTAAAGGTGAAATAAAATTATCAGCTCTTAGTTACTCTCCTCCAATTTTCTGTAGATTCAATGAGGGGGTTTTCTAGAAGCCCATGACTCCCCTACCTCCTTCTTACCCCACTACCTCCACAGACTTCTGCTGCATTTAAGAAAATATACAGTGTAGTGGTTTAGAATTAACATTCTGGCATAAGAAAGATTACAATTAGAATCCTAGCTCAACCACTTAGTACTTGTGTGACCTTGGAAGAGTTCCTTAACCCAGCTAAGCCTCGGGAAGCTCATCTGTAAAATGGGATCATTATTGTACCTCATACCCCCTGAAGATTGCATGAGATCATTAATGCATGGACAGTACTAACAAAGTGCTTGGAAGGGAATGTGAGCTAATAAATGTTAGCTATTGTGTTAGTTATCCGTTGCTGTGGGACAAATTGCTCCAACTTAATCTGCACACAACTAAGTAATGTGCCTCTGCTGCAAGGTCTCTTGGAAGGCTAGAATCAAGGTGTTGGCCGGGCCACACTCTTATCTGAAGGCTTGACTGAGAGAGAATCTGCTTCCAAGCTCACTCTTATGGTTGGTGGTAAGACTCTGTTCTCTGTGGGCTGATGGACTAAGGGCCTCAGCTCATCCCCAGCTGTTGGCTGGAGCTCTTCATCCATTCCTTGTGATGTGGGCCTCTCCATGGTGTGGCTCAAACATGGCAGCTGGCTCCCATCAGAGTGAGCACGCAAGAAGGCAAGAGATGGCCAGCAAGACAGAGGACACAGGCTTTTAGTAACCTAATCTCTGAAGTGACATCCCATCATCTTTGTCATATTCTATTCCTTAGAAATGAGGACTAGATACATATTCTATTCCTTAGAAACATGCAAGGGGAAGGGTCCTACAAAGGTGTGGACACCAGGAAGTAGTGATCATTAGGAGTCACTTTTAGAAGCCGTCTACCACAGCTATAGTCATATTGCTGTTAAGGCAACTCACTATTTAACACATCACATTTTATCAAGACTCTTCTTGAAAACCTTCCTTGCTTCCCCTTTGTGTATCATATGTGTCCACACGTAGTGCACAGCACATAGGGCTTTGCAGTCCAGGTACTTCTTCTCTTCTAGGCTCCTTCCCTCCTGCTCCCCACTGATCCCTCTAGCCTACTGTGCCCACACTTCTCACACTGTCCAGACACACCAGAGTCTCGGAGCTCCCAAGTAGTTCCCCTGGGATTCATAATGATGTCCCAGGAGATTCGTGTCATTGAAAAAGGTATGGTGTCTGTTTTGAGTCTTAATTTTTTAGAGAAAACCAACACTTAAATTATTTACATATTTTCTCTTTCAAAACAGAACAGGAGGGCCTTTGAGTATGTAGCACATGCAGTTTGAGAGTCAAAAAAGTCTGGGGGACATCACCATGCATGTTCATGCATCCATGATTGCATGGGCTGTTGCCTCTCTGTTCTGTTTGGCGGACTCATATTCAGCCTTAAGAGTCAGACTTAGATGTCCCTTTTCTTGGTAAATATATCTTTGAGACCCTCAGGACTTACCCCTTCCCCCATGTCTTCTCTGTTTCCCTATAGCATTTTGGACAATCCCCTCTTAAAGATCTTTCATTATAGTGCATATAAAAAATGTTCCACAAAATCCTAGGATCCCACATGGTGATGAGGATGGGGATGGGTGAGGGCTTACTTTCTTAAATGGGTGGTCTTTTCAGTTGATGTCACCTGCTCTGCCTACAGCCCCTTTCTATGGAGATCTTTTTTTGCTCTTGGACCTTGTTGCCCAAGACATCCCTTCCTGGCCTGGGAATGACCCTTGTCTCAAGGACAACTCCCCTCAGTGCAGGAGCGCTGGACCTGTCTTATTCAGTAACATGTCCAAACTCATAAACCAGCAGGTGGTGAAGCTGGGATTCAAACCCAGTGACAGTCTCAATGCACAGCCTTGCTTCTCCTTTCTGCCCTGTGCAGCTACAGACCCTGGAAAGAGGATAACTCTTTCAGCACCTCTTGTTGTCATTCCTTTGGGTGCTGACAGTCAGGAGCTTCGAAGGCGTAAGAAAAACATGGAATTTTTCCATGCTTCAAAACTGTTTAAAAGCTAAGGCTGAGTTTAAAATGCTTCCCTAAGGGGTGCCTGGGTGTCTCAGTTGGTTGGGCGACTGCCTTTGGCTCGGGTCATGATCCTGGAGTCCCTGGATCAAGTCCTGCATCGGGCTCCCTGCTCGGCGGGGAGTCTGCTTCTCCCTCTGGCCCTCCCCCCTCTCATGTGCTCTCTCTCATTCTCTCGCTCTCAAATAAATAAATAAAATCTTTAAAAAAAAAAATGCTTCCCTAAGGAGCATTTACCAGTAATTCTTACTGTCCCCGTCAATCATTCACAAAATCTCTTTCTGCATCGTTTTGCAACAAGACATTTGCTAGTGTCAGGTCACTGTGTTTTGCCATCAGAAATGCCCTCACACCTGGGGTTTACTATAGTTGATTGCATATTTGTATCTCAATTGTAGATTCTGACCTTCCTGTATATTGAAAACTTTCTCTAATTCTATAAAGACAGACAATTCAGGATAGAATTGGAACCACTGTAGGGTTTTTTTTTTTTTCCCTGCCTGGCACTCTGCTTCTCTTGGGAATGGCTCTTCTCCCATGTCAAGTAATCCTGGTGGGACTACCCATTGAGGTGCCTTCATCTATAGGCACCTATAGGCAAAGACCCATGATCCAGTTTATGACCCATGACCCATGATCATACCCTTCTGAATGTCAACAATTATAGAAGTGAGCTCAAGATCTAAGTGAGGCCAATCAGAATTGCCTGGGTTGAGTAACAGAAGTTGGGAAAAAGAAATTCCCTGGCTGTTCAGTTGGGAATAAATAAATCTGCTGCTCAATGTCCACAATAGCCAAACCGTGGAAAGAGCCATCGACAGATGAATGGATAAAGAAGATGTGGTATATATATACAATGGAATATTATGCAGCCATCAAAAGGAATGAGATCTTGCCATTTGCAACGACGTGGATGGAACTAGAGGGTGTTATGCTGAGCGAAATAAGTCAATTAGAGAAAGACATGTATCATATGACCTCACTGATATGAGGAATTCTTAATCTCAGGAAACAAACTGAGGGTTGCTGGAGTGGAGGGTGGGGTGGGAGGGATGGGGTGGCTGGGTGATAGACACTGGGGAGGGTATGTGCTATGGTGAGTGCTGTGAATTGTGCAAGACTATTGAATCACAGATCTGTACCTCTGAAACAAATAATGCAATATATGTTAAGAAGAAAAAAAAAGGGTGCCTGGGTGGCTCAGTTGGTTGGGCGACTGCCTTCGGCTCAGGTCATGATCCTGGAGTCCCAGGATCGAGTCCCACATCAGGCTCCCTGCTCAGTAGGGAGTCTGCTTCTCCCTCTGACCCTCCCCCCTCTCATGTGCTCTCTCTCTCATTCTCTCTCTCTCTCAAATAAATAAATAAAATCTTAAAAAAGAAGAAAAAAAATAAAAGAAGAAGATAGCAGGAGGGGAAGCATGAAGGGTGGGAAATCGGAGGGGGAGATGAACCATGAGAGATGATGGACTCTGAAAAACAAACTGAGGGTTCTAGAGGGGAGCAGGGTGGGAGGATGGGTTAGCCTGGTGATGGGTATTAAAGAGGGCACGCTCTGCATGGAGCACTGGGTGTTATGCACAAACAATGAATCATGGAACACTACATCACAAACTAATGATGTAATGTATGGTGATTAACATAACAATAAAAAATTAAAAAAATAAAAAATAAATCTGCTGCTGGGGGAGTCTTCCTCTCTGTCAGGTAGAGAGAGAGCTGGGCTGCAGAAAGAAGCCAACAGGGAAGAGGTCTGAAGCCAGAGCGAGGGACAGAGACTTCATATACTCATTGAACTCTTGAATCCAAGAGCGTCTGAGGCTAGACCCACTCCTGCAATTCCCAGCTACATATGCTAGTAAATTACCTTTTATACCTAAAACTAGTTAGAATTGAGTTTTCATCCTCTGACAGCCCAAAGTCAAGATTCATGTAGAGGTCAGGGATATCAAGTCAGTTTCAACTCACATGCAAACCATAACAGTTGCCAGAGAAAACACAAGATTCCCAGTTACATTTAAATTTCAGATAAATAACAAGTAATATTTTAGTATAATGGTTTCAGTATATATATTAAGTATGTCCCAAGCATTACATGGGATGTCCATATACTAAAAAAGCATCCACTGTTCATCTGGAATTCAAATATAACTGGGCATCCTGAACTTTTATTTACTAAATAAATAGCAGTGGTGGTTGCTTGTAACACTGTGTTGAAGATTCTGAGGCCAAGTTTAGCCTCACTGGGAAAAAGTAGGCTTATTGACTAATGACGTCTGCTCTATGTGTGGAAATACAGACAGGTGGCATGAATGCCATGCACATAGCATCCTTGTTTATCCCAAGTGCTTATAAATGTTTTTCTTCAGCAGCAGTAGGCAATGCAAGGTGTTTTAATAATATAAATAATGGTAGCCACCATGTACCGAGTCTCTTTTGTCTAACAAAGACCTCACATATGTCATCTAATCGAATCCTCATGACAATATTTTATTGGCTCTATTTCACCAGCGAGACTCAGGGAAGTTAAATTCACACAGTGAATGGCAAAGCTGGGATTCAAACCCGTGTCTATCTGACACCAAAGCTCGTGCTTTTCCCAATTCATCATTCTGCGGGAGGCAAATATTGTCCTAACAGCATATACGCAGAAGTCATCTGAAAATGCTATTTTACAAATTGCTATATAAACACTTATAAATCCAGTTCTTGGCCCAAAATGGTAAACTGCCTTTTCACGACAAAGAGCAGCACTTCAACAACAAATCGGAGCCTCGTGTGAGGCAGTATTTTGGCAAACAGATTTCAACAGTTGACACCAGAGGAGTGCCAATTGTGAAAAGTGGCTTTAGGCTATAAATGACTATGTGGAACCAGCATTCTGGCAAAGCAGGAGGGGATCTATTTGCCGTGGAGCAGGGGACAGCTAGGTGAGCCCCCAGGAGAGCTCGAGCTGGCTCTTGATGGAGCCAGGAGCCATGTGTTCCTCCACTATCTGCAGGCGCTGATGTGCGCAGGAGCATTTGTGTTTTGGTAGATGAAGGGGGAAGGTGGCGTTCATGTGTGAGTGCGTGCGCGTGTGTAGTTTTTTTTTCTTGAAACTCTTCATGTATTTGATGTTCCGTGTTTTTTGAGCTAGGATGTACGATAGAGAGATGGCAGACAGGCAACAAGGCAGAGGATGGGAGAGGGTGGCATCCATCCCCTACTTTATTCCTTAGGAATGGGACACGAGAGATAGAAGCTGAAGGAAAGTGGTGTGATTTGGGCATAAGCAATGCCGCACAGGCTCAGAGGAAAAGGGAGGCACAGCACCATGGCAGGCCACGATTTCTGCTTTGGGGCGCCAGCCTGCACCTCTCCGGGACCTTCAGGCCTGGAGGCTTGGGAATCATCTGGAAGCAGCACATGGGCCTGAACATTTTCATCCTTAGGAGAAGTCTGATTAGCCCTTGCAATGGCAGGACTTCTCGAAGCCATTGCCCGTGTGGAGAATATGGCCAGGATGACCTGGCATCAAGTGGCAGGTGACAAGGTTGACAGAGAAGTCCATGAGCACATGATCCTTCGAAAAGAGGGCTGGAGGCTCATGTGAAGAGGAAGTCTTAAACTATTTGGGTTAATGAGACATCTTCGTGTCTACAGACCAAGAAGGCCTGGGGCACCCAGTTTACAAGCATAAAGACTAACTAGAGAGAAAGGATAGAATAAGTAGAAAAAGTTTTGACAAAAATAGAGGCTTTCACAGCCTCAGCAGAGACAGGGGAATCTAAATGCTCAATGAAGACAGTAAAGGAAATAAAGGAAAGGAGAAATCCAGGAAGGGAAACATAATTTCCTTTTTTTCATATCGGATCTTGGGGAAATGGCAGTCCTCATCTTCCTCGTATCTGTTTTGAAATCCATGGCCTGACCTTGGTGGTTGCCTCTAATCCCAGGGTTGGCTGGGGCTTGTTACTAGGTATTAGGAATCTCTACCCCAGGCCCCTTTCATTTTGCCCCTTCTCATAGGATCTCTGTCACCTTTAGGGTGTTCTATTTTAAGACTGAGGAGTGGGTCCTGAGATCGGAAGGCACCATTAACATTTCTCCAACCATTGCAGGTGATCCCTGGGACATTTTATTTTATTACTCTGAATCTTATGAATGGGATGAATATTTCATTGTGCTTGTTCCACAACAGTCCTTAGTATAAAATTATTAAGCTCTAATTTCCACAAATGCTCTACATCCCCAAATATGGCTCGGCCTTAGTGCCTGCTGGGCTTGTGTCCTTTTAGACTTATCAGCTAAGCACAATAAGCATTTCTGTGAAAGAAAAAAGGAGAAACTTAAATCAGTCAATAGCTCACTACATTTAGAGCAGAACTGGGTTTTTGCAAGCTTGAAAGGAGTATTTGCATTTACAACAGCAGGGAAAAAATGAAGAAGTGGGACATTTCTCAAGATTTAGAGCCATGTCATGAGCAAAAAATGAGTTTCCTCCAGATACCTTCTGAAAATATCTTACCTTTCTCAAAATGACCCACTGGCTTTCTGCAGCTGACAGAATCAAGTGCAAATTCTGGGTCTGACATTTGAGGTACTCTGGGCCCACTGTTCAGGCTGTTTCCTCCAGCTTCCTTTCATGCCCTTCATAGTAAATAAGCCCATCTGTTTAGCATTCCCTGACCCATCCCATTTCTGAGACTTTTCTAGACCTTTCCTTCCACCTGGATGGTCAGTCCTCTCTACTCATCAAGGTCCAATTCAATGCCACTTTCTCCAGTGGACCTTTATGATGTCCACAGCAGGAAATTTTACCATTCCTTCCTCAGAATATCTATAGCACCATCTCACGAGTGGACCTGAACACGTGTTTTATGCTCTTTCCATGCCTACCTTATCTCCCCCACTAGACTGTAATTTCCATAAATATGAGCCACATCAACATCTTCTTTGTGGTGCCCCCTGCGCCCACTCATTCATTAGTGAATGAAAGAACAAGAGAACAATCCCTGTAGATTTGGGGACAGCATGGTCAAGTCCCTTTTGTCTCTGGAAAAGTCAGATCTGGGCTACCTGCCCATGCTGCAACATGACCTCTCCCCCCCACCACATAGGGCATTCTTGGTAAGATGTTAGGGTGTGAGCCCCAACCTGTGCCTTTGCTTAGAGGGGCAGCTTGAGCAGGTGCAGTGCACAGAGGTTATTTTGCGGGGTTCTCTCCCAGAGCAGTGAGGGGGCAGAAGTGGCAGAACATCTGTAGCCACATTCCTGCATTTGTGGCTCCAGCCTGATTCTCCTGCCTTCGGCCTCTCTCACTTTCTACTGTCAGATCTACAGACATCACTGCCTGCCAGACCATCAGTTCACCTCAGTTCAGGACCAGCTCCAAGTTAGGGCAGCAGTGGGCGAAGACAGTGCTGGCAGGGGTGAGGAGGGCCTGCTGCATGGGCTCCAGGTCCTCTTTGTTTCTATGCTGACCCCGATGCCAGCTAATGTAGTCCCTGGAGTCTCAGCTCTGTGCTCTCAGTGACCTGTTCTAAGACGGAGTGCCTGTGTCCCCTGCCTGTCCCAAGTACCTGTCTTCCTGGCCTATTGGGACCCCAACCCTCCTAAATGATCCATGATTCTCTTTCCTCTCTGTCCCCCAGTCCCACCATCTGGGCCCTCATTATCCTCTGTCTAGACTACTGAATATGCCAACCTGATTGTCCTTCCTCTAGTTCCATCCTCCACATGGTGAAACCAGACTGTCCCTGCCTGAACCCTTCAGTTTTACCCCATCACATGTTGAAGAAGGTACAGACTTCCTGCCACGACACACAATACCTTCATGAACCTGCCCCTTCTTTTCCTGCTTGCAATTTCTTGCTTGAACTTTAGACTCCAGGGCCCCCTGCCCCTGCCCCCATGCTGCTTCTCTGCTTTTCTTATGCTGTCATCTTTGTCTCTGGTTACCCCCCACCCTTTACGCTTCTTATTTTGGCCAACTATCATTTTTTTTTCTTTGATTCCACTGAAATATTTCCTAATCCCAGTCACCCAGGCTAGGTTAGAGTAGATGTCCCTCTTTTGTGCTCCTTATAGGTATATCATGATACCTGGCTCTGGCAGGCCAACACTCAAGACCCCGTCTAGAGCACGGTTCTCCTGGCATCTTGCTACCAGAGTTACTGCTAAAATACACACACATCAATCCCACATTAACACGTTATGCAACACGAAACACAGTCTTCGCATTGCCAATGTAATGAAGGCAAAAGTTCCAACTCTGGCTTTCTTCCATGGCCCAAACACAAAAGGACCTTATAAAATGTCCCAAGATAAAAGAGTATGCAGGACGTCAGTGGGTGGCAAATACCCTAGATAAAGACATTCAGGATGTTGGGGATCAGCAGTAAGAGTCGTGAAAGGCACTATTCAAGGGAACTGAAGGAAAAGAAACCAGTGAAGTGGGTGGGCTTGCAGAATGATGTCCTTTAAGCCCAAACCAGATTGCTCCATAACTTGAGCTAACTCCTCCTCATACAAGCATATGCTTTGGTTAGAAGAGAAACCAAAGGGAAGCATGGGAACTTCCTAACACAAACACAGCATTATTATCGGAACATGGATGCAAAGAAACCATCTACAGAGTATCTCTGAGGCATTGCCTTGAGGGATGTGAAGGACAGCGGTCAAGCCTGTACTAAATTCAGAACTAAATGCTTGCTCAGCCCTTGACTTCCTTTATAACCCAAGCCAACTGAATCCCGCCGCCCCCCAATTTCTGAATATTTTTTGTAACATCAGTCTAATATGAGAGATTAAATAAAGTGCTCCTCTCCTATTCACCACTAGAGAAAACTATAGAGTCTCTTTGGCCCAACTCAAGTTTGTTCCCTTTTTAAGAAGGGTGGAGAGTCCCATCAACAACCTTCTTTACGACGCCTTTCTCCCACTGGTGTTTCCAATTCCAACTGACTTATTCACCATCAGTTGGGTACTGGAGATTAAGTTAAATTAGTACTTAATGGGTTCTAAACTGCTCCGCTGTGGATTAGACCATGGCACTCATTCTTGATTTAAACAGTAAATTGGATCGCCATTTGCCAGCATGGTGATTTGTGCTTTGGCAGCCTTTGCAGATCCATAAGTAAACTAGTAGATTTCCCTGACATGGTAATCGGCCCTACTGTCTAGAGTCATCACACATTTTTCTTGTAGGTTGAATTCATATAGAGAAGCAGGATGGTTGATGGTTTCATTTGTTGTACCATTAATGAAACATAAAACAGATGTATGAAACACTGTTTTAGTAATAGAAACTGCATTACAAATTATTTATCTGCAGAAATCATGTCCTGAATGTAAGGCGGGAACAAAATGTAGTTTTTCTCTTGACAGTACTAGGTCAAACTATATTAAAAAACCTATTAAGCGTAAAGTCTCCTGCTGCAATATAAAACACAATTTGTTCCCTCAGTCCAGTACGGCATCAAAATCTTGTAAAATCCACAGTACTTTGGACCCACTTGCATGTGACTTTCACTTTCTTTTTTCTTGGTCACTTCCCAGGTGATTCATTAGAAGACGAGAGAATGAGAAAAACATATGAAAATATGCACTCTCTTGCCTTCTCCCTGTGAGGACCAGACTGGCAATGGAAGGTTGTAGGAGGAGGTGGAGTCCGCCAGAAAAACTTGGCAGCCCACTCTGGTGCTGAGAGAACGTGTCCATCACCTCGATTTTCATCCTTTAATATGCAAAGGAAAACATGGCATGCTGAAGTCGAGAGGGAATATAAAACTGCCTTCTAAAGAAAGGCTTGGCATTACTGCAAGGGAGGGGTTGTAAACTGCAATGATTTTCTTGACTTGGATCGTTAAGAAAGCTGGAGAGATTGGGTACTCAGGTAAGTTATGATCCCGGGCACCAGTGCTCAATGGCAGCACCTTCCAAAGGAAGGGAGAGTCAAGGAGAAGTGCGAGGGAGGGCTAAAGTGGCTCAAGGGGTTCTGCAAACCATACCCTTCCAGAACCTTCTTTCAGCAGCCCTTAGTGGCCCCCTGAAGCGTTATTGGACATCTTGGATGAAGGAGGTGCAGGGACATTTGCCAGGCGATACTCCCAGCTTACCTGGGAGTATTCCCTGGGCTTGTATTCCTAGAACTTGCCCTGAACTGTGTCTCTAGTCCGGTGTCATGCATGGCAATTCCCAACAAGCTTGACCTGTTCATTTCCCAAACAGGTGACCTATGGGTTCCAGCCTCATCCTCCAAGTCCAGCGCTGGCTACCCATGTGCCATTTTGCAGCTCTGCTTGCTTAGCATGCAGTCAGGGCCACTCTCCTGGGCCAGCCTAGTGCCTTGTATGTAAGTGAGGTGGAGAATTTAAGCACTGCGCATTGTTAGTGCAGCCTAGATGAGGAAGTTCATGGGACAACAGAACGTTTCACCCAAGAGGGGGCATGAGCAAACAAAGAGATGGTTAGTGCATTTTAGCTATATTTAAAAAAAAATTTTTTTAAAGGAAGGAAGGAAAGAAGAGGAGGTGGCAGGGGTGGGGGAGAGACAGAGCTGTTCTAAGGATAAAATCTCCTTTCTGATAATGTCTGACAGTTACTTGTCTGCTCTCATTATTACCTTTACTTTACAATTACTTCCACTGTGAAGTAATTACACGTGAGAGCCTACAACAGATGGTAAATAATTACTTCTCACCAATTGCTGAAGCCCATGTTTCGCTATCAACAATAATTAATAATCCAGGCAATGGCGCTAGCGAGACCTGCAGCAAAAGTCCTTCTCCTGCTGCCCGAAATTTTCTATACCTGCACAAGAGCCCAGGAAAAGGCAGCTGAGGAAAGAGCAATGAAGGAATGTTGTCAGGGAGCAGAACAGGATTTGGATGAGGTGTGAAGGCCAATGCCCCAGTGTCCAATTCCACGTTTCCTCTTGTTAACTTTAAGATTGCTAGCTACCCACGGTGCACTGAGGCTATCATCAAACTCTTTAGTATGTATTTGTTCTGGCAATTTAGAGAGTTTAAAAAGTGTTTATTAGCCCCCTTAAGAAAATAAATTCTGGGACATGAACTCTAAAATCTTTGCTCATGTGTGCAGAGAAATCAGGCTCCCAAAGTGTCACATACAGCTTGGGACATCAGTGTTTGGGGGCAGTGGGTCACAGCTGTCACAGGGGGACAAAACTGGGCTTGGGAGAAAGGTGAAGCAGATATTTTGATTCAGATTTCTCCTGGGGCTGGACTTGTGAGCATGTGGTACCTTTCAAGGCTGGATCAAAGATACTCCGGAAAGGCACACCTTGGAGAAAACCCAATATGGGTGCTGGGGCAAAGCCAGCTGCTTTTACTGGGGTGGAGAGCACCACTCCCATTACTAAAAGTCATTTAATGTGGAGCAAATGGGAGAAGCAAAGGTTCTTTAGAATCCTTAGCCCAGAAGGGAAAGATTTGCAGTTTACTGAACCATGAAAGATGGTCTGAAATCACCCTTTCTCACATACTGCTGGTAACCCAACCCAGCAGGTAAGAAGGTAAATCCTCCCTGCATGCAAAATAAAGGCTGAAATATTCCACAGGCAGCTGGAAGCTTTTTCTCTCCAACTCTGTGTCTGCTCAACTAGAAACAAGCCTGTTGTCAGTGATCATCCTTTCTATAAAAGCTTCTCCAAAAACTTTCCTTTTTCTTTCTTTGACCTATAATCTTTGAGGAGCTGCTGCTCCCCTCACCACTGTTTTGACAACCCAAGCATCAGCTATAAATGCCAGGAGCCTCACGGAGAGTGAATCCTCTTCTGAAGAGACATCTGAAGGGTCTCCACTTTAGCTTTAAACTACCAGCTTCTGCTCCCCAGCCGAGGAAAATCGATCCTGTTCCTTTTTCAGGAGTAGTGATGTGAATACTAGGCAGTTTGGGTTTAATGGGGTCCCTGGAGTTTGTGGGAGGAGGAGCTAGTTTTTATTTCTCTGGTACTGGGAGTTCACCACGCATGGCTAATGGGAGAACAGAATGCGGAAGGAGGTCTCCCTCCTGATAGTGCTCTCCTTTCTGTGAGTTCTGGAAAAGCTGAGGTTTCAGGGCATGTTGGTAAGGGGCCCTGGCTGTGAAAACCAGTTGGAAGAACTGTCAGCCTAGGTTCGCAGTCTTGCGACGACTCCGGGACTGAAATTGAGATCCTATTCCTGCCCACAGAGGATACCCATCCCTAATTCCTCTGCCCATACTGAAGGTCCCCATCCCCCAGGGACAAAGTCTGAGTCCTTATTGGCCTTGGGTTTTTAAATCCCTGGCCTGTGCAAGGTCCTGACTTCTCATGCAGGAACACACAGGACACAGTTGTTGGTCACAGAGAAGGCTGAAGAGGTTGGCCAGGTTTGGAGAACATCTCATGCCAAGCTAAGGTATTGAAACTTTATCCTATAGCAGATGAAAAACCACTGAAGGGCATTGAGCTGGGGAGTAACACAGTCAGACTGGCGTTTTAGGTGGAATGTTGTGGCAGTCGAGTGAGGATGGATTTGAGAGGGACAGGACAGGGGAAAGGGAGACCAGTTAGGGATCTCTATAAATAGTTCAGAGGAGAGACTCAGGACTCAGGGCTGTCTAACCACCTGTTGGACACTTCCATTTCAGTTTCTCACAAGCAGAGAAAACTATCTTCTTACTGCAAAATTATGCCCCTCCTAAATTCCCTATCTTGGGGAATACTTGCCCAAACACCCTAGTCAGAAACATGGTAACCATCCTAGGTACCCTTCATTTCCTACCTTCTCCATATTCTATCACCATGTCTTGTCCATTTTAGCCAATATCTCAAGTCTTCCCCTCCACTCTGCTGCTAAAATCATTGCTCAAGTTCGGGTCTTCACCATCTCCCCTGCTGGACATTTGCAGTAGCCTCCTGAGTTGGGAGGTAGTTGTCCTTGGAGGGTCTGCTCTTTCAAAAAGGACAAAGAAATGAGCAATGTCCACCCTTGGTTGCAAATACAAGCTCTTAAATAAAAAGTCTTATCTGAAAGCCACAGCCTAAGTTAGGTGCCCACCCCCTGCTGTCATGGCATTTCCCACATTTCGTTGACACTATCTAGCTACATATCTGTCATTCCTTCTAGGTCAGGGGTCAGCAAACTGTGGGCCAGATCTGGCCTGCCACCTCTCTTTGTAAAGAAAGTGTTATTGGAAGAAACCATGCATACTCATCCACATACGGCTGTGTTTTGCTTGAGTAGTTACAACAGAGATTACATGGCCCACAAAGCCTAAAATATTTCCTACCTGGACCTTTCAAGAAAAAGTTTTCCAACCTCTGTTCTAGATCCTGAACTTGTCAAGGGTGAGGAACTGTGTTTACGTAATTGTTATATCCCTGGGATCTAGCACTGTGCCTGGGACATAAATAAGTGTGTTGTGTGTGTGTTACATGAGGACAATCCCACGTGTTGCAACTCAGTAATATTGAGAGGGATGAATGACAGTCTGATTTCTATAGGCACATGAGCAGGCGTTGTTATTTCTTTCCCTCTCGGATGGTGGCCTCTGTTGTAAATTACTCCAGTATTATTATTAACAATGCATAGTTCCCTTTAATGATGGAGTTCTAAGCACTTGGACTCATCCTGCCCTTGGGGTGGCACTTCCTGCACTGTACACCCTAATAATGCAAGCGGTCCTTTGGCTAATGGCGACAGGTCCCGGCTACTGTCAGCCCCAGATATAGGCAACGGGTTAGAGACTCCTGTGAAGTGCTGCGATCTTGGTACATTTTTGTAGTTGTACTGCTTTCAGTAAGTTTGAGTCTAATGATCTGGGGAGAAATATAATGGATTTCTAGAAGCAAAGCATTAACCTAGCACGAGGCCCCTGGCCTATCTGCTGGTCATGTTGGTGGTCAGGCACAATGCTTTGCATGCCTTGCCTCCGTGTCAGCTTTGCTCACTGCTCTATCCTATGTGTCTAGGACTGGGCCTGATGCATGGTAGGTGTTCCACAGATACTCACTAATGAAAATTCATTCAAATTGTTTTATGTCATTTTTTTTTTTTTTGCCACCTTGTGAGCTGGGCCTTATTCTCCCCCATTTTAAAGATGAGTAAACTGGGCTGGGGAGACTCTGTAACACAGCTGGTCAGTATCATGGACAAGATTTAAATCCAGATCTTTTTTACGTAGAAGCCTGTGTTCTGTCTGGAACACCAAGACTCAGACTGATAGAAGCTCCATTTTGGGAGCTTCCTTTTTATAGACTCAGGAACACATAGGAAGACAAATACCCAAATCATCATTTCCCATGTTCTAATCCCCATCGCATGAGTTCAGAAGTTTTCAAGAGCCAAGGTTAATTCTGTGCATCAGAACAGTACAAAGGCCCCTGGGAATTCGGTGCGGCCTGTGCAGATTTTGGCATATTCTCTAAAAATTCTGAAGACAGCAACCCCATGCCACTGGAGAGGATCCTGTGCTCCCTAAGGCTACATGGTGTTCCATTCAAGCACAATGGAAATCAAGCAATTGAGCTGTACACCGGCTTTTCAAAAGGCTCCAGTATAATGTAGCGATTGTGTCGTAGGCCATAACAAAGGGAAAAACTCCCAGCCAACTTCCTTCACATGACTGGACAGAGAAAACAAGCAAACACACAACAGCCTGAGCCTGCCCAGCTCTCCTTCTCAGAAGGCAGGTTCTAGAATCACCGCTTGATTCTCTTTGGCATAAATCGGATGG
Source organism: Mirounga leonina (assembly GCF_011800145.1). NCBI lineage: Eukaryota > Metazoa > Chordata > Mammalia > Carnivora > Phocidae > Mirounga > Mirounga leonina. The sequence continues at coordinate 9,525,191 of NW_023270387.1, read as the reverse complement.
AGATTGGAAACATCCTGCTACCTAACGCAGCAAGTGAATCTAATTTGTGATTTTTATTCCCTTCGCTCTGAGCTCTATTTCCTGATGACCTTTGGTGTCACATCCATTTCCAAAATATATCATTAAATAGCAAAACCCACCTCAGCAGGTGAAATTAAAACTGATCACATGGAAGTTTCTACTTGCGTTTCTACTCAGGTTGAAAACCAGACTGTGCTTTTCTTCTTCCAAAGATAATCTTCACTTTAATGGGCTACAAAAAGCAGCCTGCCAGCAAAAAAACCCCACAAAACCCCCCAACATTTATTAAAGCCTGAATAAATAGTAATTCACTGAAGGTAAGATTCTTCCTCCTGAAAGTCTAAACGCCTTCTGAAAATTATTTCAGAAATATGTTGCTCAAGGATTAAAATAGAGTGCTTAAGTCTTCTGTTGTTCACGTTCAACTTGGTTTTCCCTCGAGAATATTAAACCAAACAGGGAGAAAAAAGCAACCGAGCTAACTACTATGAGATCTGATGCAAACTCCTGAGACTGAGAGAGGGAAATGAGGTCTGCAGGAGCCTTCTGCTGCTTTCCCTCCCTCACACACACTCTCTGCCTTCCTGCTTTTCATTTGGCTCCGGGCATGATTTCTCAGGCTCCCAGGACCTTGGAAGGAATACCAAGCAATAGTTTGGGTGACTCTCACATCAGGGAAGCCTCAGTTTGTAAAAGCTGGAGAGAAGCGCTGATGGGATGGAAATGCCAGTTGCATATCTGGGGTGGTCAAGATGTCTTTGAAGCCTGGTGAGCTCTCCCCAAGTGCCACTCCTGCTCAGAGCTCGTCAGAGCACCCTGAATCAGGGAAGGAGGGACAGGCAGGCAGAAAGCCCTAATAACCATGTCCATAACTCTTCCCGTTGTGCTGGAAAGCCCCCAGTAGCCCGAGACTGCTTCCCTGTGTTCTTATACATAGTCCTTAGAATCAAAGGGCAAGAATATTGAGAGGAATCTCAGGGACCACTTTGTCCAATCCCCTTACTGTACAATGCTTACAATCTCTTCCACTTCACAAGTCTCCCGTTATTTTGTGTTGTTCGCCAGCCACTCCTTAGTTTGCACCTTCCCGTCATTGCCAAATATATATGGAGAAGTAGCCTATAGCCCCTCTCCCTGTCCTTCATATTTCTGTAATCCATCTTTTACGTGTTGTTCCTAGAAACTGCTCATTGCGAAGTCATTCATAACCCTCCAGTTGCCCAAACCAATGAACGCTTTCCCAGGTTGTACTTGCATTTTTGCCCCTCAGATGCTGCTCACAGCTCCTCTGGGAGACTCTCCTCTCCTGGCTTTGGTGACCCCCTCCTTTCAGTTCTGCGAGTTTCCTGACATTCTTTCACCGGGTTTTTAATTGCAGTTTTGCCCTGGGCTCTGTCCTTGGCCCTCCTCTCTTCTCACTCCGTGCACTCTCTTTGGCTGACCTCGTGTGTTCATCACTTCTATGGATGGCTCTCATGGGTGTGTCCCTAACTCAGACCTCTCAGCTCCAAAGCAGTGTGTCTTTCTGCCAAGGCGCCTTCACCTGGCTGCCTCTTAGGCACCTCAAACACAACTGGTCCAGAGCAGAGATCAGCGGTCATCTTCCCCCACTCAGCCTCCCCCTCGGAGTCCTTCCATCTCCATCAGTGTATCCAAACCAGAATCTTTGGGGTGACCTGATGTCTGCTTCTCCTGTACACTCTCACATCTAAAACCAATCATCAAGCTCTTCCAATTCCTCACTGTATGAATCTTTTGCGTCCTGCACTGCTGCTACGTTCTACGTCTTACCTGCCCTATTGCGACGCCCTTCTCCCTGACCTCCCTACTTCCGCTGCCTTCCTCTCCAACCCATTCTCCATAGACAGGTTGGAGTTATCCCACACACGCTGAACTACTCTGACAACTCTCCTGTTTAAAAGCTCTTGATGGTTCTTCATTGTCTGTAGGAAAAAAATGCAACCTCCTTAGGCTGACATAAAAGGCCCGTGATTATTTAACTCCTTCCTGTTTGCTGACCTCGTTGCCGGCCACTTGTCCCCTCTTACAGTCATTCCAAGTCATGCTTAGTTTCTAGCGTTTTCCCTGCAGTTCTTGTCCTTACACCTTTGCATACGTTATTTTCTCTGCCTTGAAGGCTCTTGACTTCTTGGTAAGTGGCAGCTCATCCTTGAGGTTTGCTCAAACACATTCTCTGTACACTACTCGCTAGACTCCCTCTGCCACGGTTAATTGCTTTGTTCTCAGTATTTTCATAACATTTTGACTCGTCTTTCTTAGCACTTCTCTCACAATTTTGTAATCACTTATTTACAAGAATGTTTCCCTAGCTAAGACAAGCTCTTTGAGGGCAAGTACCTTGCCTTCTTATCTTTTAAATTTCTGACACTTAGTAGCCCCTCTGTAAATAGAATTAGAGAATGGCTAAGAGGAGGGAGGTTCAGAGGGTAAAGCAGGGTTCCCCAGTCACACAGCTAGTTACTGGCAGTTTCTGATCCTTACTCTGCATTTGTGTCCCGCTTACCACCCAGGGGCTCAGCCCTGAAATCCAACTCTCACAGAGGGACTGTGGGTGGGTAGAGGGCAGTAAACAAACCCATCCACTGATATTAAAGTGGATATGATTCAGCAGACAGAACCTGGAACCTGGAGGGACTCTCTGGTTGTCCACATCAGGGGCATGCATTGGGGGAGATGGAAGAGTCTTAACCAGGCAGCACAGAACCACGGCAGAGAACCCAGAAACAGACAACATTCAGGAATCCAAGAGAGGGATTCAGGGAGGTGGCATCAGGTAAACTTATTAGAAGGCACAAGGGCTCTGTATCAGCCAGGGTTCTCCAGAGAAACAGGGCCAAGAGTATGTCTCTATCTGTGCCTTTATCTCTACCTCTGCATCTAGAAAGAGATTTCTTATAAGGTATGGCTCACTCAATTGTGGAAGCTGAGAAGTCCCACAGTCTGCCGTCTGCAAGCTGGAGTTCCAGGAAAGCAAGGGCTGTAGTTCCAGAGCCTGAGAGCCGGAGCACTTAGCCGTACAGATTCCAGTCCGTGTCTAAAGGCCTGTGAACCAGGAGTGCCAAGGGCAGTAAGATGGCTGTCCAGATTAAACAGTCAGGCAGAGAGTGAATTCAACCTTCCTCTGCCTTTTTGTTCTATTCAGGCCCTCAATGGATTGGATGATGCCCACCCACATTGGGGAGGGCCATCTGCTTCACTCAGTTCATCAATTCAAATGCTAATCTCTTCTGGAAACACCCTCACAGACACACCCAGAAATAACGTTTAACCAGGTATCTGAGCATCCCGCGGCCCACAAACTTACCCATCATAGGCTGATGGGATTTGAGAGCTAAAGTCCATCCCTGAGGATCCTAGCAGCCAGATGAAGTCAGGGTCCTGGACTTAGAAACAGAAGCAGAGGTTGATTACCAAGAGAGGGACTTGGGCACAGGTAACACGATGGGAAGCCAGTTTCCAGAATCAGGTTACAAAACAGAGAAAACAGGGAGGGAAGTTGAGAGGCTCTCAGCTATGTCATACTCTAAAAAGCAAGAATTTTCAAAATAGACAATATTAAACATGCCCCAACTATCGTATTTCCATATTTTCCCTCCCCAGTTTCATTTTCCTTTATTTCCAACTATATATATATATATTAAGATTTTATTTATTTGTTTGAGAGAGAGAATGAGATAGAGAGAGAGAGCATGAGAGGGGGGAGGGTCAGAGGGTGAAGCAGGCTCCCCGCTGAGCAGGGAGCCCGATGCGGGACTCGATCCCAGGACTCCAGGATCATGACCTGAGCTGAAGGCAGTGGCTTAACCAACTGAGCCACTCAGGCGCCCGATTTCCAACTATATTGTTCAGTGTTCATTAAAAACAAACTTTGGATGACTGGCCAGTGCCACCCATCTTTCGACAGACAAGGGTATCTGCTCATAATTCAAGGTCTGTTTAGAACTTGCAGGATCGGCGGCTCCTCCTAGGAGCGTTTCTCACAGGTAGTTGGAAGCCTGCATCTGAGAGGATGCCCTTGGGCTGGGCTTTGGGTTCTCACATCTGTTCACTTCTGACCTGGCCTCAAAAGAGGTATTAAAATGCACTTTGACTCTTTATTTTTCCTGGCCTAATTAACCAAAGTGTTTAATAAGTAACAGGGATGTTTCCAGTAATTTAGCACTTCATTAGTAATTTGTTCCATTATAATATGTATCACCAAAATCAACTCAATTCAGACAACCATTTGCTGCCTTCACCAAAGATAATGACTTCTAATTCCCATTACTTGAGCATCTTATAAACCTTTTAAGTGGTTCACTACTTTCCATTAAGGTGTATCTCAGAAAGATTTTGGACCTTGCAAAAAAGTAAATAAAACTCATGAAAACTGAACCGTAGAGAAGCAAATAAAATTGATGACTGTGTAGGGACAGGCTTTGTGGTTTTGCAAAAAACAAAGTCCATTTCTTGTCAACTCAGGGAATTCGAATTTTGCCCTTTAAGATACCTGAAGCGGCTAGAAATTCCATTCCTATTTCATGGCAATGAGGGCTTCTACCATCAGAGAATGTTGTGGGGAGGCATCTAAATATTCTGTAATGCAGTTGAGAAGGCTTTTGAAAGTCAATAGACTATGTTTGGGACAGAAATTGGTTCCCATGAAAGCTTGTTCTGTCACTGTGAATGGGTAGTGAATGTGGCAGAGATCTCACCCTTGGTTCCTGGATTAACATTGACTTTGCCTGTTTGCATTGTGTCTCGTGTCTGCCCCACAGCACTCAGGACAGCACTGAGCACGGAGTACTAGTAGGTTGGTGCTAAGTTGTTGACTCCAGCTTGCTGCTTACAAGTATGAACTGAGAACCCGAGTCATGTGCTAGTCACTGTACAGAGATGTTCAATGTCCTCTCATTTATCAGGTGAGTGGAGCTTATACTTTTAATGAACAAAACTTTTACTAACTTATGTTAGCCAATTTTGACAGAAATTATTCTGTAATAGGGGCGCCTGGGTGGCTCAGTCAGTTGAGCCTCTGACTCTTGGCTTTGGTTCAGGTCATGATCTCAAGGTCCTGGGACTGAGCCCTGTGTCAGGCTCTGCACTCAGCAGGGAATCTGCCTGAAGAGTCTCTCCCTCTGCCCCTCCCTCTACTCACATGCCCATGCACTCTCTCTTGCTCTCTCTCTAAAATAAATAAATAAATCTTTAAAAAAATTTTCTGTAATATAATGTATTATTTCTTTGTCTTCCAAGCCAAGAGTATCACTTAGATCCCTACATCTAATGATCTAGATGGGAAACGGGACTCAAGGTTTGAAGTGATAGCAGGAACTATGAAAGAGAGAACAGGATGAAAGGCACAATGGAGGGCCAGATCAGAAGTGGCCTGCTGACGTCTGTTCATCCGCTCACTCCACAGATACTTGCTGAGCACCTGCTATGTGCCGAGCACTGTGCAACAGACTGAAGCTTTTTTTTTTTTTTTAAAGGATTTCATTTATTTATTCATGAGAGACAGAGACAGAGAGAGGTGGAGGCAGAGCAGGGAGCCTGATGTGGGACTCGATCCCAGGACCTTGGGATCATGACCCAAGCCGAAGGCAGATGGTGCTCAACCAACTGAGCCACCCAGGCACCCCAGACTAAAGATTTAATGATAGGCCAGGCAGACCTGCTCTCTGTCCTCCTAAAGCCTCCAGTCTGGTGGGAAACTCTGAGCAGAAAATGCACCACAGTGGAATAAATACTGTGGCAGAGGAAAGAGCTGAGGACATACAAAATGAGGCAGCTCCAAAAGGGCATCGTGGAGGAAGCACTGTGGATGGGTGCCGGTTTCAGCCACACAGATAATCCTAGTGTGTTAGTGAGAACTGGCTAGGTTCATTTAAAAAGGTGAGCAGATGTGTGAAACACTGCAGAACTGACACCTCTTGTCCCCAACAGAAATGTGTAGATCAGGCCAACGTGACGATCACAAGGCAACAGAGATACGGCTTTACATTTCCTATGACAGCAGCTGTGGCATCTAAATGGATCAGTGTGGGACAGAAGCCGAGGCACTTCCCCTTTGATGGTGTGCTATACTGTGATTTAAGGAAGGTGTAGCAGGTGCCTTCATAGAGTCCTTTATCTGACTCTGGCATTTTTAAAAAGTATCTCAGTTAGCTATTGCTGCATAACAAACCACCCCAAAACTCAGTTGTTTAAACCAGTAAGTATTTATTGTGGCTCACGAGGGTATTGATCAGTTGGGTGGTTCTTCTGTTCTCAGCTGGGCTCACTAATGTGCTGGAAGTGATCTGCGGGGCAGGATGACAGCTCTGGTGACTTTGGCTGGTCTCTCTCATGTGCCTGGAGTTGGCTATCAGTTGATCTGGGATGGCCCTGGCTGGGACAAATTGGCCTTCCTTCACATGATCTCACATCTTCCAGCAGGCTAACTTGGATTTGTTTACATGTAATGTCAAAGTTCCAAGATCAAGAGAACAAGTGAAAGTGTAGAGGCTCCTTGACGCCTAGTCTGGGAGCTGACTTAGGATCACTGCTGCACATTCTGTGGGCCAAAACAAGATTCAAGCACAGAGAAATGGACTCCACTTCTTCATGGGAGGAACTACAAAGTCATGTTGCAGAGGCATAAACTCAGGAAAGGGCATAATTGGAGTCATTTTTGCAATCAATCTACCATAAATAGCAACCTTCAAAGTGCTGGAAAACCCAGTGTGTCCCTAGCATACTTCGTCCCAACTCATGTCTCTGGTATCCTCCAGGCCTCGTCATGATTGGGCATGCCCATTCCTCCAGGAAGAACCCAGATGTCAGGCCCCTAAGACTTTCCTTAGCCTCCTCTGTAGGGAGTCTTGTCTTCCCACTTACAAAGAGTGGAAGTCAGCCAAACTAAGAGTCATGAGGGCAAAGGCCTATTAAACAATGTTGGTCAGCTTTACTGACCATAATCATCATATTGATCACTGATATAGATAGATCCACCTCGGTCAAGAGACAGATTCATTGGAACAGAGAGGTTGGCAGATTGCCACATCAAGTGAGAGTGCCATGTGTGCTGATGTTCCTTTAATAAACATTTAATACAGTGCTGGGTACTTAGATGAGCTTGGGGTCACTGTTAATAAAAGCTTGGGCTCCAAGATCTCATACATTTGGCACAAATATGCCACAAGCCATTGGAATACTTCATAGTTCCATTCTCATTTCAAGAAATGAAAACCAGTTTTTCTTTGGTCAAGACAAGAGTCTTTCTTCTCTGTATCTTCTGATAGGATCTTTTGTATTTTTAGACTGTTCATATTTTTTCTTTGCACTAGGGGAGAAAGATTGCCTTCTCTCCCTCAGTTTCTGTTACAGAAAGCCGAGAAAGGCTATTGTGAATAATGTTGCAATGAACGTGGGAGGCAGATATCTCTTTGAGATATTGATTTCAATTCTCCTGGACATAAACTTAGAAGTGGGATTACTAGATCATATGGTAGTTCTATTTTTAATTTTTTAAAGAACCACCATACTGTTTTCCAAAGCAGCTGCACCATTTTACATTCCCACCAACAGTGTACAAAAGTTCCAACTTCTCTACATCCTCGCCAATATTTGTTATCTTTTTTTTTATAATAATCACCCTCATCGATGTGAGTGATACCTAATTGTGGTTCTGATTTGCATTTCCCTGATGATTAGTGATGTTGAGCACCTTTTCATGTATCTGTTGGTCATTTTTATGTCTTCACTGAGAAATGTCCATTCAACATCTATTTTTAAGTGAGGTTATTTGGTGTTTTGTTTTGAATGGTAGGAGTTCTTTATATATTTTGGATATTAACCCCTTATCAGATTATTCACAATAGCCAAGACACAAAAACAACCAAAATGTCCACTGATGGATAAATGGAGAAAAAAAAATGTGGTCTGTACATGCATGGAATGTTACCAGTCTTTAAAAAGAAGGAAGTCCTGTCATATGCAACAACATGGATGGATCTGGAGGACATTATACTAAGTGAAATAAGCCATTCATATTTGTAAGGATGAACACTGCATGATTCCACTTATATGAGGTATCTAAAATAGTCAAACTCATAGAAGCAGAGATTAGAATGGTGGTTGCCAGGGGATGTGGAGTGGGGAATGGGGAGTTGTTCGTGGGTATGAAGTTTCAGTTATATAATATGAATGAGTTCTAGAGGTCTGCTTTATAATGTAGTGCCTGTAGTTAACAATAATGTATGGTACACTTAAAACATTTGTTAAGAGTCTAGATCTCATGTTAAAAACTCCTACCACAAAACAAAAACAAAAAACTAAAAGGGCATGAGGAAGCTTTTGGAGCTGATGGATATATTTATTACCTTGATTGTGGTGATTGTTTCACAGGTGTATGCATATGTCCACACTCATCAATTTGTATACATTAAATATGCACACTTTTTATTTATCAATTATATCTCAATAAAGCTGTTTAAAAAAAAAAAAGAAAAGAAACCCAGAAAGGGCTCTAATGGGACCAGTTTGGCCCTCGATGCCTACTGTGGTCTAATCTACTCCCTCCAGGAGCTGGATACTATTGCACCAACTGGACATTATCAATGGTAACCTGTATATGGAGGAAGGATCAGTTCCTAGTAAGATGCAAGGGGATGAGCAGGAGGGGGATGGCAATGGGGAGTGAGTAGGAGAGATCAAATGGTATTTTTTTTAAAGGATTTTTGAAAAAGATTTATTTATTTGAGAGAGAGAGTGGGGTGGGGGGGTGCAGAGGGAGAGGGAGAGAGAGAATCTCAAGCAGACTTCCCACTGAACATGGAGCCTGATGCAGGGCTCGATCTCACAACCCTGAGATCATGACCTGAGCCAAAATCAAGTCAGATACTCAACTGATTGAGACACCCAGGTGCTTCTCAAATGATATTTTTCTATTTGAGATTGTCTGTTTATTCAGACTAGCTTGCAGGTAACATTTGACTACATAGACAAGTTTTCAAACGATTAAAATACAACAATACAAACACAAAAGCCATTATATGGCACTTACTGTGTCTCTGATTATAAATATTTAGATATTCTGATGTTCTACAAAGAGGTAAAGATGACTTCCTGATTATATTCTGAAATGTGCTTTTCTGAATGATCCCCGATATTGGCTTTGCCGGTTTATATCTTTTTTAAAAAAATATTTTCTTTATTTATTTGAGAGAGAGACAGCGCACGCACAAGTGGAGGGAGGGGGAGAAGGGAGATAGAGAGAATCTCAAGCAGACGCCATACTGAGCCCAGAGCCTGATGTGGGGCTCAATCTTACAACCCTGAGATCATGACCTGAGCCAAAATCAAGAGTCAGACGCTTAACTGATTGAGCCACCCAGGTGCCCCTTGTTTGTTTATATCTTTTTAATAAACTCTGTTAAAACGATTATTTGATGTCTCTGGTTTGTTGAAATGTGGATTGATGGGGGTTTATTTCATGAGCAGAGCTGAACTACTGGCGGAAATCTTGACATACCCCATTGCAGCAGAGGCCTTTGCTGAGCACCATGTGACTATCCCCTGGCCATCCCTATGCTAAGCCCCACGCTCTCAACAATAAGCAATCTCTGTGAGCTCTCAGTCCTCACATGGCCCAGCTGCTCACTGTATGGGTAGACTCTAAGGGAAAAAGTAGGAACTTTATGGCCAAGCTTTATAGAGGAAAACAAGCTAATACTTGTCCCTGTGGATAACTAATATTGCCCATTCCATGGATAGTGGTCCAAAGGAAGTGTGCATCATAAATGAGAGGAGCAAAGGAACAGCTGCTAGGGCTGTCAGTGCTCTGCTCTGACTCCAACAGATTCTCACTGCTGTATGAAATATCTCCAGTGCATTCTCCAAAATGCTTCTAGAAAACACACGAGATGTGTGGTGTGCCACATTCAGAATTTAATCCCTTCATGGCTGCCATTTTCTTGAGGCCACCAGGTTCCCCAAAGGGTCTTATTTCAGTCTCTTCCTACCATCTCCCTGATGTCCCCATTCCCTCCTGGTAAGTCACTGCCTCCCAGGCCCAGCCCGTCTATTTGACATGAGTATTCCTTGCTGAGGATGGCAAGTAAAGGCCGATGGGTTTGGCAGCAGCCGAAATGTTCTGAGCAGAGCTGGTGTATACCTTCTTGGTAACTTCAATCCAGGGAGGTTCAAGAGCAAACAAACAAGACAGCTAGCACTTATTCTCTTCCTCTCCTCCTCCTCCTCCTTCTTCTTCTTTTTTTTTTAAAGATTTTATCCATTTTTGACAGAGAGAGAGAATGCACAAGCAGGGGAAGCAGCAGGCAGAGGGAGAGGGAGAAGCAGGCTCCCCGCTCAGCAGGGAGCCCCATGTGGAGCTCAATCCCAGGACCCTGGGATCACGACCTGAGCCGAAGGCAGACGATTAACCGTCTGAGCCACCCAGGCACTCCTCTCCTCCTTCTTTACATAGCTTTCCTGAGTAGGAATTGGGTCTCCCATCCCCAGATTGCCCAGTGGGAACTCAGGCCCCTTCATATGAATTGAATAAGCATTTTCAAGTCACATAGTTTTTGAGCATCAGCAAAGCACAGGATTTTCCTGTAAAAGGCTTACCCTGGGTTGAGATCTTTTTTGGTTGGCACAGAACTCTTTTGCTGCCTCTTCATGTGCCTGTTACCTGTCCTGGAAAGAGTATAAATATTGATATAAGCTTGTAGTTCAGGCTTTTCTTATGTCACTATTTCACCTTTCCCTGGGTACCAGGAAGGCTCTGTACCCACCCTCCCATGCAATTAGCATCAATGGGCTGCTTGCTGGCACTGTTAAATAGGAAACGGAGGAACTGCCCTGGTTTCTGCTGTTGTGTTTGTGTATTTTCCCCCGTTTGCACACAGAACACAAGAGGACCCGCTCTAACTGCTGCTCTGAAGTCCTGATTGCTGCTGACACATTATTAAGAATGACAAAGTGGGAGCCCTTTTGTGCTTAGCTCTCTCCAAGGGAACAGCCAACTCTGCCCTCCCCCATGAAGTGAGATGCTCTCCTTCCTGCCATTTCACACATACTTTGACTCCAAAACCATGCATTTGAACTGAATGGAAATAGTCTGGGGAATGTTCCATTGTAGAGTGCTTTGAGGTGCTGGTTTGGTTCATCTCACCTTATTTCAACAAACATTCATTTAGGACCTATTCTTTCTCTGCCTTTGGGGTCGCACAGAAAACCAAGTCATTATGCCTACCCTCAAGGAACTCACAGTCTATGGTGGGGAAAGAGTTGCCAATGAAGTACATTAAAATGAGTTTGGAACAATCTACATGAAGGAACATAGAAGATGTTATTATGGAAGAAAGGCGGACACTGATTCTACCAGGGTGAGACAGGAAGTTTTTCTGAGGTGATGGGTAGAGCCAAATCTTAAAGGAGAAATAAAAATTTTTCAAGCATTTATCCATTCACCCAACAAATCTTAAATTTCCCAAGTGGTAGGCAGGGAAAGACTCCAGCGAGTATGTGAATGGGACCTGACAGTGATGGCTGGGGGATGGAGAAATATCATATCACGAAGACGGAGGACTGTGGAGAGGGGCCTGGATAAGTGAGAGAAGGTGCAGTCAAGAAACTGAGGAAGGACAGGTGCACAGAGGAGAGTGCTAAGGCAGGAGGTAGTATTGGGGGGCTCAATGCTAAAGAGCCTGAGCTTTATTCTTCCTTCAGACGAGGGTAACTACTGAAGGACCTTAACAGTGACATAATCAGATCCCTGTTTTAGCAGGAGAGCACTGTCCCATGCAAAGGACAGTCTAGGTGGAGATAAGACTCAAAGAAGGGAAAGCAGTTAGGAGGCTATTGCTGTAATTAACAGAGGAGAGCAAAGGCTTGGATGGGAGAAGAGGGTGTCAATGTGAGACACATTTAGAGTTCAGACATGATAGGGCTTGTTGCCTGTGCAGGTGTAGTGCATGAGTGGGAGGGCTCCAGCAGGACTCCCAGTTCTCAGACCCACATGGCTGGCTGGAGGACAAGCCTTCCACTGGGTTGGAGAAGATTGGAACAGGAGAGGATCCGCAGGAAGAAGACGATGAGTTGTGTTTTGAACAACTTAAGCTCGAAAATACCAGTGAGTATATCTTTCGGTTGGTCAGAAATGTGGGTCTTGAATTTGGGAGAAAGGCTGGGTTGGAGGTACTGTTTGAGGAATCACCTCCATAGGTGGTAATCAAAGCCAAGGAGGTGGATAAGAACCCAAGGCAGAGCTTGTGTGGGAAGGACAACACGGGAAGGGAAGAAGCCCAACGACAGCAGTATCTAAGGGACAAAGCTATCAAAGAGAAGAAAGCAAGGAGATCTAGATGAAAAACAGAGACAGAAAATCTCAAGAGACAGAAGAGATCATTCTTCCAGAAGCCAAGGGCAGAGAAAGTTTCAGGACGGTGGGGATGCAGAAAGAAATGCTTTTAAAGGTAAAAAAAAAAAAAGAGAGAGAGAGAGAGAGAGAGAAGAAGAAGAAGAAGCGGGAAGGGAGGGAGGGAGAAGGAAAGTCAGGGAGGAGGGAGGAGGAAAGGCAGGGAGGAGGGAGGAGGAAAGGAAGGGAGGCAGGCAGCCTTCAGAGAAGCCAAACAGGATCAAGGCTGGAAAGAAGGTGTTGGACTTGACAATGAGGACATCACTTATTGAACTTAGAAAGAGCAGTTTAGTAGAGTTTTAGAAGATATAGATTCCTTCCTAGTTCAAACTGGTTTATGAAGATTTTTCCTTACAAGAGGCAAAAACACAAACGAAAAACCCAATCTTTGACTTTGTTCTTTTAAAAAAAGACACACATGTACCAGCTCAGTTTGAGTCAAGCTCTAGCAAATTAGCGTAGTTCTGCTTTGGTTCACAGTTCAGTGCAGTTAAGATCTGCCCCCAACACCTTGCTATCTTCCACATTCTCATATGCCAATTGCTGGTTCCTGGCAATCCTTTCTCTGGAAGACCCAATTCTTCTCCCGGTTGGTGAGCCCGGGACTTCAGAGGCTGATCTTATTACTTCAGAAATCTTATCACTTTAACCTTCTGTCCACAGGTCTGCTTACAGAATTTTCCAGCTCACAGGAAGCTTGCTTCTAAGAGTGAAACCACCTTTCTTTGTCTTTCCTGTTTTATAAAGTAAAATTGGGAAACCACAACATAAAGTATGTGGGGACATTTATCAAGGAGAGAAGAAGGAATTGAAAGAGACAAAGACACCACAATAAAAGAGCCATAGATTAACCACAGAGTCAGGGAGAAAGTGGAAAATAAATAAGAGAAAGGGAGAAAAGATGGCATAGAGATATATGAAAGTGAAGGTAAAATATTATTTAGGATATTATTATATCTTAAAATTCTTGTTGACTAAATGAATAAAAACAAAGCAGGAGAAAACATGGGTTCACTGCGAACACTGCCTCCCTTGTGACCCTCAGCTGATGGTACCCTATGCTCTCTAATGTTTGCAATCCAAACTGTGGAATAAATCCTGCCCGTTCTAGAAGGTGGGATGAGATGTGTGCTGGGCGGTGTGGCTGCTGCCCGAGCCTCCTGGTTGTTGTGATGCTCTCTCTTTCATGCTTGCTGGTATTTTACGGATTCACATGTGCCGGACCCCAAAGGGCTTTTGGGTAGTAAATGCCCTCTCCCACCCCGAGTCTGTACTTTGCAAGGCTATGACCAGGTTGGCTGTCCTTAGAGACGAGTAGGTGAGATGCCCCAGGAGTACAGGCAGGGCAGTTGACTGAGAAACCTTCTTTTCATTGCTCGGAGAGCAATATCTGCACACAGATAATGTGCTGATCCTGGGTGTCATCCGGTTGCTAGAATGAACATCCAAAGGGTATGTGAGATGTAAGGAAAAGTCTTCGGCAGGGGTTAATATCTAGAGTGGACACTTCCTCAGGACTCTGTCTTTCTACTCTTGACTAGTCTCTCTAATCATGGCATCATTCCCTCCCTCCATGAGGATGTGGCTGACAGCTAACAGGCCCAAATTAAGATCCATACAGTAATAACCAAAGAGTGGCTCTTAACCTAATCTTCTGTTAGAAAATCTCTAAGGAAGGATTATGATCAACCTGGCTTCATTTATATACCCATCCACAGACCAACCACTCTGGCCACTGAGATGAAGTTCTAGGACTAGCTCATTGCAGACCAGGTGTCTCCAAGTCTAACTAGTGATTGAGATGTTAACTCCCTACAGTTCCTGAAGGCAGTTTGCTGGAGATAGCTGGAAGATAAGTATCCTTGCTCTTAGCAGAGTGCCACCTAAAGAAGCTCTCTCTCTTCTGGGTATTGGTTATATGTCTGTGAGGTATGAAGCTGCCAAAGCCATTTTGCAACCACGAGGGGAGTCAGCCAACCACAGATGAGGACATGTCTGAGGATGTGGTAGAGAAACAGAGCTGGAGTCTCTGGACCAATCTGACCCTGAAGCCTTCCCTTCCTCGGGTCTTCGGGCCAACAGCTGTCATTGGTCTTTAGACCAGTTCATATTGGGTTTCTGTTTTTGTTTGTTTTGCAACTTGCAGCCCGAAGCACCCTAACTGGTAATGTAGTAGGTGGGGATTGGTTCCAGAAAAAACAAGAGATGCTAAGCAACCAAAAAAAGGTCCACTAAAATGAGGATGCTGAGCATGTTGCACAGAGGATGTTTGTGACCAGGCTCAAGGTTAAGGGAAGAGCCCTGGATCTTCACTGATGTTCAGTGGAAATGCAGGTGGGGGAGCAGGGTGAGGCCTCCTCATAATTACTGAACCTCATGAAGGTTCCTCACTCTGCATGGCTACCATTTCCCGGAGCTGGGTCCGAGGGTGAGGGGTACTTGGCTGCATTTCATGCCAACTGTTGGTCCGGAAGGGGGGGGGGGCGGTGGCGCAGGCTGGGATCTCCCCTTCTGGATGGTGAGCTCTGGGGCGGTGGAGCTGACACCTCAGGCAGGGGGCCTGGCTCCTACCCGGTGGCCCTTCGGTGCTTCTCCAGGATTAGCAACCGACTTGCTAGAGGTGCTGTGCAGTGAAATGTAGGTGAGGGTCAGTGCCGCACGGAGAGAGGGTTCTGTGAAGTGAGGGCTCCAGAGAGGCATTCTCAGGGGACAGAGGGCAGCAGGGCACGTCTCCACATCAGCTGGAAGACACCAGCTTGGCCAGCTGCTTGGGAAATGGTTCTTCCTCAGGTGCCAGCTTCTCTCCAGACCCTGTGGCCACGGAGTCTGCCCATCTCTTTCTCTCACCCGAGCCCCAGGGAAGCCCAGGCCCAGGGGACAATGCTGCCTTGTTCTGGAGCTCTGATTTCTGAGTGGCCTCTTGTTTGGGGACCCAGGGAGCAAGAAGAACGGGCTGTGAAGCTAGGAAAGTACTGCCCTGGAGCTGGGCTGCAATTTCTTTTTGTTCCTTGCCAAGTGCCCCTCCGATCTAGGACAGAGGGCCTGCTCCCAGCTGGAAGTCAGAGGGGCCCTGGCCTTCAGGCTCTGGGGAAGTGGGACCAGAGTTAGGAGGAACAAAAGCCTCACAGATCCCTCAGGCAGGGCTGAGGTGTCTGAGTCCGAGGACTGTTCAGCCTAACCTGACTAGTGTGTCTGGGACTGGGAGTGTGTGTGTCTGCGAGTGTGACTCTAGGTGACTCTATGAATTCATATATTTCCTCTCTCTGTGACTTCTTGATTATGAATGAATCAAATTTGAGGCCCAAATTTAGTAAGCTTAGCTTGTCAGAAATTGACCTAACCTTATATAAGCCTAAATCAAATAAGTGTACCAGTTCTCATTCTCTGGCTTTTTCCTACAGAGGCATTATAGTGAATTTGCTTAACAAATAAGGCCTGGCTCGTATGTTGCTTATACGTATGCACTTACTAGTTCATGCGCATTTGCTGTTTTTTTGTGCATGCCTCCAGGAAGGTGCTCCGCATTCTTCCTGTGCCTCTCACACCAGCACACGACCCCATGCTCCCAGACCACGTAGACCCCAGGGACGCAGACCGTGCTGATTTACCTACGCCTCCCGGAAAACCTGTCATTGACAAGTCTTTGGAATGTGTTTGCCAATATGTACCAAGAACAGGTCAGTTTTCCTAAAAGGCCCCTTTGATCTTCACTTTGTTCAGAATGTATGGTGGCTCTTCATTGCCAATTACTCTGATTCTGAAATGGGATACAGATGCCCAGGTGGTACAAGAGCATCTATTATGGATTCATGAACAAAAATTTTTTAAAGTAGTTCTATGCTTATTTTATGTATGTTAGATAAATATGAATAAGACCTAAAACTGTGATTATTATATTATTACTTCTTAGAACAGGCTAAGGTTTTTTTTAAATGAAAAGTTTAAATTTGATTTAAGGAAAATCACTATGTAACTAGTAGTCCAGGTGGTACATGGATGTGTGTGTCACTAAGTGATAAGTAAATGACCAGACCAAAGGATAGCACTCAAGGCCCTCCTAATCTGGCTCCTAATCTGGCTCCAACCTGCCATTCCAGCTTTATTTTTAGCTCCTTCTCAATAGAGGCCCTCTACTGTGTCACAAAGGCTTACAAAGAGTCCCACATATAGGGGTCCCATAAAATTCATGGGCTCTGGAACTATCCAACCTTTTGAAACCAATGGCCCGTGCAAGTTCAAGGGGAGTAGGGAGACTCCACTTCCTGATGGGGAAAATGTGGGGCAAGGTTCTAGGAGGACCAGCAGGATGGATAATATTGTCATGGCTATTTTGGGAAATACAATCTGCCACAATCCATTTCATGGATTTCATATATGTTTCAAGATATATATATATATATTAGGTTTAAGATAAATAGGCAAAAAATTCTCTTTTTCCTCCCCTCCACCATGACAGGAAACTGGGAATAATCCAGCCCAACAGAAACTTTAGGGATTAAATTTGAAGTGCCAGGCATACAGTAAACACTCAGTAAGTGCCATTGCTATTATTCAATAATACAGAGGACGCTTCTGGGCCTCACAGTCTCTCTCCCCTTGCCACAAACATTTGAGCATGAGCGGGTTTATCTTCAGCATTTCATGTAAGCCTCGTGACCACCCTGTGAGACGGATACTCTTACCATTATCTGCATTTAACTGAGGAGGCACTGAGCCTTAGAGAATTAGAGAATTGAGGGATTTCCCCCTAATTTTCCACATTTAATCCCTAAACATTTCATGAAGTGGGTACTTTTATGTCCATTTTAAAGATCGAGAAAGTGCTCAGGGAGATTATGCACATTGCCCAAGATGAGATAGGTCAGATTTGAACCCAGATTTTTCTGACTCTGGCCTCAGGATGGTTCACACCTTGGACACAGCTTCCCAACAGTGAGGGCGTGTGCGGGGCCTCCAGGGTAGCTCTGGGTGCCAGGGAAGCTGCCAGGTGGTCATGGCTGGGTTTGTTCTTTCTGTAGTTCACTGCAGATGGTACCCGGGAGCCAATGGCCATTAACCCCAAGGTCATGGAGAAACATAGCTGCTGTTGTTCCAGGATGCAAATGTGCTTATTTACTCTAGCCAGTGGGAAAATGCCAGTTCCTGTGGGAAAGGGGCAAGCATGTGGAGGAGTGGGTAGGGGGAGTGGGGAGAGGTGTTAAGGCCTGGTGTGAGGCGCTGGGCGACGTGGTATGATGGCTTCTAACGTTCTCAGAGCATATCCTATGCTCCCTCAGCTCTGGGCCTTTGTACATGCTATTCCTTAGACGGTGTTCATTCATTCATTCTGTAAATATTTTTGAGCCCCTCTTATATGGTAAGGGTGCTAGGGAAGAACACTGGACAAGACAGGCAAGTTGTGTACCCTCTTGGAACTTACCTTCAAGTGGCAGGGGAAGGGGGAGGGACAGAAAGTATTCATGTCGACAAATGAAAAAGATAATCCTAGATTTGTGATCTGGTTAATCACTGAGAAGAAAATAAATGAGGTAATGGAAAAGGGAATCACTTGGAACACTTTCCAGACCTAATTATCCTTTAGGATGTAACCCAGGTAGCACCTCCTCTGGGAAACCTTCGTGGTCCAGCAAGGCTCGGTTAGATGAGTCTCTAACGTAGCTCAGCACGGCCACGGCATTGCACTCCCTGCTTGGTTACCACTCTGTCTCCCAGACCGCTGCGTGCGCCCCTTGACAACAGAGACTAGGTTCTGTCCCAGGCGCCGGGAAGCTGTCTGGCAGCACAGGTGCTCAACACCTATTTGTTAAACAAATGAATGGATGGAGGGACGGCCATGTCTGGTAAAGCATCACCCTGAAGAGTGAGACTATTTTTAATGCAGTTATGTCCTCAAAACCATGTAATCTGGTTGTATTCTTCCTATCTGCTGCTGGCTGGTTTTTTTTTAAACATATTTTGGGATCTTAATGAACAAGAATGATTTGCACTGCAGCATATGGCTACTTTAATTAAGGAAAGGGTATAATTTTAGTAGCATAATAAATAGTGTATAATTTATCAGTCCTCATGTGTATTTTACAAGTATACCATGTGGGCCATATAAATCTTTCTATACTTGGGAGGGGTAGAAAGAATCCCTATTGATCTGATGTAAGACAGTGCATGGAAACAACGAGTTGAACACCTTGACTGCCCCCGAAGAGGCAGCTATCTGTGCGGAGTCACCTTGGGGTTCCCTGGGCACCCTGAAAAGTAGAGTAAATAACAAGGGAGAGTACTAGTGGGGAAAAGCCACTGGCCAGGTTGTAGAAGTGAGTAACCTTTTGTGCTGTTTCTCAATGAATAAAGCACCTTACTCCCAGAAGAGGTAGGACTCTGTAGAAGGAGGTACCTCCTGGAGTGTTGGAAAGAGGCCTGGTCTCCTGGGTTTTGTTGCTAAGCATTTGCCCGGGGCTGGGGAGTTAGAATCCATCTGGGAGCAGGGGCAGACTAAGAGTAAGGCAGAGGGAAGGCAAGCTCAGCACATGTGTGCCATGGGAATCCAGCAGTACTGAGATGTGGCAAAGGAATACCAGATAGGTTATAAACAGACCCTGACACAGCAGACAAGCTGACTAGGTCCAGAACCTTCAGGTAGCTAGATGTCTTTGACCAAGAACAAGGTGTCCTGGCTCCCTGAGAACACTTATCAACATGATGAGGGGCTCCCTGTCACTCGAGACAAAGGCAACGGGGCCCAGTGCTGTGGGACTGGGATGTCTGGATGGTGAGTCTCCAGGCAAATGGAAACTGAAGGGGGTGCCCTTAAGAATGAATTTTCCCCTATAGAACTCACAGACACTTTCTACAGACTAACCTGTGATTTGCCCTCCTTAAGGGAGTAGAGTAAGAGGATCTGTGGAGAAAGTGGAACTGGAGCTGGGTTTGGTGGAGTGAGTCATACCACACAGAGAGAAGGAGTGGGAGAAGGGCATTCGCAGAAATGGAGGCACAGTGTGTCACATATCATACCTTTCATTATATTTTCTATGAACCACATGTGGGAGATATCCATTCTATCTCTCCATTATCTCTCTATCTGTTCCAGAGGCTTCAGAGAGATGTCTGTTTGGAAACAATTAAAATGCTGATCTGGCTGAGCAGAGCCTCTGTGGACAGGGAACACAGGCCTATTCTAATTTTATATACCTTTGGAAAGTACAAGGAGGTAAGACTGAAAAGTCGCTCTAGAAAAGCTTGTAAAGAACTTTGAAGACTTCATGCATAAAGTTTAAAATTAGAAAAATGCATTTACTGGCGCCTTCTGCAATGGGCAAGGCACTCTATTCAGGCTGGGATGTATCAAGACTTGAGTATGACTCAATGAAAATGGCCGCATGGACAGCTCCACCTGGGTGTTCCAATGGCACGCTGCGGTCCACATGGCCCGCACATGACTCCTCATCTGTCTGCCCAAATGAGCTCCCTCCCCTCTATTCCTTTGCCCAGTTAAAGGCACCAGCGTGCACCCACTCACCTGAGCAATAAACTCAGTACCCACAGAAGACCTTTCCCTCTCCTGCACTCTCCATGTTAAATAAATCAGAAAGTGTCATCAGCTTCACCTCCTAACACTTTCTCCAATCTCTCAACTCCTTTTGATTTCTTGGACTATCACATTAGTCTCCTAACTGGTGCCCCTGCCTCTAGGCCTTTGCCCCCCAGTTTCAGACCCCACACCATCACCATACCATCCCATGCTGAGAAGTGCTCTTCAACAGCTAAAGCAATAGTAGTTGCTGATTTTTTAAGCTTTAGAAAATTTTTTTAAATGTGACCCCAATAAATAAAAGAGGAAAGAGCCAAGATGCTCTGATGAGTGTCTCACTTGCTCAATCTTGTTCCTTATCCCAAGGCACCACAAAAGAGCCCCAGTGCCCCCAACAAACACAGTTTCAAAGCTCATGGGGAACATCCAAGCCACTCAGCATGGTTTACATGTCCCTCTACAATCTGGCCCCTGGCAACCTCTCAGATCCCACTTCTGCCACGTTCTCCCTCACATTTTAGGCTCCAGTAACACCGGCCTGCACGTGGTTCTTCCCACACATCTGATGTCTAACCCCTCCACCCCCTCACCCGTTGGACCTCGCTGCTTGGACCACCCTGCTCTCCTCTCTGGCCCCATTAACAGAGCTGCCTAGCACCACTGATCCTCCAAATTCTGGTCAGGCATCATCTCCTGCTGGAAGCCTCTCTGAACCTCCCCCGAGCAGCTCAGCCAGAACTGTATGCAGGATTAGGCGTACGGTCTTCCCCAGGAGGCTGTAAGCTCCTTGAGGATCCAGCCAGTGGCCCATTCACTTCATTTCCTAGCTCTTAGTAAAGTCCAATAAATCTTCATCACACTGAGCTGTGGAATGAAGACCAGATGCCTCCCCTACCTTCACGCAGGCTGTGCAAAGTCCTGGTGTGTTGCCTTAGGATCTCAACGATCACAGAATGTCCCCTTGTGTCTCATGGTAATAGATCAGGACATCTGGCACCATCCACAGGAGTTCAGGCTGGCCTGTGTGGGCCTTGTTTGATGGATGGCCACTTCACTGGCTCTCTCCCCGCCAGCTCCAAAGGAAACATCAGACCTTATTGCAGATAAAGTGACTTATCAACTACCTTGGGCAAGAGGCCAGTGTGCAGGGCTGATGAGCAGTGGAGAGCGATTGTTCCAAGACTCTAATTGACGTGCAACTCTTTGAGGAAAAGATGAATGATGAGGGCATTTACTTCAAGAATTAGATGCAGGGCTCTTCCATCCCTCTCATAAGACAGGAGCAGGTCCAAGTTTAAGTGAGCCTGGCACCTAATACAGAAGATTTAGAGGACAAAAAGCCCACGGTCACTGTGTGCTTTGGAGGAAAAGTGGCTAAATAGCAGCTTCACAATAGTTGTAAAAAATGATGCTGTGGTGCCTTAGTGGCTCAGTGGGTTCAGCATTTGACTCTTGGTTTCAGCTCAGGTCATGATCTCAGGGTCGTGAGATCAAGCCCCACGTCAGGCTCTGTGCTCAGCCCAGAGTCAGCTTCAGATTCTCTCTCCCTCTCACCCACTCTCTCTTTCGCTCAAATAAATAAATAATTTTTTTTTAATATGATTGTGTAGTAAGCTGAAGTGCTCTCCCAAAATTCATATGTGGGAGTCCTAATCCCCAGTACTTCAGAAAGCAACTGTGTTTGGAGATGAACGTCTTTAAAGAGGTCACACGAGACCATTAGGGTGAGCCCTAATCAGTATGATTGGTGCACTTGTAAGAAGAGGAAATTTGGATAAAGATATGTATAGAAGGAAGACCATGTAAAGACACAGGAAAAAGCCAGCCACCTGAAAACTAAAGAGAGCGGACTCAGAAGAAATCAACCCTGTTCACACCCTGAGCTCAGACTTCCAGCCTCCAGAAGTGTGAGAAAATACATTTCTGTTGTATAAGCCCCCCAGGCTGTGGACTTTGTTGGCAGCCCTAGCAAACCAGTTCAGATGGGCATGGTGTGGTGAGGGTCTCAGGCTACAGCGCAGGTCCTTTTGGTATGCTCCTGGGTGCCACTATCCGCCTCTTCGAAGGTTTCTGGCTGCCCTACTCCCATGAGGTTGTCTGCTCTCAGGGCATCTTGAGCCCTGGCTTGGCCTTCATCACACTCTCATGCGCGGGCTGTATTTGTTTACTTCTCTGTCTCCCCGACTAGACTCAGCTCTTCCAGGGTAACCTTGTGTCTCTCTTATTCCCAGTGCCTGGCACAGAGGTAGTACCCAGTAGGTAAACATTGGCGGAATTGACTAATTGGGAGTTTACCATCTGTACCTGTGCCCACCCCTTCTGCCAGAGACTGCTGCTTAGGTTGACCTGGCTCGGGGGTCCTCAGCTCCTCCTCCCCTCCCGCGTCTCTGGCCCCTGGCAGCTCTGCTGAACGAGCTCCCAGCAGGGGGAGGTTCAGAGTGAAATGGCCTCGATGGGGGAAGCGAGATGATTGGTCCCTGTCCTGTCCAGCGAGGTGATTGGCTCTCCGTCTGAATGGGCTCCTGTGATTGGCTCGGCGAGCCGTAAGTGGCTAACAAATCCCCGCTTCCGGTTAGGCGTCTCCTGCGAGCTTTCTGGCTGCGGGAGGGGGCTGGCTGGCTCTGTGCTGGCTCCGGTTTAGTCCCTGTCTCCTGCAGCCTGAAGGTGCAGAAGTGCTCACAGCCCCAGCAAACAGCTTTCTCCTAGGCCTGCCGGGAGGGATTAGCTGCGGGTCAGCAGGGGTCTAACACAATCTCTTTCTGTTGGGCAAACAAAACAACTATTGATATACCTGCTCTCTGGACTTGACACCTTTAACTCAACGCAGAAAATCAAATCACTTCCCTGCGATTGGATTCTAGCCACTTCCCTCGCTCCTCTTTTCCTTTGGTTTCCCTCCTGGGGTTCGACCTGTATTTCCTTTTTCTGCAAGTTGAAAATGTAGGTTATGGCTGGGCTGTCAAATCAGGAAGGACTGGCAGTTAGAATGAGCGGCTTGCTCTCCCATCCTTCACAGCCTAGAAATAGAAATGTTCCTTACTGTTCGAGCAACCCGAGTAATATCTGAAAGTCTACAGTGATAATAATCATTACTATTGTTTACATATGGCTGCTAGCGGTTTATACATTATAATAATTCCTTATACAGCTTTGCTCATAAATGAATAGGCATTATTATATTTGTCCTCAAACCCCTGGTGCAATTTCCAGTTTTTGCTCCACAGTTTACATTTTGAGGATAAGGCAAACGTTGGCTGGAAGTGAACTGACTTGGTCTAACCGGGAGCTGGGACCCAGCAGACCCATTAAGGGAAGACGTGTCACCACTGTGGAAGGGGGGTGATTTTGAGAGAGGATGAGGCCATTTTGCAAGGTTTAATTCTGTGAACTGGAAAATCAATACCCATCCCCTTTGCTGGCCCACTTCTGAGAAATGTTAGCTCTGTTCACCCCCAGACAACAGTGGGTTTGTCTCTGCTCCCTGAGTGGTCCCTACACTGATCAGGCCTTGGCGGGTTGACAACCTTAGTATGTGGGAGGTGTGGGCAATGAGAAGCAAGTGTTTCCCTTTCTTCTCCCACCCCCCACCTCCTCCAGTCTCTTCTGCTCCGTGCTCTTGGAGAGGCAGAGAAAGGCAGGGACATGGGTTTGCCGTTCATTCCCAAGGATCGTCTGTGCTACCTGCTCCCTCCCCCTCCATTTGAGTAGGGGTCCCTGGAGGAGAGTTCTCAGATCATTTGTTTTTAATGGGATATGAACAGCTGAGCTGGTGCAACTGTGCCTCAGGTCCCAGATACTTCTCTAGGTCTTTCCGGACCTTCTGTTTGTTTTAAGCTTATGAAAGTAGCACCAACTTAAAAAAAAAAACCCAAAAACTGAATAACTACTTTGTAGAAAACGGGAGCTAGGGTGAGTCGGTGGATATATAAGGGAATGGTGGTGGCATAAGTTTTAATTCCAGGGCACTGTGCAAAACTTTGAAAAGTAGCCAGCCCTCACTCATTTCCCTCAATTTTGACATGCTGGGTTGGTGCAAAAGAAAGACATCTTCTTTTGTGAGCCCTCAGGGGCCACAGGGCTTACTTCAGAGCAGCCATGCATGAGACCATCCTTACAGTTTGTGACACAATATCTGGTACATGGCAAGTGCTCAATAAATGGCAAGGATTACTATTATTATTAACAATAACAATGAGACAATGAAAGAAAACATTTGTTTCTTTATCTCCAAACTCCTGAGGTAGTCTCTGTCTTGTTTGGGGTTCACATGGTCCTTCTCAGGACAGAAGGACTCTCTCTACTGACTGTCCAAGTAGACAGTAAGACATCTCAGGAGTTGGGGCAGGGCAGGGGTCTGGTTCTTGAACCTTCCATGCTACAATAGCTTGCGTTATCACTCTGAGACCTGCTTATTTTCTTCCAGGTATTTGATTTGAGATTTCATTCCCAGATGGAATCTGAGATTTTACTAGTCACTGAGTCTGGGCCGCTGCTCAGAGCCATACATTAGTGTCCTAGGGCTACTGTAACCAAGCACTGTAAACTAGGTAGCTTAAAACAAAAGAAATGTATACTCCCACAGTTCTGGAGGCTAGAAGACCAAACTTAAGGTGTTGGAAAGAGCATTCTCCCTCAGAAGTCTAGGGGAATCTCCTTTCTTGCTTCCTGCAGCTTCTCCTAGCCCCAGGCATTCCTGGGGCAGGCATCACACCAGTCTTCCCCTCCACTGTCATAGGGTCATCTTCTTTGTGTCTGTCTCCTCTTTTTCTAAGGACACCAGTCATATTGGATTAAGGACCCACTCTACTCCAGTGTGACCTCATCTTAACCAATTACATCTGCAATGACTTTATTTCCAAACAAGGTCACATTCCAAGGTACTGGGGGTTAGGACTCCAATATATCTTTCTGGGAGACAAACTGGAACCATATCAGGGCTTTTCTACTGTCCATCTCAACAGGCCTCGAAGGCAGCAGGGCTCTGGGGCAGACTCCACCTTCACTTCCAGAAATGCTGCTCCAGAAAGAACAGGCACTGAGTCTGGTGGCCGGGTCCCCTCTGCCTTACCTAGCTTTGGGCCCTGCCCTGCCAGGGCTGATTAAACACATATCCCCCTGCCACTGCATCCCACATATCCTTGGCTCAGAGGGCAGAATCCAGGGCTCAGCTGAAAGTTCTAACGCGGGCCACTCCTGTAGGCCGGCCAGAGCACTTCCTGCCTGAGAGAGCCAGCCTGTGGGTGTGGACCCGACTGGTCTGCTGGCCTGTCCCTCCTCCTGCTGCTCCCCACCTCCTGCACCTGCCCCCCTCTGCTGCCAGTGAAGGTTGTCAAGGCATAGACACTTTCTGAAATCCCATTATCTGGAGGTGGAGAGATTGACTCAGGCTGAGTGACAGTCACAGCTGAGCAGAAAAGGGCACAGAGAGAGAGAGAGAGAGACCAACAGAAAGAGCAGAGTGAGAGCCCAAGTTCAGAGAGATGGGCTGGGGGATGCCCCTGACTCCCCTGATACCACAGCAGCTGTTCTGCCTCCCTGGAGGGAGCCCTGGCTCTGTTTCCCAGAGTCCTCCTCTGGCCTGCAGGGAAATGTCTGGTCCCTGTTTCCCAGCTCCTCATAGAAATCTTGGAGCCCTGAAGGATGGGACAGAGTAAAGTGTAAGCATGCCGCTCTTCTACACAGGGTTATTTACTATACATACTCTCGGTCTGCCTCAGAAGGAGACAGTCTTTGGCTTTGGTTATTTTTTTTTCTGGAAAGATCTAAATGTTCTCTAATTAACCTATTAGTATTAATTACACACTCATAGTCATTTATTTGCTAATCTGAAAAATGAACACCCTGGATTCAAAGAAAAGATTCCCCACCAACCCCCACCCTCTTTTTTCTTTTCTCCTGTGAAGTGTTTAAATCACTTGTCAACACAGAGGGAATAATAATAATAAAAAGAATGACATTCGATCAGAGAGCAGGGGAGTGGTGGAGAGAAACAAAGCCCCACAGCAATCAGCACTGAGTGAAGGCTCCTCCATATTCATCAGGGAAGAAGACAACAGGAGGGATCCCTGCACCTGCCGTGGGAGAGCAGGGCCCGAAGGCGGGCCTGCTGGGCAGAGTCTCCTGCCCTCTGCCTTTAGGACCTTATGGCTCAGGTTATATGCAGGGGTCCCCGGGGTCACATCGGTGCTACTGTTCTCTCTCAGCTTCTGTCGGCCCCAAGGTCCTTGACAGATGAGGCTCCCGCCTGAGACATACTCTCCATGCAGCCAAAAGTAGGTGGAAGACACAAAACACACACAGGCTTATATTTATTTTGTGGGGAAACAAGGCATTATAATACCGTGTAACCACCACAAATATTATCAGCACATCAGTGATGATAACTCACTTGTAGATGTGCAAAAAATAAGATAAGCTGCTATTACATGTAATTCCTTCTGTATAGCCTCCAATGCCCCGATTCTCTCCCTGCTGCAGGAAACCCTGTCAGAATAAAAGGGAGAAAGAATGTATTTCTTTGTATAAATACACAAATGAACACGAACAGTAATTGTAGCCAACATTTATTGTGAACTTCTTTTATGCTAGACATTGTGCTAAGCACTTGGCACATCTTGTGTCACTCAATCCTTATGACAATGTTTTGGAAGTAGATATTATTACCAACCCATTCTACAGACAGGTAGATTGAGTGCTAAAGAGGGAAAGGAGATTGTCCAAGGTCACAAAAATAACCAGCGGCAGAGCTAGAATTCAGCCTCTGTTGGACTCCAAAGTGCCTGCTTGAAATAACGTTGCTATTCTACTTCCCAAACTAAAGGTACGATAAAGGGAGCAATTTGTAAATGCTGGTGCTTTCTGTAACAGATGACTGGTGACACCCCTCACAAAAGAGGCTGAGGCCTCCTGGTGTGGGGGAAGGGGAATGGGCTCAATGCCAGAGGCCCGAGTTCTAGTCTCCCTTCCTCCAGCCTTGTCACTCTCTGACCTACACAGGTGACCCTCCAGCGCCCCGCCCCAGCTTGTGGTGCTCGGCGTGGGTCCATGCACCTGGCCTTATTTGAGAGTGACATGGAGAGCTGGGGCCTGAGAGAGGAGCGCCTGGTCTGCAGGAGGAAACATGAGAGCCGCCTTGTGAATTAAGGGGCCACCAGGGAGTCTGGGGACCTGCCGGTATGTGGGGCTTAGGTCGGTGCCTCAGGATGACTCATCCCTGGTCAGAAGGGAATCAAGTATCTGTAGAAGCCCAGGCAAGGAGGGGGAGGGAGGATGGTAGTCCCTCAGGACGTCACTGTGCAAGATCCCTAATGAGCAGTTCAGAGCCCAGGAACAAGGGATGGCAACCAGTGCCCCCAGGCAAGAGACTGGAGCTGGAGGGATGTCAGCCCAGGCAGGCAGGGAATAAGAAAGCAGGTAAGAGTGGGAGCCCAGAAGACTTAGAAAGGCTCTGATGCTGGCTCTTTGAGCTTCAAGAAGAGTGGGCCTCCTCTGAAACTGAATGCAAATTTTTCATTTCCCACATTCAGGTCCCCCATCTCAGCAGTCCTGATTAGATTCCCACTGGGTGGGGCTGGAAAGGCAGAAGAACCAGTGTCACAAGCTGTCCCCAGCAAAGGACAAACGTTTGTCTGATGTGGTACGGCATATTCCTGGAGCCTCTGGAAGCTAGAACTACTCCCCTTCGGCCCCACCGAGCCTAGGAGAAAGCTGGTGGGTTTCTCCAGCATAAGCTGCGAGACCCCCTTGTAGTGCTGTGTTCAGGGATGTCAGCTCCTGTCCCCTCAGCATCCCGGAGAAGTCTGGGAACACATTTGGACTTGAACCCCCCCAGCATTTCTCCCGGCTTGACTATTGTCCTGAAGCTCTTGCTTTGTGGGGATTTCACACCTGTGGATAAATGATAGGCTATGTTGCAACCATGCAAGACCTATGCAGAGGGAATTTTAAAAAATAATTAAATGGGTAATTTGACACTTGCCCCTTTCTTCCATCTCTGTTCACTGAAGATATATAAAACCTAGTGAATCATACTTTGCTCTGGACCTAACCATCTGCCATTTCAAGCTTGGGTGTCTTCCCTCCCCTCCTTCCCCCTCGCTTGGTTCCAGAGGGTTGGTCCCAATCCCTGGGCCTTGCTGGGAGAGGCGGGCTCCCCCAAGAAGCCTGGCATCTTCCCCTTGGATTGAGATCCATCAACAGTCATGTTCCCATTCATCCCATTGCTTAAAACAGACCCACAAGTTCAGGGATTGGGTTTCAGTACTGTAACGCCTCATTTATCTGGGCATTGTTATTAGAACTTACACAAACTAGCCAGATAACTGAAACCTATCCTATCAAGAGCCAAAAGCATTTCTTAAAAAAATTAATCATTTTTAGCAGACATTTTTCAAAAACGCATTACACACTTTCTTTCCTCCTTAAACAGAGGCTACAGATCATAATTTCATGGAGCTGTAATCTATGTCTGCATCTGCCTGGTAGCTGCTCTGGCTCCTTTTTCAATGTCAGAAGATGAGCTTTCAGTCCCCTCGCTGCCAGGGGCTCTGTGGCTAGCGGCCCCGCCGCCTGTCTTCCTATCTGTGCGTGGCCGCCAACTTTGGGGAGCCTTCAGACCCACTTCCTCAGCTGGCTACGTCTTCGAGAACAGTGCGGGAGGCCCTCAACTACACCCCGAGGAGGCAGGTGCTGGGCTGAGCAGAGGCGGAGCTCTGTGATGGCTGTTTTAGGTGGTCAAGGACTTGTCGGCTTTTGAACTGGATTTTCGACCTCAGAGAGCTGGTAGTTAGAGATGCCATGGAAACATTGTCTCTTTAGGGGCAGGCTCCACACACTGAAACCCTCAGTCATTTTTGCTGTGTTGAGATGACAGGATGTCAAGGAGGAGAAGACAAGGAAGAAAAGTGGGAGTTTACTGAACATTTCTTGAACACTTGGTGAGAAGAGCTCTGCTAGGAATACTCACTATTTCACTCACTTCTCCCTACAGCCTAGAGATGTAGACACTATCGTCCCTATTTTACTAAAGAGAAAATGAAGGCTTAATGATGTTAATTAGTAAGTTATAGAATCAAGATGCCAACTCAGCCCTGTTACACTCTAAAACCTGTTGTCTAAAACTTTTTATCTTTTAAAAAACCCACAGAATTCTTTCTTTTTAATTTAATTCTTTTTCATCTCTTTAATCTTCTTAATTTTGCATTTTTAATGAATGAAATCTTCCATAAACCCCAATATAAGACACAACTGGATGCTCCTGTGGAAGGCTTGGGCTTTTCCAGACCCCAAGACTCTATCGGAACCCCAGGGCCCCACAGAATGCAGATCGGAGGCCATGAAAGCCGGGCCCAGAGATGTGTGACAATAATTGCTTATGGATTGGGAGTTCTCAAATGGGGCCTAAATAACACTTTCTCTAGTTATGCCCAAGAAAGGGGAGGGATAGACAGACTTCTTTCAAGGGATCTGTAAATGATATACCACCTCTGTCAGAGTTCTCTGCCCTGCTCGCTGGGTTTGTAAGCACTCGGAAGAAAGATACGACATCTGATTACATTTGGTGGTGCTGATGCTGCCGAGCTGGACAGACTGCTCCTTGAACTATTCACTGCTGCGTAAGATATGGACAGGAACTCTCACACCAGGACTCAGAGGTGAAAGGACATGGCAGGCCTGGAGGGGAGGTACCAATGACCTCAACAAGAAGGTTCTGGCACAAAGCTGTGGGATGGGTTAATAAGAAGAGGCAGTTAGCAAAGAGTGTTTGAGAGTTTAGGCTCTGGAGTCCAGCAAACCAGGATTTTTCATTCTGACTCTGCTGTTTCTTTAATTTCCCTAAACCTGAGCATTCTGAGCTGCAAAATGGGGATAAAAATATCTGCCTCACCACTTTACTGTAGTGTTAAATGGAGTGATGCATATAAAGTGGCTGGCACAGTGCCTAGCACGTAGTAAGAAATTAGGAACTGTTAGTTGCTCTTATTATACTCATTAATCATTATATAATCAGACAGGAAAGGCAAAGACTGAGAAGGCAATATAAAGAGCAGAAGTCTATTTAGGCCTGTCCATAATGTTTGAATCAGTCTCATGGTGATTAGTACAGTGGTCTGGATTTTATCAGGAGACCCCGGGCCCGGGGCTTGCTCTCCGAGCAGAGATACTAAGTTGGTGGCATTTGAATTTGGAGCACGGAGGATGGGCCCAGGAGCCCTCAGCACACAGATGGTATTAAACTATGGGGCTAGCAGGTCATTTCATGAGAGAGTGGGATGGAGATGAGAAGGGGTTCGGCGAGGAGTGGGGGCTCGCAAAGGACCGAGAAGGAATAGATATGAAGGGAAAAAGGAAGCCAGGTGTCCCACAGGCCTTCTCTCCACAGGAGAGAAAAAGGGGGAAGCCAGCTGTGTTGAACGGTGTGGAG
The DNA here is from genome assembly GCF_011800145.1 of Mirounga leonina. Lineage (NCBI taxonomy): Eukaryota > Metazoa > Chordata > Mammalia > Carnivora > Phocidae > Mirounga > Mirounga leonina. The sequence continues at coordinate 9,494,816 of NW_023270387.1, read as the reverse complement.
GCTGGGATGGGACACTACATGGGGCCCGTGAGGTTGCTGGGACACTGGCAGGGACAGTTTTACAGGGGAAGAGAGGCTGAAGCCTGATGTGGGGCTTACGGGGAGAGGGAGGTGAGGAAGTCATGATTATGAGCACAGACAACTCTTTGGAGATGTTCTGCTGAGATTTCTCCCTGGGACCTGCAGTGGTATGAGTTCTGTCCATCAAGATGGTAGTGAGAAGCATGAAGGGTGAGCCACTCCTCGGATCCATCAGCTGGTGAGGCGTCCTCTGGGAAACTCATCACTGACATGTTCTCTTCACAGAAAGCACATTTCAGTTGGAGGGGAGAAAGAAGTAAAAGCCGCCAACAGCTGTAGGAATGGCTTTCCCTCCAATTGCCTGTGTGGGGTGGAAAGGACAGGCCTTGCTGAAGCGGACTATTCCTTCCTTCTCACCCATGATGCTGCATGATCCCCGGCCAGACGTCAGATGGGGGACCGTCCCAGCCCCTGGGACCCTCGCCTGCCCTGGAGAGTGTGGGGCCACGCCCAGTCTGGCCTTACTGCCAAGCCCTGGGACAGGTGGACTGGTATGAATCCGAGGGCTAATTAGCACTCGCTCCCTGGCTAAGAGGAGCCACACAAATTGCTCCCTAGAGGGAGGGAAGGAGGGAGAAAAGGAGGTAGGGAAACCAACTGGGGTTACATCAGAAAAACAACATCATCCAAACAGTCTCACATCCCAAACTGGTGTTCTTCCTCCAGTAGGAGTGGCAAAGGCGGCTGGGACCCGGAGGACCTCTGAGGTAAAGTACCTGTGTTGGCGCCTCATTACCTGCACGACGGAGGCCACCTCCCTGCCCCAGCGAGGCTGGAGCTGATGTCTACACGGCTAGCTGGTGTCTAATATCTCCGCTCCTTCCTATCACACAGCCCTGAACACTCATTGCAGGCTGCCAGCATCCAGCTTTGTCCTCAGTAAACTGGAGTTTCTACCCGGTAAGAGTCACGTCGGGGTGGTGGCCAGGCCTGTACTCATCTGAGGGGTAGAAGAATCAATGGACTTTACCAGCATAGTGTTTTAGGGAGGAGGGCAACAGGAGGATTCCAAAGTATTAGAGTCTAATCCTGGCTGTATGACCCTTACTTCTTAGGGCCTTGGAAACATGAAAGTTTGTGCCATATAATACTGCTAACATTCAGGAATTCTGTGAGTTCAGCATTCTCCCAGCTGAATTGTTTCTGGATTTTATATGGAGGCACACACCTCTTATTTTTCATATTCTCTCCAGCCTAACTTTTGAGGGCCTAGCATTCCTGTTGATCTCAGTTCAGTGTGGGCAGAGATGTTGAAAAAGAAGCTAGAGGTGGGCAGAGGAGCAAAATCGTTACTCATTTGAGAGAGAGGGAAGGAAGTCTTAAGTCTGTAATTAAAGACAATTGCCCACACTGAGCACATCTAATGCCCAGACCTTGGATTTTAATACCATTCTCCAATAAAAGGAGCAAGGGCTCCTCAGAGAAATGTACAAGATGAGACTAAGGCATCTTGTAGCTCCAGAAAGTAACAAAGTGCTACACACACACACATACACACAAAGGTGGGGATGTGTCAAGGGGGACACAGGAGCCAACCAAAAGAGCTCCCAATGGCCAAAGCTGGAAGAATTTGAGCCAGAAAATAAATAAAGGAGTCTTGGATCATAATGCAAGGTATAAAATAAAAATTCATGAATCTATATTGATATAAATAAATGAATAAAGGCATAAAGGAACAAAGATACAAATAAGGAGAAGAGACAAATCTCTTGTGCACAAGCATTACAAATCATTTGGTAGACGCCTGCTTTCAAGGATGTGGAGCATAACTCTCCACTCTTTAACTATGGGCTGCACTTAGTGACTTCTTTCTAAAAAATATAATATGGAAAGTGGGGGGAAGGGAAACTTGAGAGTGGGGCACTGCCTTAGCTGGGCAATCAGGTCAATAGCAGCAGTGATGAGTCGTGGTGATGGTATGTACTTTTCATATGACATGTACCACATGAGCTTTGCCCCCAGAACTCATAATCCCAGTCTAAGCATTAAAACAAGCATCAGACAAACCCCAGTTGGGAGCTACTCTATAAAATACTTGACCAATGCTCCCCAAAACCTCAAGGTCATCAAAAACAATTAAAGTCTGAGAAATTGTCAGAGCCAAGAGGAGCCTAAGCAGACTGACGACTAAATGTAATGTGGTGTCTTGGATGGGATCCCAGAATGGAAAAAGGACGTTAGGTAAAAACTAAGGTGACCTGAATAAACTGTGGACTTCAGTTAAAAACAATGTGTCAGCATTGATTTGAATTTAATAAATGTACCATACTAATTTAAAGTGTTAATAATTAGGGAAACGAGGTGCTAGGCATATGAGGAATTCTCTGTACTTTTTGGGCAATTTTTCTGTGAATCTAAAAGTATTGTAAAAAATAAAATTTATTAAAAAAAAAAACCCAAACCCTGCCCAAACCATCTGTCTCTAATTAAATCATTTGACTGGCTCAAGCCTGAGTGGAGTTGCTTCATAATTTTAAAACTGTATTTGAGCAAAGGATTGTGGTAGATACTGTTAACTGCCTATTTCATTTCTATTTAAAAACATTTTTTTTTTTTCTGAGCAAGGAACAATGTGTCCAGCTAAACATACTCATTTCCCCTCCTTCTCTTGCAGCAAACGGTGGCCATGGACACAGTTCTGATCAGTGAGATGTAGGGGGACCTCTAGGAAGAGACTCGCGTCTTGAATAAAAGGAGAGATCTTCATTAGCAGAAAACTCTTTGCCCACTTGATCTTCCCCTTCTACCTGCCTGTAGTTAGGACATGTGGCCCAAAGGTACAACAGCTATGTTGTGATCATGAGTCACCCAGCATGAGGATGAAACTCTGCACATTATGGGTGACAGAGCTGAAAGGTTAAGACACCCTGGGTCCCTGGTGGCATTGTTCAGTGGCTGCATAAGTCCTGGACTGCATCTCTAGACTTCTTACTTGGTGAATCAGTTTTTTTTTAAAGGCTACAGTGGTTGGGGTTTTTGTCATTTGCAACCAAATACAGTCTTACCCATATAAGGAGGACCAGTTGCAGGGAAGCTCCTGCAAAGAAGGTGAGAAATTTGGGGAGAGAAGATTGAGTTTTAGAACTAAAGGCAATAGAAATTATATTAAATATTAAGGATCTATTGAGTATTTATTATACATCTGAGGCTTTCAAAAATGAGATAAGCTTATTCAATCTACACATCAAACTGGTATGGATATGAATCACTATCTTTGTCTGAGAGCCTGGAACATTCAGGACAGAAGTAAAGTAAACTTGCTCAATGTCACAAAATAAGTAAGAGGCAGAGCCAGAAATGAAATCCAGGTCATCTCGTGCCAAAGTGGACAGGTATCCCTCTGTACCCCTTTGGTCTCTAGGGAGCCCAAGTGCATTCTATCTGAGGAGGACAAGGGATGGAGAAGGTAGAAAGGCCAGAGATTGAGGAAAAAAGCTGGTCTAGGTCTCAGCTTCATCTGGGGGCTCTGGGGATGAGAGGGGCCAGGACATTCTACATGGGAACAAACAATTACCTTGGGGTTCAGGTGATCATGAAGAGAGGAGCGTCTACATGTTACTGGAGTTTTCAGCCAGAAAAAAAATGGTAACCCCCTATAGACTAGGGATTAGGAGATCAGGCAGCAGTCCTGTGAATGAAAGATATTGGAATAGAAAGGTCTAGACTTTTAGATTTTTATGGAAAACTTCAGCATAACTCTCTGTTGTTTAAAATTCAACAAGAACTTCTTAAACATATACTATGGGTGAAGGATCATGTTAGGCAAGGTGAAGATCACAAAAGGGAATGGTATGACCTGCTCTACAGGTGAGAGAATCCACGTGATGTGTCAATAGTTTTGCATTCAAATTGTGTTTAGTGACAATTAGGGGTTTTGTTTTTCTCCTGAAATACGGGATGAACACAGGATTTGTATGCTTCCAGGTTGTCTTAAAAAACCCAGAGTCTTTCTTTCTGTACTTTTATTCAGGATAGGAGAAGCCTGGTGGACACAAAGTGGTTGAGAGACCTCCAACCTTCCACCTGTGTCTGAGATGGGAAAAGAGGCACAGGACAAAGGGCAAAAAGTGCACCTGCTGTGTCAACCGCTCCTTTTCCAGGGAGTTTTCCTGGACATCTCCACTAGAACTTCCTCTTACATATCACTGACATGAATCATGTTCCATGAGCTTTTCTATTATTATAGGCTGAATATCTGTCTCCCCCCTCCCAAATTACAATGTTGAAGCCCTAACCTTCAGTGTGATGGAATTTGAAGATGTGGCCTTCAGGAGGTAATTAGGATTAGATTGGGACCTCCTCATGGGATTAGTGCCCTTATAGAAGAAGACAGATCTCTCTGTCTCCACACCCATGCACCAATGCAAGGCCATGTGAGCACACAGTGAGAAGGGGACTGTTTACAAGCTAGGAAGACAGTCCTCATCAGGACCTCTTCTTTTTGCACCTCTATCTTGGACTTCCCAGGCTCTAGAACTGTGGGAAATAAATAGTCTGTGATATTTTGTTATAGCAGCCCAAGCTAAGACACCTATTTATAAGGAAGCTGGGAAATGTACCCATTTGACACCCCAAATAAAATCCATGTTTTATCAATATAGTTGAGGGAAGAAAGAACAGATATGAAGCAGATGACTAGCACTTTCTGCCACAGCCTCTATCATAAGGGGAGGCAGCCAGTTTGCCTTACATCAGTGCACTGCTTTTTGGCAAGCTGATTTTTGACCAAGTAAATAGAGTAACATAAAGCTATATTAAGAACTATGATAAAAGTAATAAAAATGAACTAAAATATTATTCTGCCAAGTAGCATTTCCCAAACCCCTCAAGTTAAAGTCAGTATCTCCCACATACCCCGATTTTATCCCTTCTCCTCAGTAACTAAAATTGTCTAATTGATTCATTGACATGTTTATTGTAAATTCCTTGACAAATGCTGCCGTATTCACATCTGTGCCAGAACAGAGTGTGGTTTATAGTAGGCACTGGATACATTCTGTTGACTGCCAAATTTACTGAACACATATTATGTGCAAGGTGTTATTCTTTACATATTTTACTTAATCCTCGCCATAATCCTATGAGGAGAATATCATTATTGGTTCCATTTTATAGAGAAAAAACATTGAGCCATTAAAGATTCAATTCCTTGTTCAAGGTCACAGAGCAAGTACATGGGTGAACTGGTTCTAACTCCACAGCTGGGCTTCCAACCATCACGCGATGCACTAGGGAGTGCAATTCTCCTCCCAGAGTGCCCCAAAGGGAGAGGCCCTACCATGCTCACTAGACCTTAAAGAATGAGTAGGAATTTTACAGGTGGCTATAGCAGGAAGCTAGGGGTAAGGATGGGGAGAGAAAAGAACCCCATTCTAATTAGAGGAAATAGTTTGAACCATAGAATCTAATAATGGTTTGGGAATAGAGAGTAGTCAGATGCCTCAGCAAATGTGCATCATGATAGGTAAGACTAGAAATGAGAGGTGAGATCCAGGTTTGAAAACCAAGCCAAGGAATTTAAATTTTATCCTTTAACAGGGGCGTTGGGGAACCTTCAGAGGTTTCCTAAGTAGTGGGGAACACGATTAGATCTGTGTTTGGGAAAGATTACAGGTGGCAGTAGGGAGCCCAGGTATGAAAGGGTAAGAGCTGGATGCAGGAAGAACAATGGAAAGTGTCAGAAAATATTCAGGAGTCACCCAAGGCCTGAACCTGGAGAATTATAGCTGGAATGGGAAGGGGCGGATGGATCCAAACATGTTATAGACTCGGAATCACAAACATCTAGGAGCTGAGAGAACTGAGATGGAGGGAGCACAGACGAGGCCAGAATAGGGGCAAGGGGGAAGGCTCTTGGCTGAAGCCAACAAGACAGGATCCCATGATTTTCTTGTGTGATGTCTGCTGACCTGACAGGAGGCAAATCAGGGAGACTCCATTTATAGAGAATGCTAGATCCCTCTCTTAACCTTTGAGTACCCAGGTCCTCTCCCTGCAAGACCTGTATCAAAATTCTGGTGAAGTGAGCCAGAGTCCCAGACTTCAGAATAGTGCAATGATCAGGGCAGCTGCTGAGACCCCCTCTCTTCTGTACTGGAGCCAGTGGCTGAGGATGTTGCTCTCACTCGCCCCCAGGACTGGAGGGAACTTTACTCTCCTGGCATTTTTAGGGTCTGTGCAAAGGCACTGGATTGAAACTGTGTTGATTTTTCTGTGGCAGTAAAAGTGGACAGAACAGGAAGAAGCAGGCTTCATCCATCGTACGATACATTAGAATGTCCTAAGAGGATTTAGAATGCATGTGCCCAGAAATGCTGTAAAATCTCTGTCCTTGCAGGTATAACAAAGGAGGAGAAAAAAACAACTCCCTTCTATAGCCTGGGACCCCTCCCTGTTCTCTGGCGTTATTGACCACACTCTCTCTTGCCCATCACACCCCAGTCACGGTGGCCTCTTCTTTGTTCCCGGTCTCAAAAAGGGTATCCCTGCCCAAAGCCTTATCCCTGCTCCAGGACTCCCTTCCCTGGAACCCATCCTTCCTGTTCTGCAGGTCTTGGTTCCCATATCATCCCTCCAGAAGGCCATCCTGACCACCCAGACTAATGTTGCTCTCCACACACCCCCACCCCCGTCTCTGGATATGGCTCTGAATAGCCACTCTGAATATGGCTCCCTAATCTATTTAATTTGACATTGATTTACTTCTTAAATAGTCTATCTCACCCAGGAGAATAAGCTCTAAGAGCGTGGGGACACTGCTGGGTCCAGTTTGCAACATTTGTGCAGTGCAGAGAATACTTCTTGGCCCATTGCAGGTGTGCAGTAAACAGTTACAGAATGAAGGAGATGAACTGCCATATAAGGGAGCATCCAGTATTCCTCCTCCTACCCTTTCCTCACATTGCACCTGCCCTCACACCCTCTTTCCAAACGGGGGCCACAATTAGAATATACACTCTCCTCCCTAGCAACATCCCTCCCCTCTGCCTGGTGATCAGACAGGAAGTACAGGTGACTTTTGGACGTAGAAGTATGCCTTAGAAAAAAGGTGTTTGCAGGGGCCTCTTCAGCAGACAGGACAACATGGCCTGGCAGGAAGCAGGTACCTTGCAGAATGAGTGAGGGAAGTCTGTCTGTGCATTTCAGCGGGAACCTGTTGGCATGTAATCGTGTGCACATCAAGCACCATTCATGTCAGTCCATGATCAAGCCAGAGCCTCTGTCTCCAGCCGACGAGAGCCCTTCCTCAGTCCGACGCAGTAAAGACTGAGAGCCGGCATGGCAGGTGCATGCTGGGTGTCTGATCAGCATTCAGCATAGGCAGCATTGGGGCCTCATTAGTTTTAATGAATTAGCACTTTGGAAAAGGAGGGGATGATGTTACAGCTAGTGAGTGCGTATCAGCTGCCTTCATTTATGCCTGAGTGAAGAGCCATCTTCTTCCTTCATTTTTCTTGCTCCTCCCAGGTGTGGAAGCCTGAACCTTCTCTAAATGCTAGACTCAAAGGCCTCTGGTTTTCCTATACTAACTCATTCCCCAGGCTGTTTGTAGACTAGAATCATGGCAATTTTTGAGTCAATGAAGGATGGAATTATCCCAGTTGGAAACTCTGATGCCTGTGTGGAAGCCAGAGATGCTAGTGACCCCAACACCCTGTGCAGCCCTGTCTGTCCTCCTGCTGCCCCATATTCTGCCCCTATGAGCTGGACAGCTGCCCCTGGGCTGGGAGTGGCTGGATCACCACCCTCACCTGCAACATGGACAAAGAAATTCCTTTGCAGCAGAACTAGCCGAGGGGGAGGAAACCAAGAATCAGTTAGGATAGTAAAGGATTTTTTTTTTCGTCTGTAAACTCACATCCTTTTCTTTTTTTTTTTTTAAAGATTTTTATTTTATTTATTTGACAGAGAGGGACACAGCGAGAGAGGGTACACAAGCAGGAGGAGTGGGAGAGGGAGAAGCAGGCTTCCCGCGGAGCAGGGAGCCCGATGTGGGGCTTGATCCCAGGACCCTGGGATCATGACCTGAGCCGAAGGCGGAAGCTTAACGACTGAGCCACCCAGGCACCCCAACTCACATCCTTTTCAAAATAGGTGGTTCCAACTGCAGGTGGGAAGTTGTCACCGCATTGTAAAGGCAATTTTGCTAAGGAAGAAAAGGAGAGTGACAGAAACAGAGTTGGTCAAAGAGAAGGCTAGGCAGAGACTGACCCACAACAGACAGGAAGGAACAAAGAAGCCTAAAATACTCCCAGACAGGCAGCCAGTGGCTGCGCGAGACATTCATCGAGACAGTGGCACGTCTCCACCAGGGAAATGTCCCGAGGATCCATTGATTTTGCCTGAGGGGACGGTTCTTCCTCGTTTCCAGAGACCCGCAGGCACTTTTTGATGGCAAAAGAGCCTGGGTAGAATCTGCCTGCTGAAGCGGAATGAAAGTGTGATCTGCTGGCGGTGAACAATCAGAGCTGCAAAATCAAGAGGGTTAGACCCAGATCCCTGACTGAGGAGATTATTCCTCATTCTTTGGAGTCCCTGTAGGTTCACTGCCTGGTCACATGCCTGGTTCAAATCCTGGTTCTGCAGCTTACTAGATGGGTGAACCCATACAGGCTACTTAACTCTTCTGTGACTAATTTCCTCACCTGTAAAACAGAGATACTAGTAACCACCTCATAAAGTCTTGTGAAGATTAAACAAGAGATCACATGTCAAGTGCTCAGAACAGTACCTGGCATACATGAGCTTCATTATTACTGTCAATAGATATTGTTGTTATCCCTATCCTTTTCCTGCTCTGCCGGTCTCATGTGCGACTGGGTTGTAAGCATTCATCCCTTCTGAGATTGTGTATAAGATGCCATCACCAATGTTCAAACTCCTCCAGCCACTGGAGTGATAGGGATGGGGCTCATTCTTTACAACTGGGGAGGAATCTCTTAATAATTCTGTTTTAGAATATTATCATATTCTGATGAACTGGAATTGTGACAAAAGGCTTTTCGGTCAGAAGCAAGTTGGTAAGTGAACTGGAAAATGGTAGCCTAAATTTTAACAATATTTAAATTAAACTTAACTAAAGTTCCAGATTTAAAAAGGGAGGAGATTAACAACCACTGAGAACCAATTATGGGCCAGGCACTATGCAAGGTTATTTTACTTATGACATTGGATTTAGTGTTCACATTAAAACCTGCAGGTAGTTATCATTGCTCTCTTATAGACAAATTAACTGAGGTTCAGGGGGGTCAAGCTGCTTGTCCAAGATTGCAACATGGTGAAATGTACGTGGTTTATGAATGTGGCTAATGTTTTGGTCATCCAATCAGATAGTGTATGATGAATATGGTGATGTTGTGGTCACAGAACCCAGAGATGAGTATGGATGATGCTTCTGGACTTCCTTTAAGATGTCTCTGTAAATTCAAGTTATAGCACACTCCCTTCACCCTAAACACAGAAATAACAAATAAAATATGAGAAAAGAAAGCCAATGAGAAATCAGTTGGCTCAAAAATAAGATAGCATTTCTTTGGACCCGAGCCAGAAGAAAACAAGCAGGTTGCCTATTCCAGGGCAGAAAACAGTGATGAGATGGGGAAGAGTATCAGGCTCATGGAAGTATGGAGCTGACCTGGGTGAATGTTCCCCTTTATGCAAGGAGGCTGAAAAAGCAATTATTGGCTAGTTGCCTCGGAGTTCATTATACTGGTTCTCAAACTTGAGTGAGCCTCAGAACCACCAGGAGGACTAGTTGAAACACAGATTGCTCAGCTGCGCCCCCAGCGCCTGGGTAGAGTGTCTGATTCTGCCAGTCTGAGGTAAGGATTTGCATGTAACTAGTTTCCAGGGATGCTGATGCTACTTCCCCAGGAATACACTTTAAGAACCACTGTCTAATATGAAGCTGTGGGCTCAGGGAGTTGTGAGCAGGTACTGTGTCAAGCCACCCAATGACTTCATGTCTGGATCTGCAATATCCTTAGTACCACTACAGATCCAGCAATACTATTATATAAGTCTGGTTCTATGCTTGGGCCCCAGGGCATCAAGTGAAGGCAAACACTAAATTATTAGATAGGAAAGCAAAGAAGAAAAATACAAAATAAACCAAACAAAAATCCCATTCAAAATGATCCCTGAAAACCAAAATTCTAAGACACATGAAGAAATCTGATAGTAAGAAAAATATTGCTTACAAAATAGACAATCAGAATGTGAATTGACTCCAAATGAAATTAATTATATGATTGTGTCTAACAAAATTTTTAAAAGAAGTATGTTTATAATCACAGAGATAAAAAGAAGTAATATCCATTAAAAATGAACAAAAATTATGGAACAAAAGAGGCAGAAATAAAAAAGAATGGAAATCTGTGAAACAGAAATAGTTAGAAAATCTTGCAAATGAAGAATGGCAAAGAAGCAATATTTGAAGAATAAAATAGCAAAAAAAATAGAGATTTTTTTTTTCTCCCCTGAATTGAAGAAAGACATGAATCCTCCAATTAAAAATACATCTGGAGTACTCAGCCAAAAAAGATAAACACACATTTAGACTTGTAGTTAAACTATAGAATATGAAAGATAAAGAGAAGTATTAAAACTATCAGAGAGACAACAACCTGTTCTATAAGGAACAGCAGTTACACAGACAGCTATTATCCAATTAGTGGTAACAGAGGAAGAAAAACAATAGAGAAATAGCTTCAAAGTGCTAAGGAAAGATTAACCATCAGCTTAAAATTTTATAGTCAGCTAAACTATCATCCTCTATGCAAAAATGAAGAGAAATTACCAACTATACACAGAAATTATTACAGAAGAAGTAGGAGCATCTAGAGAGATCTGGAATACTAGAAGTGATGGTGAGCACAGAAATGAATAAAATAGTAATAAATGCAATTAACATTAACTGTTTTAAAACAAAACACCTTGTTGAATGGAAAAAGAGGAAAATTAAAACTCTAGACCACAGAGTCTGCAAACACTTTCTATAAAGGGCTAGATAGTAAATATGTTAGGCTTTGCAGGGTATACCATTTCTGTCACAACTACTCAGTCCTGCCATTGTGGAGTCAAAGCATCCACTCACAATAATACATAAATGAATGTGGCTATGTTTCAAAAAATTTTTATTTACAAGAACAGGTGGCCAGCCAGATTTGGCTTGGGAATAGTACTTTGCCTGGCCGTGCTCTGGATGACAATAACAAGATGCAGGGAGGGGTGCTGTTCAGTAGGTAGACATTTTACTGTCCTTGACATGTTTAGGAAGAGAACAGAAATATTAAATAACTTAGATATGTTTAAATATCATGTATAATTAAGCATGCTTGTTTAAAAAGATTAAGGGTAACCACTAAAAATTGAAAGCATACACCTCCTATGTTACCAAAGGGAAAAAGAATATAAATAAAGTAGATGCTGGTAAAGGTAAAGAGTACGAGGCCATATACATGATCACTGTCTGCGTCCTACCTGCCCCAGATGACCTGAGGGTAAAGTATACTAAGAAAAAGATCAGCTATTTGGCATCCACCTCTGACTTGCCAAGGAGCCTGGCTCGACAGAAAGAAGCAAGCATTAGTTGGTGAGTGGCTCTCTTAAGGTGTTTTTTGTTTGTTTTTGTTTTAAATAAGGGGTATCCTAGCTAATATTAGGAGATAGAATCCTAAAGGAAGCAGCTCAGACCGTTGGTCATTCAGTACTTATTAGGTGCCTATATAACATAATACTAGATATTTATTACGCTAAGCACTGAGAATACAAAACTAAAAACCATAGTCCCTTCCCTCAAGAAGTTCATAGTAAAGCAGTTGCACTTCAAGGGAGTTAATTGCTGCTCATACCCAGGATATAATCCACCAAGCAAGAAAGGCTCTTATTGACATAGGGCCTCCACTCTGAGAATGAAGTTCAGTAGCTGCTGGACACCTCGTCCTCCCTGGATCCTCCTCCAAACCTTGGGTGTCCCATACTCCTCCCATAGAGAATCTGCTCTTCTTCTCTTTTTTCCTAGTTTCTTTTTCTTTCTCCAGTAGGAAGATATTGACAATGGCTTGGCTGGGAAGCTGGGGTAAGCAGAGCTAGAGAAAGGCCAAAGATTTGAATGTATCCAAAGGGATGAGAAGAACACAGACAATACTGATAATACTGCATTCCCCACTGCTCACAGAGTCTCCAGGATGTTAAATGTGCAGATTTCATTGCTCAGAATGTGCTTTCTTGTCTTCTGTTCTGGTTACTCACCCTTGACGTTTCGGCTGAGATGTGACTTCCTGGGGAAGCCTTCTCTAGCCTTCCATCCCCCAAGCTAGGTTATGTGCCTGTCTAGCCTGAGCACATCACATTGCCTTTGTTCTGGTCTGTCTCTTCTCCTGGACCAGACTGTGTGTGCCTCAGCATCTGGTCTAACTGCTCGTTTCCTCACCTTTCACTTGTACAGACCCACAGATGCTTCCCAGAACGGACCCACTTAAGGTGTTTTGAACACTAAACATTCTCCTTCCCATGGGACCCCCTACCCCTGTCCACACCACACATACTGACTTAGACAATTTCTATTCCACTTCCAGGACTCACCTGCATGCCACTTCCTACATGAAATCCCCCCTCCCCATCACCTGTGGATGGAGCAAACTAGAATGGGGTTGGATGCTACTCCTCCTGCCCTTCCTTGATACCTAATACATTTTACTTAGAATAGCCTATTTCCTTGTCTGTCCCTCACATTAAGCTCCCCAAGGGCAGGGCTTTCTGGTTCACCATCGAATTTCTAGTACCTAGAATAGCTGATGCTCAAAAAACATCGAATGAATGAGACAGAGAAGCATTAAGCCATAACGGGGAGGGGAGGGGGGTTTCTTTTGCCTTTCAGAAGTTTCAATTGCTTTAGAGATTTAAAACTTAGGGAATTAAGGGATCAGAAAACATCACACAGTTAGATGAACACATGTTATACCAGGTTGGCAGGTAGAGTTGATGTGAGATGAACAGGAGCAATCACTGGAGGTTTCATGGAGAAGCTGGGCTCTGGAGGAAAGGCGGAAGTTTGACAGAGAAAGTGGGATGAATAAGTTGTAACTATTATTTGGAGATGCCAGAGAAGGCAGAGCCAGGGCTAAGACTGCATCGGCCCTCCAGAATTAGCATGACAATACTCACTGCTCAGCAGGTATTTTGAATATAAGCTGTCATGGTAATTAAATATCAGTTCTAACAAACTGCATGTACTTCTGCATTTGCTTTTGTATCTGACTGGCTCTTGTGTGAGATAATTGTGGAAACTTCTGGGCAACAAGAAAAAACAATGACAGAGAAGGTTTGTGTGGTAAGAGCACTTGGAAGCCAGGCACAGAGAGCTTCCAGAGAGCGCTGCCTGTGGGGCCCGTCTTCAGCACTACCACGATGTGGGTTGCACTCACTGATTTATTTTTGGCAGCCTCTCTGTTCGCCATGGGTATTTCCTTATTATTAGCTGATTCATCCACTTCATAGAATGTGTCTTCTGATATTTTAAGCAGACAGTAATAATGACGGACCATTATTATATGGGCTGGTCTTATAAGGCAGATCTCAGGGGAAGAAAAGCCCCTCCCAGGTTCCCGATTCTGTCCAGGGAAGTTCAGTGCTCATTGGCAGGCTGCTGGTGTAACTAGAAATGCGCCCTGGGGACCCCTGTGGGAGGAGGCTGAGCACTAGATTCCAAGTCCTTGAGCCAGCCTGTGAAGCTAAGGAGAGCATCTTATTTGCCTCATTCTCCCCACCTTCTCTACAAGCACCTAGCCCCAGCACCAACACCTGCAAGCACTCCATAATTTTTGATGGATTGAACTGGGAGGTTGAGGATAGTGGGCATTAAAACTACTGACACAACCATTTTCAGCTTTGGGGCTGGAAGGGTCTGGCAAGACCCCTGTTATTTGAAGGGAAGAAGCCTTGACTCCCCTCGCCCCCATGCCTCTTCTCCCACAAATGGCCCACGATCACCACCAGTAGAGCTTACTCAAGGGTGAGGAAGGAGGGCCAGTTGTCTCTGGAAAGTTGTAAATTTCTCATGTTATTCATAATTGGGTCTTTTGCACTTTTTCTTTTTGTCTGTGCTGCCAATCTCATGAAGGGATTTTGACCCATCTCTTGTAATCCCTAAGTCTTACTTCCTTGTTTCAGTTGATTTTCTATGGCCTTTGATTCTGTTGCTAACATCAGTCTAATTTTAAGCAAGTCCCTGCTGTGGCTTAGTAGATGCTTTAACTCATGTCTTGATGGCTCCCTAATGTGTCCCCTATGGCATAGCAGCCAGCTTCAAGTCTCTCCCAGCTCAGGGCTACCCTGCAGTGACGGTTACTTCCACTTCTTCAATGAGAAGGCTTGGGCCACCATGCCGTCTCTTCCATTTCTGTCCATGCCTGTCTCTATCTTCATGCTCCTTCAAGGCGAAATCTCCTGAGCAAAGCTCATGAGGCCTTCTTCTCACATCTCAGCTCATCAGCTATCCCCCTTCCCACAGAAGCTCCCCTCTCCACTTTCTCCTTCCCATATGTCTGCCGAGATGTTCAGGTCATGCCTCCTGGAGATCAAAGCAGAAGGAACACTCAGACAAGCATGCTTTACCCTACTTCCCCTTTTGTCTTTCATTCTATTTTTCTCACGCTTTTCTATCTCAAATTACCAGTCAGCTCACTAAGCCTCTACATACTCACCCCCACCAAATGTTTTCCTCTTGCAATCTGATTTCTGTTTCCGCTACTCTGGAGTGTTCTCTGCAAAGCCACTCATGTTTTTACATTTACCATTTCTAAGTAACTGCTTTCCACGTGGCTTCCTCTTGGACGTCATGGCCACGAATGTTAATGTGGGTGGTCATGTTCTTCCCTACCCTCTAAAGACCTCCACTGTGTCCTTAATCCATTGACACCTTTCCCCCCATCACCTATTCACAGACACTAGTCTCCATATGATTACCAGTGACATGCTAATTGCCAAGTCCAAAGAATAAACTTTACTCTTTCTGCTACATTTGACCCTTAGTCTCTCCTGTCCTTATGAAACTCTCTACTCCCTCCCTTTTGTTTGTTAGCCTCTTATTCTCTGGTTGTTCTGCCTTTGCCTCCTTTTGCTCCTTTCCCTCAATCTCCTCTTAAAAAGACTGGTCTTCTCTGGAATTCAGTTCTTGATCCTTTTCTCTTCTCACTTGATATGTCCTCCAGTGGCGATCTGGCCTGCCCCAGCTCTGACAGGTAACTCCCAAATCTGCATCTGTGAGCCGGGCCTCTGCCCTGATTCCTTCTAGACATCTTCTCCTGCTTCGGAAAGTCTTCGACACTCAGCATTCCCTCCCCTAAACATGCCCCTCCTGGCGTCCCTCTCTTAGTGACTGCATCCCCCATTGATACAGGCTTCAAGTCAGAATGTTCAGAGTCCTCCTTGTCACCTCCTTTCCATTGCTTCTATTCACTATCAATTACCAGTCCTGTCAATTTAACCTACTAAGTATTTCTCAAAGTTCTTCCCTCTGTTCTCCCTAGAACTTCTGCCCCAGTTTGGGTCTTCATCATTTCTTGCCTGGATTCCCAATAGGTCCCGTGCCCCTTCCTTCTCAAATCAGTCCTCCTCAGAGCAGGAAGATCTATTTTTAAAACATGACTCTGACCCTGTTATTCTCCTGCTTTAATCACTTGGATAAAGTCCAAGCTGCTTAACGTGGAGTTAAAGGCCCTTCATGATTTGCCACTGCCAATTCCTCCACACTCACTCCCCACTACAGGCTCCTGGTGTCTTCATTCTCAGTAATGGGGAACTGCCTATGGCTTCCCCTCTCCCCATCTACACAGAGCCTCTGCTGCTTCTGTCTATGCCTTCCCTCCTTGCTGAACTTTGAGGCCTACCCCACTGCCATTGGGTGGATGAGTCCCAGGGGCTTAAATACCCTCAGGGCTTCCTTAATACCTGGCATACATCTCGATTACATAGTGTTTGGTGGCTTTTTAAAAAATTATTATTGAAGTATAGTTGACATACTATATTATATTAGTTTCAGGTGTACAACATATTGATTCGACAGTTCCATACATTATACAACGCTCATCATGGTAAGCATAGTTACCCTCTGTCACCTTTTAAAATTATTGCAGTATTTTTGACAATATTCCCTGTGCTGTGCTTTTTATCCCTGTGACTTATTTATTTTATAACTGGAAGTTTGTGCCTCTTAACTCCCTTCACCTATTTCACCCACCCCCCACCCCCTTCCCTTCTGGCAACCGCCAATTTGCCCTCTGAATTTATGAATCTCTTTATGTTTTTGTTTGCAGATTCCACATATAAGTGAAATCACAGGGTATTTGTCTTTATCTGTCTGACCTATTTACTTAGCATATTACCCTCTAGGCTCATCCATGTGGTTACAAATGGCAAGATTTCATTCTTTTTTACTGTTGAGTAATATTCCATTATATACATATATATACATGTATATATATCCCATATAATGGAATATGATATATATATCATATATATATCACATCTTCTTTGATGATTGTCCCTTATTTTTCTGTTTCCCAACTACACTTTGAGCTTTCTCTGAATAAAAACTTAAGATTCACAGACTGATTTTGTTCAGCCCAGAAATCTATCTCTGGTAACAGACACCTTCAGGGATATAGTGTTAGAAGGCATTGTTATCCTCCCTGATACCTGTATTTTCCCCCTCTCAGTGAAAATTGACTATATGCTTACTATGTGCTTTGCTGGAAACTGGGAATCAATGGTAGAATGATGGGAAAGGTCTTTGATCTTTGGTGTTTAGAGACAGGTGGTTTCCCATGGTAGCCCTAGCCCACTGGCTATTCTATAAGTCAAAGTCATCTTAACACACTTATATTTTGTGCTTCTTTCATCTTTCAAGATGACGAATTCCACAAAGTATTACCCAACATGTGGAGTTCTGGTGTAAATTCAAAGAGCAGACTAGCAAGGAAGTTATGGGCTTTAGGTTTGGAGATAATAGAATTCAAACCTGGCTCTCCCCCTGGCTCTCCCTCATGCTGGATGCTTGACTTTGGTCTCATTACTTAAACTTCATTGAGCATTAGTTTCCTTATAAGTAAAGAAAGAATAAGAATACCTGACTCCTAAAATATATTTGAGTGTTATATGTGATAACATTTTTTTTTAAAGATTGTGTTTATTTATTTGACAGAGAGAGGGAGAAAGAGAGAGAGCACAAGCAGGGGGATGAGAGGATTGATTCCAGGATGCTGGGATCGTGACCTGAGCCAAAGGCAGACACTTAACCAACTGAGCCACCCAGGTGCCCCCAACATTTGTTAAAAAACAAAACAAAAGGGCGCCTGGGTGGCTCAGTTGGTTAAGCGACTGCCTTCAGCTCAGGTCATGATCCTGGAGTCCCGGGATCGAGTCCCGCATCGGGCTCCCTGCTCGGCAGGGAGCCTGCTTCTGTCTCTGACCCTCCCCCCTCTCATGTGCTCTCTCTCTCTCATTCTCTCTGCTTCAAATAAATAAATAAATAAAAATTTAAAAAAAAAAAAACAAAAAAAAAAACAAAACACTCAACTTAGTGCCTGGCACATGGTTAGTACTCAATAGGTGGACTACTGTTCTGATTGCACAAATATCAAAGAGTGCAGCATAGGAAAAATCAGAGGAATTAAACTTTAGGCAAATCACTGAAGCTCCATAGGCTTTGGTAAAGTAAGGGGGTGGTAGACTGATCACTGCCTCCTCGCCTACCACCCTTCTTAGAGAACCCACCCCACTCCCAACTCTTGGAGCAGACCTTTGTGCTGTGCCTCTAACTGCTCTAGCCACAGCCCAAGGGAACAGGGGCTGACACTCGATTCCAGTGGACCAATCAGATTCTCTTCCCAGGAATTTGAGATTTGAATACTGAGCCACTAACTCAAATGATAAGGGGAACATGAGGAGAAAGGCAGGTAGTTATGATAGAAGTCAGAAAGCCAAAGTTGTGAGCATCAGTGTGGATTCTGGGAAAGCCGTGGAGTTATATATAGAAAAAGTGAGAAAGCAGAGGACAGAGCAGAGAGGAGAAAAGATGGGAGGGGATCATTCTGCCCTAACAGATGGAGAAAGAAATGTTAACACCTGGGATCCCAGTTTCAGGTCCCTCGTTCTGAGGAAGACTTATTTGTTTCCTGTCTTTGTACATCAGGGAAATTGCCTGTTGCATCTTCATATGCTGTTCCTTTCCTGAAACTAGCTTGAATGGGCCTCTGTTTCTAGCAATTAAATGATCCCTGATTTCTAAGGTTGCTTTCCAACTCAGAAACCACACACTATGGTTTTACACTCTCCTTTATGTCTCCTGTCTCAGGATTTGGAAGAATTAAGATCGTGGCAACTTTGTTTAGGTTGTTCTTAATTATATGGACTTCAGTCATGTCTTTATACCTACAGAGTGAAGAATCTTGAATTTTTAAAGTTCTTTCTCCTCTTCTGGGACTCTTTGTGGTAGATGTGTGATCTCAGATACCCTTTTGGTGTAATTTCAGATACCCAGTATTTTGCTGTTTTTTGGGCTATAACAAGCAGACATTGAGCTCAGACATAATCTTTGGTGAATCCAAGTTCCCTCCCCTGGATTTGGCTCCAAATCCTTCCATTTATTTAAATGTTCTAGAATTTTTATCCTTAAACATTGCCCATATTAAAACAGACCTGTCACTTCTTTTTTTTAAAACACTGGGTCAGGAGTTGGTTGCACTGGGAAGCATTAGCCGCAGTGTATCAGAACACATGAAGGGTAAATACATGCAGCCCTGGGGTGTGCAGTGCTCTGGGGATGTACTCTCCAAATGGTAGCCACATATGGCTATTAACATTTAAATTCGTTAAAAAATAAGATTAAACATTCAATTTTTCATTTTCACTGGCTACTTTTCAAGTCCTCAATAACCACATGTGGCTAATGGTTACTAAATTGGGTAGTGAAAATACAGGTTTTCTCCATTATTGCATAACTTTCTATTGGACAATATGCCCAGAGGGACCGAGTATCCAGTTCAAGGAAACCTGCAGTAGGAGGCAAGTCTAACAGATTCAGAGTGAGTCCTGAGTGAAAGAGGCAAGATAAGTGACTCCTGGAGCAAGTGATACTTGAAGATAATGTCTACAGGTAGCAGTGCCCAATCAGCCAGCTGGCTTGTAAGGACAGGATTCTAGCTCCTGGGGAAAAACAGTATGTTAGTTGGTATAGACTGGGCTTGGTTATGGAACAGACAAACCCCCCAAACTCAGTAGCTTAACATACTAAAATTTTATTTATCTATCATAAAGTCCAATGAGGCCTGGATAGCCTTTTCCAAGGTTGCAAGAGAATTCAGAGATGGGGGATACATTTTTTTTCCTTTGCAAGAGTAATATAAGTTATTATAGAAAAACAAAGAAAATGCAGATAAGGAAGAAAAAGGAAAATAAAAATCTACTGGAATCCTACCAAAGCTAATAGTTTAGTATATATGTGCACACACAGTTACGTATATTACATACATTTTTATATATTACTTAAATATCTAAGATAATACATGTATTCTAAATCTTTGTTAATGTCCACATTATATTCCAAAGAGTTGGTATACTGTAGTTTATCATACTCTTTCCTGTTGCATGTTATAGATTATTTCCAGTATTTTTCTGCCCTTAATTGTTACTTTTAACTGTCTTGACTCAGAAGTAAAAAACTTTATTTCTCACAATCTATTAGTGAAAGCTAATCACATGGCTCCAACTCATCTTTGAGAGAGGCTTGGAAGTGTAGATCATATGTGTATTGGGTTAGCACTAAAATGTCTACTACAACTGGAAAGAGCAAGGAGGTCCCCAGCCCCATAAGTAATGGTATTCTGTAAGGCAACAAAGGCAGGGATTCTCATCTGTGAGCTCTGTGGAAATAGAGACTATGCCAGTACTTAATATGGTATCTAACAAACAGCAGGTACTTAATATATAATTTCTGGATTGTTTATTTAGGCACTAGAGTGGAGCCCAGGATGGCCGTTGGAACCTGGAAAGAGAGCAGCCCTGATATGGAGGTCCAGGAGGTTGGGCTAGACTATTTAAAGGCCCTCTGATTACAGAGGATTGACCCCAAAGCCAGGACTGAGCTTACAGTTCAGGCTTTAGCTCTGGGGAGGGGAAGGCTGAAAGGAATGAGCAGCCAGCAGGGTTGCTGTGTTTTGCCCATCCACACAGGTTCCTAAAGTCTTTCTCTAGTCTAATCTCTTCAGCTTGGCGCTTTACTTCTGGAAATAATTTAATGCCAACTGCAAACATGAAGATCTTATTGGAAATGTCCTTATCAAGATCATTGGTAAAGACCAAGTACTGATCCTTTATGCTTATCTTTCCGGAGAAGTGACCATCCATTTATCCTTAGCCTTTATTTTCTGTTTCTGAACCCATTCCTTGCTTCTAACAAAACCATTTCCCTCATGTACCCATCATGCCCCGATTTCTTACAGTCTTTGAAACAGAATCTTGCCAAAGCCTAATTGAAAGTCCGAGTAGAATACATCCACCAGTTCCCTTATCTACATGTCTATTTATTCACTTTTAGAACACCCATAAATAAACATTGGCTTTCTCCCAAGGTTCAATCCTTGGGGCTCTGTTCCTGTCTCCTTTATTCTCTCACTTAGGGATGACATCTACTGTTAAAGCTTTAACTGCCTCCTCTCCAGGGATGATTTCTACAACACTGCCCTCTTTCCAAGCTCCAATTCTGTATCTGCAACCCTTATGTCTAAAATGGAGTATAACACCTCCCCTCCAAAACTCACTCCTCATCGTGACTCTCCTATTTCTGTCAACGTATCATCAGCCTTCCTAGTCACTCAGGCTTAGCACCATGACTCAGCTCTCCCTCCCTCATTTCATATCCAGTTAGTCATCAAGTCCTGTGCTGCCTTTGTCATGCCTCTCAGATTCTTCCCCTTCTTTTCCTTTTGC
Organism: Mirounga leonina; assembly: GCF_011800145.1. Classification (NCBI taxonomy): domain Eukaryota; kingdom Metazoa; phylum Chordata; class Mammalia; order Carnivora; family Phocidae; genus Mirounga; species Mirounga leonina. The sequence continues at coordinate 9,473,747 of NW_023270387.1, read as the reverse complement.
ACTGTCACCACTCAAATTTAGGCTGCTGTGGCTTAATCTTGGAGTATTACAGAAACCACTTTGCTATGCTTCCTCTTCTACCAACTCATCTTACATTCATTCATATTAAGCCACTGGATTTGGAGACATCTAGACCTATCCAAATCCTAGAGCCATCATTTATAAGCTATGTGACTTTGGACAAGTTACTTTACCTCTCTGAAACCCAACTTTCTTATCTCCAAAATACAATCAATAAAATATGAAATCAGTAAATGTTAGCTATTTTACTGTGTTCCAGGCATCATTCTAGATGTAATAGATATTGTCTTATTTAATATTCCACAATAAATGTATGAGGTAAGTATTATTATTATCCTTATTTTACAAATAAGAAAGCCCAGAAAAGTGAAATAATTTGTCCAAGCTAATAAGTATCAGAGCTTATGTTCAAACCTAGGCAGTTTGATTCTGCAATCAAGATCTAAAAATTCTGCTACCCTGCTTAACATAATATAGGTACATAATAAATGTTAGTTATATTAATAATCAATATCCAAAATGCATCTCTGCTCTTCCTGCTAAAAAGTCTCCAGTGGCCAGACTTTGTAGAATAAAGTCCAGTAAGTTTAAAATGGTATGAAGGTGCCCTCTACTTAAAACATTTTCATGTGTTCTCATTATGATTTTAAAAATCCATAACATACTGATGCTTCTGCTTATGATAGTGTCTTATGTATAAGAGTAACAATCCCACTAAGAAGCATAAAATCTGGATACAATTATATAATGGCTACTTGGAAGTATAAGAGAACATCCTAGGTAGCCAGGCCATGAAGGGTTAATACTCTAAAGAGATAAAGGCATGTATCAGAAAAGAAAGGCTTAAAGTCAATTATCTAGTATCCCTTCCAAAAAGTTCAAAAAATAACAATAATTAATCTCAAAGAATGTTAAAGGAAGAAAAAGAAATAAAAAGCAGAAATCAGTAAATAGAAAAAAAATGTACAATAAAGAAAATCAACAGAGCCAAACTTTGGTTCTTTGAAAATTCTAACAAAATGGATAAAGTTCTAGACAACTGACTGGGAAAATAGGAGAGAAGAAACTAATAACCCATATCAGGAATAAAAAAAGGAGCCAATACTACAAACCCTACAGATATTAGAAAGATAGCAAAATGATGTTATGAATGACTTGAAGCCAATAAATTTGAAAATTTAGATGAAATGGACAATTTCCTAGAAAAACAACTAAATTTACCAAAGCCAACATAAAAACAAATTTAAAAATCTGAACAATTCCATACTATTAAAGAAATTAATCTTTACTTGAAATCTTCCAATAAAGAAAACTCTAGGCCCAAATGACTTCACTGGTAACTTTAAAAATTTTAGAAAAACAAATCTGCCAATTTTAAACAAGCTCTTTCGGAAAACAGGCAAGAAAGAAACACTTCTCAATTCATTTTATGAGGTCAGCATAACTTTGAGGGAAGCGGGGGTGGGGGGTGGGAAGGGAGGGAAGAAAGAAAAGAAAGAAAGAAGAAAGGAAGAGACAGATGCACTTCTTCCCCCGTGGGCAAAAGCTTGAACATGCACTCTACAAAAGAGAATATCCAAATGGCCAATATGAAAAAATGCCCAATTAATTGGTCAACAGGAACACATAAATTAAAACTGCAATAAAATATCACTACATGTACAAGATTAGTTAAACTTTTAAAAAAGACAGTATCAAATGTTGGCTTGGTGTAGATCTCATATACTGCTGATGAAAGTATTATTGGTACAACTACTTTGGAAAACTTTTGAGCAGAATCTACTGTAGCTAAATAGATGCATACCTATAGCCCAGGAATTCCAATTCCAGGTGTATAACCAAAAAAGAAAATAAAATACAATTTAAAAAAAATGAGTTCATATAGTTCATATGTACAACCAAAGACTACAAGAAACTTGCTAGCACCTAGCTATTTCCAAAAATTTTCTTATTCCAAAAAAGAAACTCTGCATCTGTTAAGCAATAACTTCCCTTCCCTCACTTGCTAGCCTCCCTAATCTGCTTTCTGCCAAGGATAGGGACTCTAAATATCTGTGAATTTGCCTATTCTTGATATTTCATATAAGTGGAATAACACAACATTTGTCCTTTTTTGTCTGGCTGATTTAACTTAGCATAATATTTTCAAGGTTCATCCATGTTGGTGCATGGAGCTGTGGGTTCATAGTTTTTTCATTGCTATAGAGTATTCCATCCTATGGCCATACTACATTTTACTTATCCGTCCTATTGCTGATGGATAGGTTTTCTCCCAATTTGTGACTATTACAAATAATGTTACTAGGAACATTCTTGCAGTCTTTTGGTGTTCGCATGTGAGAGTGTGCTAACTTTGTGAATAATAATTGAATACTTAGGATTTATGTCCTTCCCTCCAAGTTATACTTCAATAACAAAGTTTATTAGGGGGAAAAAAAAAAAGCAAGGGGTAGGGAAAGGAGAGAAGAGAAAAAGAAAATTCATGGCATGGCTATAAAGCCTTGTAAAGTCTGACCTTGAACAAACACCCTGGCTATTTTGGGAGTGCTGGCTCAACAAGGCCATTTTGGTTTCCTAGTTCTTGGACCAGGAAATCTTAGAAAAGACATAAAGTGCCTTACTCGGGATCCTCCTGAGCAAGAAGGTGAGTGGTGGAGGTGGAGGGAGAAACTACCAGGCTAACCTGGCCCTCTGTACTATGAGCCAGCCAGCTGTGTGTCTTCCCCTGTCTTTTTACATCTCCCAGGAGAGTATGGGGAAATAAGACCAGCATAGCACACTTTGGGGAGCAGGGGGGAGGGGGCTTTCAAACTCCCTGAAGATGTTTGTCCAGGACTCTCAGTGCATCCAGGGGAACCCAGGAAGTTGGCAGGGTCTTCCTGTTCCCAGTCAGTGGTTGGCTGGGCTATGCTGGCCTCATCTTGGGGTGCAGTAGGCGGATGGGCACTGGGAGGGCTCCACTTGTTTCTGTCTTCACTAGATTCTCCAAAGCTGAGAAGAGACCCAGCCTCATCATTGTCTTCTTCCTCTTTCCCTGGCCTTCATTCCATTCCTTACATATTTCTTGTCCCTTCCCAGCTCAGGGTCTTTGCACATATTGTTCCTGCTGCATAGAATGTCTTTGCTTCTCCTTTGTTACGTAACCTCCTTCTCCTTCAGACAATAGTTCAATTCCCACATCTTCGGGAAAGCTTGCTCTCACTGGCCTCTCTCAAACACTCTCATCTCATCATGGTCTTCTTATCATAGCACTTAACCAGTTACAGTTTGTGAATACTTGATTCATTTCTGAGTCTCCCTGTAGCCTACAAGCTCCATGAGGGCAGGGCAGAGTGGCTTTGTTCACCATTTAAATCTGATGACAGCACAGTGCCTGGCAAGGAGTGGGTGCTCATACATACATACATACATACTGAATGAATGAATGAATGAATGAATGAATGAATGAATGGGTGAGTGAATTCAAGTCTTTCTAAAAGCAGCCTACAGGCACATACTCAACTGTCTGATACAAGCCCTCTTTCCTATCTGTTCCTTTAGCTTACCTCTGTGTGGGCCACCCACCCCGCCCCCTGGTGCACACAGGTGTATGTACACACACACACACACACACCCCTACACACCCACACACACACACCCACACACGGGCCTAACCTTCCACTAGGTCACTGTGCTCTCCTCCTCCTCCTCACCCCTTCCTCCAGCTCTCATTTTCTGTAGTGCTATTGGCACAGCTTAATACCATGATCCTCAGATGGGATCCCATGAAATCGTGAAGTGGCTGTCCCTGCATGCCCCTCAGGATGAGCAGGGATGGGCGAGGACAGCTGATTGCGTTTCTCTGAGACTTGCTTGATTGATCTCCTCTGCGCTCGCTGGCATGGGTGGTTATTCCTGTCGCCCTGGACCAGGCAGGATGCACTGGGGACCTTTTCAAGCTGCCATTAGGACAGCTTAAGTGAACTTCAGTCCAGTCATGAGTGATTGGCGCTTCCCTCAGCTCCACTCTGCCAGCAAGCTCCAGTCTTTCCAGGGAATGAGTTTGCTGTTCTGGGTCATGGTTTTAGCATTCCAGTCAATTTCCCACTCATCACATGGCCCAGTGGACCGGGACCCAGAGCCCAAGATCCCAGCTCCTGATCCTGTCCCTCCCATCCCCCTAAAAAAACTAATGGGGTTTCTGAAAGCAGAAAGAATCAGAAGTGCTAACCTAAGAAGCAATGTATTGACTGCTGTGCAAGATGGGGGCGATGGGGGTGATGGGGGCAATGGGGATGAAGGGGGCGATGGGGGTGGGGTAACACCAGGGTCCTGTCTTCCTTGGGCAGAAGAACCTTTCAAAAAGCAGTGTAACCATTTCCTGGTTTGAGGCAGGCCTCCTCCCCGCTCCCTCTGAACGATAGACAGGTATGTGGTCACACTGTTTGCTTGCCCCCTCCAGAGGTTCTCTAGAAAGTTCAACTCTTGTAGTTAAACTGAATTTCTTTTGCTTCATTTAAAAGTTTACTCTGATTCTTCCATTCCAGAGACAGAAAACAGCTTCTTGGAGGGCATTCATTTGCTCCTACTTTCATTCATTCCACAGGTACTGGCTGTGTGAACACGATGTGCCAGGCCCTGTGTTGAGTAGGCGGTGACAGCAGGACAGACACGGTCCCTCGTGGAGGTTCACATCGATTGACAATTAACGGGCAAATCATTACCAATTGTAGTGAGTTAGAGGAAGAGAAAGCAGCTGTTGTCCCAGAGAGCAATGGGTGGGGGTGGAAGAGGCGGGGTTGGGGTTGCTGCTTTAGATTTGAGGGCCAAGGAAGGCCTCTCCGCAGAGGTGCCATTGAAGCTGAAAAGGAGCCAGATGCTGGGCTTGAGGCTTGTTGAGAAGAGCATCTCCAGGGGAAAGGAATAGTGTGTGAAGGTACCAGGCTGCAGAGGCAGTGCCCAACCCAGGTCCTGGCTCTTCCACAGAGGACACGTGTACCCTGCGGCCTCTGGCTCTTTGACTTCTCACCACTGAGGGGCAGGAATCCCTCCTCCACACAAACAGCTCTTTCTCCTCCAGCAGACACCTCATGCCAGCCCACCCAGCCCTGCCAGCAGCGTCAGCTGATCGCTGGGCAGTCACAATCGACAAAGAGGGAGAGAATCAGGGGCAGGGAAAATCCCCAGCAAAGTCACAGAGGTCATCTGGCTAGGGGGACGGCAGTGGGGAGGGCATTCTTTCTGGTCCCATGTCTCCCCGCATCTCAGGGGACCAGGAGTGGAACCAATTGCTGTTCCCACCACAAGGGCTTGCATTCCTGTGTCATTTTACTGTTTTAAATGCTTTTCTGTGCCTTCCCACGTGTGGTCCCCCTACACTTGTAGGAGTAAGATACAAGGGAAGGACCACTTCCTTTTTCTGAGAGGACATTAATGATTGCACGGTGCTAGCATCTTCCCTTCAGCCCCACTCTGCCAAGAGAAGGGCTAAGGGGGTTGGAGGCCCAGCAATGGGGTATGAGATGGTTTGTACCTGACTGTGTAGCTGCTGTTGGCTGCCTGCTTTCAGGTCATTCCCCTTTTGTCTTCCTAACAGAGTCAATTCTGGAGTCACCTATCTCTAGGCTTCTGATAAATAAACAATACCTGCCATTGAGGTTTAAACTTAAATCCTTGTTACTCAAAGTGTGAGTGCTAGACCAGCAGCATCAGCATCACCTGGGAGCTTGCAAGACATGCAGAATCTCAGGTTTCATCCTGACCTATTGCATCAGAAACTGCATTTCAAAAGGGTCCCCCAGGTGACTTGTGTGCACATTAAAGCCTGAAAAGCACTGGTTTAAGACAGTTTTATTCTGATTTTTCTGAAACCTGCAGTCCCAAGCATGCTGACTGTTAGCACACCCCATGCTCAGGTTTCCTTAGGGCTCTAGGAGCATTCATCTGATTCCCAGATTCCAGAAGGCAGGTGCTCACCCCATGAGGGTCTGAGCTCTAAGATAGGCAGGTAAGAGAGACTGGTACAACCCTTGCTGCTTCCCTGGAGATAAGCAGGGGCATCCCAGGCAAAAGTGAGTGGCTGCAGATGAGAGGCACCCCTAGGTCTAAAAGGAAAGTTCTCAGGCTTACAGATAGAATGCAGGGTTAGGAGCTTACAAACAGAGTGCGCTACACAAAAGGCAGTGGGAATTGGTCCAGGAAGTCTGTGGGGCACCTGACGGAATGTACTTAACTCCTGGGGACTGAGGAAGGAGCCAAGGTTAAGAGGAGTGACTCTGGGGGTGCCACATTGCCCCAGGATGGATGGGCTGGCCTAATGAAGATGGCCTGTCTCCCTTTTTGGAGGTGGATGCAGATCCAGTTTTAGAACCTGGTAACCTTTCCAGCCCTTGGGGAAACACCTCAATTTTCTGTTCTATTTTTTTCCCCAATAGTTCTATCTGTCTTTGTGGGAAGAGTAAGGGACAGTCTACTTGATATCAGGTCTTGGAAGACTTTCTCATGCCCAGCTGGACAGCAGAGTCTGCCCTGGGAGAAAGAGGATTGGTACAGCCCCTAAGGGGAAGGAAGACATCATCTAATAGTGCTTTTATGACTGGGTGCCTCAGTGTGAGATTCAGGGCCCATTCATTCCTGCAGAGTGTACCATCCATTTGCCCTCTGCTGAGGGGATTGGGGGTCAGCTCCTCCTCCCCCTCTCCAACTGCTGTAGGCAGCACGTGGTGATTAGTTTATCCTCAGAATTAATATAAGTAGTTTAGAGTATGAAGTTTGCAGTCCTGTGTTGAGACATAGCTGGTTGGAATCCTGGCTCTGTTGCTCATTAGCTGCAAAGCGGCAGACAAATTAACCTTTCTGAATCCCAGTTTCTTCATCTGTGAAATGGGAATAACAGTACCCACCTCCCAAGGTTGGCTAAGACTGAGAGTCTGTGTCCAGCCCCAAGAAAGCACCCAATAAATGGCAGCTACCATTATGAATATTATATGTGTCTGAAAAAGTGGCCATCTTGGTGAGCCTGTGGGCCTGGAAGCCTGAGGCGTGGGCTGGGAACCAGGGCGCCTGAGGAGGTGCAGGCGCAGTGCAGTAAGGGGGTCTGGGGTATGGGCACTGGAGCCTGGATTGTCAGGCTGGATTCATCCTGACCACCTGACTGGATGAACCAGATAGAAAGACAGAGAAGTTGGAGCTTCTTTGCTGTCCCAGAAACTAACTCCCTCGGCATGGCCCCAACCCACCCAGCTGTGAAATTGAGATCATTACCTGCTTCCTCACAGCTCCCTTGACTGGTTCTCTCATCATTCTTGAAGCAGGTGCATGGTGGTGAGGGAGGGAGGGGTAGTGCCCCTCAGCCCTGTGTCCTGTCTGGGACCCCTCTGGAATTGCCCTTTGTTTCCTGCAGTGGGCTCCTGGGGCAGGTCCCTCTTTCTTCCCTAGGCAGAGACTAAAGCCCCAGGCCCTGGGGATCCTCCTCCATTCCACCGGACTCTCTGTGCTGTTCCTCTCTGCAGTCCCTGTCAACCCTCCACATTCTCACTGCTTAGAAGGTCCTCCTTCCAGACTGCCATGTGGCCAAGTCCTCTATACCATTTGGGGTTCCACTCAAATGTCCCCTCCTCATGGAGGATTTCTGTGACTCAAACTTAAATAGCCTCCATGCCAACTCAGCTACTCTTGTTTACCCCCTCTTTCTTATCTTTGGGCCATTTATTATTATTTGTGATTATCTGATTTGATTGTAGTTTATCTGACCCCTCATGTGTACACCATCTGTCCAGCACTTACAACAGGTGTAGAATAATTGATGGTCAATAAATATTTTCTGAGTGAATAAATGAATGAAGGAATGAATCACAGGAACCCTTTCTAGAAGTTGTTTGTGGGGGAAAGATGGGAGTAGAGGAAAAGTCTCGGTGCTGGAAGGGACCTTTGTCTGACAAGAGTTTTCACCCTTGAGTGCTGTCTGAAGGGCAGTTCTTCACATGTAGAGTCTCATTGAATCATCAACCGTCCTGAGACGGTTTAATGATTTTTCTTTTATATATGAGAAAAGTGAGATGTGCAGAAGTTTAAGAACGAGCTGAAGCACACACATCCAGCGAACGGTACAAATGGGACCCACCCCTGTCCACCATCTGGCTCTTGAGGAACTTTCTGTGGCCCCATTTATATGCCTCCTTTGACTCTGGGGGAGTCACTGTTGCCATAATGCCTGTCTGGGAGGATGCTGGCTTCTGACCTGGGAACAAAGAGGGTGGCAAGTCTTGCCTTCTATATGTCTTGTAGGAGGTCCTAAGGTCAGGGGAGCTCTGCAGAGGCCACTCTGCTTTTCTTGACCTCTGTACAGTAGAGAACTGCTAAGCTGTTCTTTCTTTCCCTTTCCTACAGATGTGAGGCAGCCACGAAGATTTGAGGACAGCAGGAGCGGTAAGTGAGTGATTCCTGAAGTTGAGGAAGGGGTGAAATTACTTCTGCAGGGCCATGCCAGTCAGCTAAGTATTGATCCTCTGAAAAATAAGCATATATAAATCTGCACTGAGGCTCTAGAAACTTCTGTCTGGCTGTAGAGAGACTGACCACCCGCTCTTGGGCTGTCTCAGTTCTGGCTGCTGCTAGGGGTTTGGCTAGTGCCTATCACCTTGGGGGGGGTTCCCCAGGATGCATTCAGGAAACACCACATTGAGTAATGGAAGCCTCCATGAGAGGCCATGATAGACCTGTTTTCAGCTGCTCCCTGTTGGGGTGTGATTGATTCCCGGGGAGCCTGTATCCCTTTTCTGACTTATTGAGTGTGGGTGATGGATTTTTGATGAGATTGATTTTGACCTGAATACTGCTGAGCTAAATGAATCAACACTGTCAATTTCTCTGCCTGGTCCTGAAGAATAGTTAGGTGGATAAGGACATTTTTCTTTCAACGGAAGTACTTTTAGCTCCCCTGGCTGCCCAACAAAGGCTTCCCTCTGCCAGCACCCACCGGCTGCCCTTGCAACTGTCCCTTCTTGGAGGTACAGATGGACAGGTCAGCTCCCCCCTTCCTCTTTGTTCTGGCAAGGCTGGCTCCCAGATCAGGCCCACTCTCTGTGCCAGCTGAGCCCCACTTCCCTCATGGGGGCCCAGCCCGAAATATGAGCCATAATTGGGGTTGGCTGTGTGACGAAGACAGAGATTTCTGTCTCATCTCTTGCTCTCAGAGCTGTGATTCCTAAATTGGCACATTACATTTCCCCCAAATCTACAATAAGTATCTAATCTTTAAGGCATTGCTGATGTATAGCTACTATCTTCTTGGGATGAGATTTTCACATTAATCTTTTTACCCTCAGCATCTAAGCAGATATTCATGTGAATGATCCTAAGACACACCGGTGCTTCTGCCTGTCTCTGTCTTTCCCCGATTCTCATTGCTGCATCCACTGCTGGGCTCACCCGTGGGCTCAGTCTTCCTGGGCCCAGAGAGGAAGGGGCGAGGTAGATGCACAGAGAGCTGACAGTCTTGGGGGCAGGGGAATTTGGAGTTGGGATTGAGCATTGCTCTAGGCCCCCCTACGAATGGTTGCCCTGTGAAGTGAGCATTGTTTTCATGATATTATTCATAATATTTAGGATACTACATAAAATAAATTATATTAGAGTGATAATCTATACAAGGGAACTACCATTGGGTGCTGAAGACCATTACAGGGGCACATCACCTGTTGCTCTGAGGATCAGAGGCCAAGTTCCATTAGAGACATTTTGCAGATGAGTCAGCTGGGGCTCAAGGAGCTTCAACAACCTGCGCAAGAGTGTCCAGCCATCCAGGGGGTCTAGGGACCACTGTGCTCTTTCTATGATGCCCCACTGCTCTGTCCCCCAGTGCAGCTAAGAGCTGAATCACACACTCAGCTCAGACAGACCAGGTAGGACTCAGCCAGACTCCAATGAGAGGAGCCCAAGGCACCTGTTGGGCTCCCTAGTCTCTGACCTTGCTCTGGCCCATCACCCACCGAGCTCTTCTCCAGGACCCACCCTCCTGCTGGACCTCTTAAGACTCTGGGCCTCATGGGTATACCACTGCTTCCTGGGCTTGCTTCTAGCTCCCAGCTCCTGGCTCACCTTGTGGCTCTCTCATTCCCTAGCCCATTTTCACCTTGCCTTCTAAACCCATTACTCTTCAATGATTATGTGAAGGATGCCTCTAGCTTCCAAGGCAGCTCTCTAACATCCTCTGAGAGACCTCAGCAGTCAGTGACATAACCCAGCCTTCACCTAGCTCAAAAGAAGTGTGCCTCTGGCCAGGCGCCCATGCCTAGTTAATGATCCAAGGGCCAGGACCCAGGACTCAGTGCAAGTCTGAGGCTTTTTTCATGACACCACATTTCCACCTCCAGCCATTGTCTCTCTCCACATAAGCAACTCATCTACATCTCCACAACTTTATTTGACTTTGCCTATATTGTCCCTGGATCGGGGACACTTGCTGAATTGATGTGGGGACGCAGGGTTTCCTGAGTGCAGGTTTAGCCTGAGGACTATTACAGAGCAGAATATTCTAGAAAGACAGCTGAGGGCTATAATTAAATGGACATTTCTGTGTTTTTCTCATGGACAGGCCCCTCTGAGCTACTAACAGGTCACAAGCATGGCCCCAAGAAGGCTGCGCTCCTGCCTGAAGAAGGAGTCAGACACCCCTGGATGTAGCCAGGAGACAGGGATTCAGGAGGGTGGTTCAGTGGTTGCGAGGGGGTGGAAGGACAGGGGTAGAGGCTGCAGCTGAGGCCTATAAATCTGCAGGCCTTTCAAGAGCACAAAGCCTCAGACAGCAGACCCTGTGGGGTGTTGGGGGAGGCCCACTGGGCAGGAGCTGGGGGCAGGGAAAGGGCGGGGAGAGGAGACAGCCGAGACCAGCTAAGTGGGTCCTCCCATGGAGGGAGAGGCGGGAGGTCTCTGGTTCCTGTCAGACTCTGGGGTGGTCTGGGTTCAGCACTTTTTTGGTGCATTGTCAATCCTTACCTTCCTCCTAGTTAGCTCATCTCCTCTGGGACAGCTAAGGTAACCCCGAGGAGGCTCCTCATTGTCTTACTGAGCTAGTGAAAGCCAAGGTACAACTTTTCTGGAAAGCGAACACATTCTCAGGGAAAAAATGCAGAGATTCTAGACCAACGGGGGCCAGGTGGGTCAGAGCACTCTCATCTATCAAACTCCTGGGTCTCAGGCCCCTGGGGTGGGGGGTCCTGCCCTGGGCTGGTCCCTGCCCAGCCTGTGAAGGGTTGGAAGCTGGCTCCCCTGGACTCCCTCCCCAGCCCCACCCTCACTGAGTGATTTGATTTGTGCTGAGAGGAGTACAAACACCCCAGGGATCAGAGTGGATAATTCTGGACTTCTTCCATTGGGGTCATCTTACTGACTGGTTATTCATCTGAGTCCAGTGGGAGAAGGGAGGGGGACGGGTAGCAGTGTGCTGTCCATTAACTCCTTCATCGCTGGCCTGGCCACTGCCTAGTTAATGCACGAGCTTCCAGAAGGCAGCTGTTCCCCAGGGCGGGGTACAGCCGTCCCACAGCGGGTCTGGCATTTCTGGTGGGGATGGCATCTCGGGTGTGGGCGGGTCCCTGCTCTGTCCTCCAGTCTACAAATCTAGCCTAACACGTCCGAGGAACTGCTCTGGGCCTGGCCTCGCTTCTTCAATGTCTTGCATCTATCTGACATAGAATACGCAGGTTGTAAAAAAGACAAATGATTTGCAGAGAAGAATTTCCCTATGCCAAGAGAAGAGGCAGACAGAGATAAATGAAGGGAGCTACTTCCTGAGATCCTTAGTCTCTTCCTTTCCTTTGCAGGGGCCAGCTGATCTGCTTTCCGTGGAGCATCTCCCTCCGAAGATGCAGGGGGATGGAAGGAGACTAGAGGGGCGCTCCTGGGACATGAAAATGTGAGAAAGGCAAAGAGAAGACCCAGACCCTAGCTGGGTGGAGGGAGGATGGCTCCCTGGACGTTGCCCAGGGGCATTGGCTCTCAAGTGTGAAAGAAAAGGAGGGGGAATGGTCCCCAGGCCTCCGACCTTGACCCAGAGCACCTCTGCAGCCCTTCTCCCCAGCGGGTCCCACAGCAGTCCCACCACCAGCTTCCACAGATGACAGATCACACTGAAATAACTTGTTCTGAGGGTAGTTGGTGATCAATGACTCATATTATGCCTCAGAAAAGGTTTCTTTCCTCCCTGACACTTTACATGTTTCTCAGTGTATCTCCTCCCTGGATGGCTGTATAAGCCAGATGGTGGCTCTCTGAACTCTAGAAAAAAAAAGTGAATTCACAGAGGATTTAAGGGCTGAGCCCCTGGATGGATTGAGGGTCCCCACACCAGACTCCAGAGTCATCCTTTCCAGGCAGACGTCCACTTTTCCACCCAACACCCCCTTTCTCTGTCTGCTGCCCCTGCCTTCCTGCACCCCAGCCTCCCTCCTCAGCTCAAAGGGTTTCAGCTTCTAAATCAGGTTATCTCTCCAGTCTGCATTCCTGGTAACTGAATTATCTTTGCGGGAGTACACAGAGGTCTTGGCAGGGTGGGAGGGGCTGTCTGGGCTGGGGACTGTCTTCCTGGCTGCTCCCAATCATGGTCCCTGCAGCCCCCTCATTGGTGCCTTGGTCCCCGTCCTCCCTCCTCAGCACAGCCTCTCAGTCCTGGAAGGAAGAGGGCAAAGCGGTCTTCAAGGATGCTGCCTATTGCCCAGCTGGGCAGAGAGCCAGTGGGTCAGAGAGATCAGCTCTGTTCTTGGCAGGAAATGAGGGGCCGCCATGGAAATGCCACCCAGGCTGGGACCAAGATCAGTGGAGTGGTAGCCTTGAGTGGGTGAGGTGGAGGGAAGTGAAGGGCAGCCCAGGCCCCCTCCCTGGCAGTCTCAGTCCCAGGACCTGCAGCGGTCAGCATTCCAATATTCTGGGCTGAGCCGCCTGGGAAACCTGTTCTTTGTCAGTGACTCGAATGTCAGGAACCTGCAGATCACCAAGAGGGGAGCTGTGGAAAATCTGCTGCCTGAGCCCAAGAGTTGTTAGCAGCAGGTGGCAGATGGGACATGAGGATGAATCTTTTAGCAAGCCATACCAGGAAGGAGCAAACTTGGAGAAATATGGATCTAGGGATTCATACAAAAGGGCACATAGGGTCATCAAAGCCCTTTTACAGACCAGTGTGGGGTTAATACACACTTCCTCAACCTTGAAAGCTGAGTTTCTCTAATATGGTCCTTAGATCACTCTCCCCCCACCCCCAACACACACACACACACACACACACAGGCACCCACTAAAACCACGAGGAGTTTTTGCTGAAAGGCGGGTTCCTGGTCCCCAGTGCGGATGTACTGAATCAGAGTCTCTAGGATGGGGCCTGGAATATGCATTTATAATAAATACTCTGATGATAATAAGAGCCTGGATTCATATAGCACTGACTCTGTACCAGTTTCTTTCATCTATATTAACTCATTTAATCCACATAACAATTTGTGAGGTAGGCTGTATTACGATTTCATTTAGCAGAGGATGAAAGTGAGGCCCAGGGAGGCTGTATAATTCCTTAGTCATTGAACTGGAATTCAGACCCAGGTGGGCAGCTGCCAGAGCTGAGCTCCCAACTGTCACACCATACAGCCCTGCCACTTCACGTGGGGGCTAATGCTTGGAGCCCCTCCTCTCAGTTTTTCAGCTTCTGACCAGCTCTGCAGCAGAGCGAGGAATCTGAGCAGGAGCTCGTGCTGTGCTCACTGATGGGAGAGGCCAGGGTGCAGTTGATGGTCCAGGAAGACCACTGTCCTAGGAGTCAGGAGGCCAGAGTGTGTGGCTGACAATGCTAGACAACTTTAGGCAGGGCAATTCTCCTCTTGAGGTCTCAGTTCTAGGCATCTGTCAAGAGGATGCTAAGCTAGATGGCTTTTAGGTTTCTTCCTGGCTCTGACATTTGAAAAATATGTGCATTTCTCTTTTCTGAGCAGCTGGGGCATTTCCCTGGGAGGCCACGTGTACGTGTGTGTGTGTGTGTGTGTGTGTGTGTGTGTGTGTGTGTAGGGGCAATTATATGTATAATATGTAGGGGAACCATCTCCAGATCAAGACTGGCCAGGCCTTAGTGTTTGGCAGCCATAAGTCTGGGTATATGCAGGCCAGGTCAGTGGTGACAGGTTGGGACTTACTGGGGCAGAATTTGCACTGGTACCAGGGCTGTTTCTGTCTTGACTGTCTAGTTTTGTCCTGAAACAATGCCCTCAGGCTCTCCTGGGGGGAGAATGAGAGGAAAAGAGACGGAAAGCTGGTGCCGTCACATGGAAGCAGCTTCTGGGAAGCAGAGGCCAGAAGCACACCCCAGCTTGGAGCTGACTGCGCAGTGGCCATGCCTGCTTAGAAGCCAGTTCCATGGGGCCAGGCATTCTTCCGCAGTCTAACTCAACTCTGTGGGCAAGCTCCAGCCTTTGAACACTGTGAAAACGCTCTGCTGGGGACAAGCCAGAGCCACCCCCTCCTGTATTGTTCTTGCATAGACTCGGCTACAGCACGACACATAAGATAGTGGCCGACACCGGGTCCTTTTCTGATGCTGCAGCTTGCTCTGCAATCCTTTAGCCCTAAGAGAATGGATGTCAGGGAGCCCATGTGCAGGGCCTTGCCAAACAAGCCCTCCCACACAGCTCTCAGTGGCACTGTGGTGAACAGAGCTGTAGGAAGGGGCTGTAGTGTGTGTGTGTGCGGGCGTGCGTGTGTGTCGGGGTGTGGGCAGCTCCTGAGGTTTGATAAGAGGCCACCTGCAAGAAAGAGGTCCTCCTCCAGTCTCAGCTCCTCCTCTAAAGCACGGGCCATCCAACCCTCCTGAGCTCCCTGGGGGGCAGGCGGTGGGCTCAGGCTCTCTCCCAGTGCTCTGCATGGACCAGGCCCACTTTATGTTTGGACACATGGCTGGGGGCAGGCAGGGATTCCGATGCATTTCGGGGCTGGGCACTGGCCAAGCAACCACTTCACAGGGTGGAAGGGTTTGTTTTGAGCCAGCATCTTGTTTTAGTTCGGGCTGTTATAACAAAGCACACAGACTGAGTGGCTTATAAGCCACAGAAATTTATTTCTCATACTTTGAAGCTCTAAGTCTGAGGTCAGGGTGCCAGCAGGGTTGGGTTCTGGTGAAGGCTCTCTTCTGGGTTGTGGACTGCCTCCTGCTCTTGTATCCTCATGCAGTAGAAAGAGGGTGAGGGACATCTCTGGGGTCCCTTTCTTAAGGGCCCTAATCCCATTTGTGAGGGCTCCACCCTCATGACTTAACCACCTCCCAAAGGTCCCACATCAGGGATTGGGTTTCAAATATGTGAATTTCAGGGGAGGGGGGACAACATTCAGTCATGGCACATCTCTTGGGGTACGCTGAGAAACTATTGGCCCATGGTCATCTGTGCAGTTAACATTGGAGCTAACTGTGGAGCAAGGTGGCAAGTTGGGGGCCGGCCGGTGCCTCTAAGGGAAGTGGCCCCGGTCCCTGCTAATGGAGCCATTATGAGTCTGCTGTCTCCAAAACACAGGGTCCAGAGGCAGCATCTCTACCTGCATGCCTCCACGCAGGACAAGGACTCAGAGCTGTGATACTCCCTCAGCCTCCAAGTCTGTTGCTTCAGAGGAGGGGAAGGGGCTAAGGGAGCCAAAGTTCTCTAGTGGAGGCGGGGCTGCTGCTCAGGGTTCCTGGTGCTTGGATGGCTCTGTGATTCCTCCTCTGTGAAGCCCTTCTGGACTCAGCTGGTCCAGCCTCAGTGTTCCTTCCCCTACACCCAGCTCCGTGCTCTTTCATTATCCCAGGGTGGCAAGTCAGTGCGCGTGCGCACACTCCCGAGCAGAGCCCGCACCTTGTTCATCTCTGTGCTGCCAGCACACGGCGGTTGTGGAGAGGACACCTGGGGCTGACAGCTGTTTGGCTGAATCATGAAAACGGCGCCCTCAGTGGGCAAGGCCTCCAGCTGCCCAGTGCTCCACCTAGGGCTGGAATGGGAATCAGGAGCTCTGTAGCCCCCTCCTGGGGGGCGGCCCCCCTCGACCCTCCAGCTTGCACGTCCAGGGAGAGATGAAGTGTTGCTGGCATCAGGGATTTTCCTCGCCATGAGTCAGGTAGAGAAACAGCTTGCTTCCCAAGGAGAAAGTGGAACTTTGTAGGCACACAAGGGTAAATATTGAGTGTGATATGGTGCTAATTAGCTGCACAAAGGCCATTAGCATTAACGAGATCGGTCTCTGTGGCCGGTTCCCGCTGCAGTGAGCAGGAAGCACCATTCCTCTGGTCCAGGCTCACTGGCTCAGTGCTCTAGCTGCTGCGAGTCTTTGTGATGCTCTCCTCTTGGAGGAAAAAAAAAAAAAGACAGCTAGCATCCCAAAGAAGCCCCTTTTCTTTTCATGTTTCCTTGAATCAAAAAGCAAAAACTTCAGGTTAAAGATATGCTAAAAAGATTTAATTTGTTCCACATTTCCTGCCTTAATCACATCCCCTACTCTCAACTTGGAATACATAGGCTGGAAGAGAGGAAAGGAATAAGGCCAGGAAAGATCAGGGTGTTTTTTGGGTTTTGGTGGTGTTTTGCTTGGTTTTGTTTTGTTTTTTTGAGCACTTGCTATGCGCCAGGCACAGAGTTATACGTTAGACGTTACGTTATGTGTCACAGTAACCAGGTAACCACATGTGGTTGGTTCTATCATGACCCTCATTTTGCAGATTAAGGAGAGTGAGTCTCAGAGGGGTTAAGTAACTTGCCCAAATTCCCACAGTTAATACACGGATCCTCCCTGTTCTTCCAGTTCCTCCACTCCCCAACCTAGGTCCTGTGGGATTACGCTGGGAAGATCCACTGGTGGCAGCAGAACTCTAGAATTCCTCCTCTGTGTCTCCTGGCTTGGAAATGACATGGAGGTGCTGGACCTGGCAGTGATACTGCTGGGCTGCCTACTGTCTGCCTACTGCCTGGGTCCACCCTGGCCTGGTACTTCAGCTCGTTCTCTTCCGGCCCAGGGCTCTTCTTGCTGGGTCCGTGTTGTGGTGGAAGTTGAGTCCTGGATAGGTTGCTGGCACATGGGGATCTTGCTGGTTAGACCGGGTTAGGCACAACCTGCCCTGTGCCCTGAAATCGACTTTCCCAGTTCTTCCTGCTGCCAGCACTAGCCCTTCTCTCCCATTCCACCAATACCATCAGTCTGGTCAAGAGCGGCCAGGGCCCCTGCTGTGGCCCTCCCTCATCAAACTCGCATTTCCAGGAAACTGGCTTTCATCAAAACATACCTGTCTTTTGTTTCATTTTCCTCTATCACTTTTCTCTGCTTTCTAGACAGCTCCCTAATGTGACAAGATCCCCACAATTATATCTGAACCGCCAGCAGCAGGCCAAGTGGAAGAGAAAAACAGAAAGTTGTGGAGAGATACCAAGGAAGCAGGTACAAAAGCAGTGTCATGAAGTAAGTCTAAAAGTCAAGCAAAGGGCAGAAACAGAAATGAATAGCAAGGTTAAGAGTTGGGAGAATCAAGAGCAGGGTGGACCAGAATTAAATAAAACAAAAAATGTATAGTGATGAACTGAGACCAACCCCTGCCTGCTTCTATCCGAAAAGAGATTTGAGGATTGGCAGGAATCTAATAGGACCTGGTTTCTGCCATCCCAGATGGCTCAGGCACAGCCACTTAGGGCTAATGGGATGGCTCTTATAATGTAAGCCAGGCTCAGGAAGGGGTCAAAAGCTGCTTAGCACAGTAATTCACAGGTAATTTTTTTGCAAGGAGCCAAGGTTAAAGACACATAGAAAGAAAGGTTCTGCTTTTTTCAGGTGAGGTCAGACTGGGGGAAAAATAGCACTCAATTTAGGGTGTTTGTTTCTAATATAACTAGTAAGGAAATCGGTCTAGAACAATGAACTGAAATTAGAGCACTCACCACTTCCATTCTTCTTACAACTAGAGCAAAACCTTCATTAGCATTCTATTCAAGTAAAGGCTCTAAGTTTGCAAGACACAGAAGCAAAGGAGAAGCAGACAGCTTCCTTCAGTGGGGTAGGGGTGGTTTTCAGAGGGAGGAATGTGGGATACAGATTGGGGAATTTAAAGGGTGGGGGAGGGATCATCCAAGTGGGGCCAACTTCTTCTGAAAACCTAGGCTTCCTTTCCTTGGGTGATAAGAAAGAAAAAGACAGGAAGAGTCATAAACTGGGATCCACCTACATCATGCTGGGCTGAGAGATCTACCTGACGCATAAGCAAAAGGACTGACAATATATCAACTCCAGCCCTGTATATGTTCTACCTGGAAAGACGGGTAAGGCAGGAAGTAGGTAGGGAAGAGATAAGTCTTCCACATTGCACAACTCCAGGGGGCGCCATCCACAAGGAATTCAATGTGCATGATTGCTTCTGTGGTTTGGTAACATGACTGTATTAAGTAAGGGAGAACACTTGCTTCCTTTTCAGCTTGTGGGATGAGGTGGACACCTGTTGGTTTTGTTTGCACAGCAATGTTGTCCCTTCTTTTGATAAATAATGCCAATTTTCCTTTGGGGGCCTCTGCCTTCTTCCACTCCATCCTCTGACTCCTGGTCCTATGAGGTCTCCATGAGACTGTCTCTCAGGGGATCAAGCTAACCAATCTCTCTTTCTTTTAATAAATAAAATGTACTTAAGCAAATTTAAACTTAAGTTAATAATAGATTTTAAATTTTGATTATTATTTACTTGAAAAATTAAATAAAAATAGAGATGCTATGTTGTTTTTGTTGTTGTTGTTGGTTTTTTTTCAACATTCTCAACAATGTGTCTTGTGCGCCTCCCGGAGGCAAGTACCTGCAATTCTGGGCACTGGCCTCCCTCACAGTGGTGACAAGAGGTTCTTCCAGTGCAGCGGGCAGACACTGACCCACTGGCGTTGCCTAGCAGCCTTTGAGAACACACAAATCCCCTTCCACTCAACACTTGCTTACTCTCTCCCCATGTCCTTTCTACACCCTCACCACCTTATTGCCCAACTTACGCCATCTGTTCACATTCCTTTCCTGTGAAACCTCCAGACCCTGTGGTAGCACCAAATAGTTTTGAAAGGCGGACAACCCACTGATGTCCCACAGCATGGACGGAAGCACTCCGTCCATGCATGAAAGAACGAAGGTGAAACTAGGAGGAACCTGACCCCAGGCTTTCGCCATCAGCAGCCCCCCGCGGCCCAGCCCTGCTAAGGGTTAAGCCTGTGTCCCACCACCCCCAGAGGCTGCAGTGTGTTTGGGCATGCCAGGCCCCCACCAGGAGCGAGTAGTCCTGACAGCAACTAAAGAAGACTTGGACCAGGGCTGGAGGGCAACCCAGCACAGACTAACCACAACCTGGGGGCTAGCCAATCTCTCCGAATCTGAACTGTGAGTAGAATTATACAAGGTCAGAAATTGTTGGAGCTGATGTATTTTTGATGGCAGCGACCTGAGAAGATTGTTTATTAGTTCCAGGGCCACTGCTAGCCTTTGCGATACCTACAAAAGGCACACAGCTAAGGGAATTGAGGTATCTTTGAGCAAAGAAAAAGTCACCTTTCTTTAGGCAGACAAAACCTTGCACAGAGAGGCAAGGCTTGATGAGCAGAGAGAGCAGGTTAAATCCACTCTAATTTGCCTGCTCAGCTGGGTGCCCAACTCTTAACCTCTTGTATCCCTGGAGTGGTCTTGCTTTCTGTCCTTCCTGTAGCCTATTTGCTCAGATTTTCTGTCAATTCTGTAACTATCCCAGACCCTTCAACTTAAGTTACCCAGAGGAGGTTTCTGTTGCTTGCGATCAAAGAACCCTGAGAAATGCACGGGGGAATATGGCAGAGACAAGGTTGAAGGAGCACCAGCTCCCACTGAATTACTCAGCTAAGGCAGCACTGGGCATTAACAATATTGGGGATATTTATGGGAAATTAGTGGCCAAGACAATAACAGAAGCACAGAAGATTGTAACAGTCAATTCCCTAATTTTTTTCTCATAGGTTAACACACACACATGCACCTCTTCAAGGCAGAGAAGTACCGCCACACCCAGATAACAGGTAGTCTTTGGTACCCATGGAGGGGCACGTAGGGAGGGATGAGAAGGCACTGTGCCAGGTGGTTCATGTCAGCCCAGATTATCCGAAATCTCCTGAGATCCCTTCTTGCTCTAGAATATAAAATGATTTCCATCATGAGGTCATTTCCAATGGATTAAGGGGTTTCGTCTTCTCCCGTGACGTTTTTTGCAGTACATCCGGGCATTTGGGAAGCTCGCTCTCCATTACGTCAGCGGTTTTTCTGTTGTATACATTTCTCCGCTTCTAACTCCTCTCCCTTCCCTCTTGAAACTCAATGTAGGAGGAAGGGTGACAGGCAGCATGTGGCTTGGAGATAATTAACTCTAGATTTGAATACCAGCAGTTTACTAGCTATGTGACCCCAGGAAAAAATGATGTACCTTCTGGCCATTTTTCTTCCCCTATAAAGGGGCATGGTATCTGCAATGGATATTATTTTTGCCACCCAGTGTCTATTCCTCTTTGTGTAACAGGAACCCAATTTTCTCAGGAGAATCCCCTGCCCTGATACACAGGCCTGGAATTTTGAAAGGGCAGGGGGCAGATGCCACACTGGTTCTCCCCAGACACGCACACTCGGCTCAGGCTAATGGGCATTGCGCCTCCCGCTACAGTGATCGGCTCACGGGGGGTCATGTGACTCAATCTCTGACAATAAAAATCTGGCGGCAGACCTGCGTTCAAGTCATCGGAAGAGAGAAGGTTTTTCATTTTCTCCTTGACTTAAGTCTGGAGCTGCTGGGACCTACCAATTGAGGAACGCAGCCTCACAGTGATTCCAGACCGGGGACAGCAGAGCTTAGAGAGGGAGAGAGACCAAGTCCAGATGACAACGTTTGAGCTGTTCAATCTAGAAGGGCCTGACATCTAGAACCCTGGATTTGGATTTGTTTAGTTACATAAAACAACATTCCCTTCCTGCCCCTTTTTTGTTTGTCTATTAGACTTACGTTTTCAGATACTTGCACTTGAAAGAGTCCCAACGATATGATACTGTTTAAAGATTTTGATAAGTGTTAGAATTAAAACGGAAGGTCAATAAATGGTGGCTTTATTATTTTCATTATTTTTATTGTTGTGGTATTTTCACAGATGCTGTAGGGCTCTTACATCCTCCTCTCTCTCCCACCAACCAAATGTTCCACAGAGACTGATGGCAGGCATTTCTAGCACCGTGACAGAGCCTGGGTGAAGGCCAGAGGCACCTGCCTCAAAGGTGCCTCCCTGCCTCCTGCAAGCAAACAGCAGAGCTCAGAGGCTGCCACTGAGGACTGGAGCTCTAGAGACCACTGTCCTGAAGGACCAGGACATATGCTCCACATCACTCCCCCAAGCCAGACACCCTTACCACATCCTAGACTGAGGACCTGGGATGGTGGGGCTGTTGGCGGAACTGAACTTTAAAAGAGCAACATGCTAATTCCATGCAAATGAATATCTATTTTGAATCAACAGCTTGGGCACTTTTCCTAGGAGGGCTGAGGCAGCAGGAATCCAAAGAGAGGACAGGAGGGGAGGGGTATCTCTGGGAGGTGTCAGAGAGCAC
The DNA here is from genome assembly GCF_011800145.1 of Mirounga leonina. Taxonomy (NCBI): domain Eukaryota; kingdom Metazoa; phylum Chordata; class Mammalia; order Carnivora; family Phocidae; genus Mirounga; species Mirounga leonina. Next base: position 9,452,126 of record NW_023270387.1, on the reverse strand, counting down.
ACTGGGGCTCCCAGCAGAGCAGAGCTGTCTCCTGCCCACAGCCCCTGATGCTATTTGATCTGCTCATTAGCAAGTATGAAACGTGGAGAGTCCAAAAAGGAAAAAAAGAAAAAAAAAAACAAAAAACAAACAAAACTCAGCAATGAATAAACTAACAGATGGAGACTTAATTCAATTTGCATGCAATCCACCCTAGAACCAAGGACTTTGTTTGCCTAACAATGGAGACTGGGGAAGGGGAAGGGTCCCTGCTGCAGGGGCTGATGGGGAGGATCCCAGATCCACACCCCCTCACCACCACCCCCTCCCCTAGCTCTTTATGAGGACCAGATGGGTATTCCTGTAAAGCTCCTCTCCCTTGGGCTGATCCTGAATTCATCCTCTGATCCAGAGAGAAGGTCTTGGGAGAAATGAGGCTGGCACTGCAGGAAGGGGAGGGTCTACAGGCAGCAGCAGCAGAGGGGGATGAGAAGCCATGTGGGAGCTGAGGTACAAGGTCAGGGAGACCCTCCCCACACCCCCTACATACACAAAGAGTGAATCAGAAGGCAATGCAGCTGCAAAGCTGGCACTCAAATAGCAGTCGGCCTGACTCCAGAGCCTGCATCCTTTCCACTGTATATCCTGCTTCCAGAGCCTGGACCCCAAGCCTTGCTCTGCCACTGACTAGCTGCTTTGGTCATCGTCACTTGACTTTGAATCTCTGAGCACTGAGACTCCACATTTGATAAATGCGAACACTAGCCAAACGGACCTTGCCACAGTTGCTAAGCAGCGCACACTAAGCACAAGTGGAAGCTTTGTGTGATCTCTGTCATTCTGTCCAGGTTCTCCTGTTAGTGACGGTCACTGTTAGGATCCAGGGAGTCACTCACCTCCTCCCCTCTAGGAAGCTGACAGATGGGGTATGTGCACAAAGAACAATAAGCAAATGGGAAGAGAAGTACCACTTTATTAAACAGCATGGCAGTGGCAAAAACCGATTGGAGACTGTGGCTGGAGCCAAATCCCAAAACCAAATCCCAGACACAAATTCCACTTGCCCTCGCCTGCAGAGAGAGAAGAAAAGAGAGACACTGGGCTGGCCTCCATGAGGACACATGTGAGCAGCCATGGCACAGGGTGTAGGCCTGCCTCAGCTTCCTGGATGCAAAAAGGAACAGGGAGCATCCGGGTGCTTAAACCTGGTTCTAGAAGGATCCAGACGTATGTGGAGGAGGAAATACTTTTTTCTAGTACTCTCCTAGGTTCTGTGACTGGCCTGAGATTTAAGCTGACTTAAGACAGATTAATAGGAGAAAAGCATACACATTTAATATCTTTACTATTTATAGGAAAAATTTTAATATTTCATAGGAAAAATGAAGATGCAAAGAAGTGGTTGCGACCCAGAGCTTATATGCCTTCTTAAAGAACCATCCATTTGTGGAGAAGTGACAAGACAAAGGAAGAGGAATTTAAGCTTCTGGTGGGGGGCGGTAAGCTGTGGGACAGTGACTACAAGATCTGTGGGGAAGCTAATGGAAGATCAAGGTTACTTTGTAGGCCTGTTCGTGCAGATCCATTTCAGCATCAACTCCCAGTCTCTGGTGATAAGAATGGTCTTCTCTTCCTGGTGTAGGGAGCACTTTCTCATGGGAAATGTCGTGTTTTGCTTTTAGGTAGGAGGGAGGTCAGTGACCTTTCTGCACCTGCTGTTTCTCAAGCGCCTTCGGTTCAAAATAATCAACATGCTAACGCAGCATATTTCAGGGTGGCATATTTTCAACCCCTTCATGTGCTTTATCTGGGGGCTAAACAGAGAGCCCTCTCCCTCTGCACAAACGAAGTGAAAAGGGGAGGAACTATGTGAAAAACAGAAGTGAAAAAGTACCTTGTTTTGAGCCCAGGATTTGCATTAATACTAAGTGTGTCTAATGCCATGTTAGACTTGACCTAAAAAATTCCACCTGAGGTTTTTATTGAGGGTATGGTGGTTCTTCTGGCTTTTCTTTTTCTTGCTGTACTACAGAGGACAGGGAAAGGCATGAGGCCTTCTTGCTTCAGATTTGACCCTGATCCAGACAGTTTGTCCCTGGGCCTCAATCAGTCCTGAGAGTCAGAAACCTCAACTCAGCCTCAACTAAGGCCCCGGTGCTATTGGAAATATCTGCAGGGATAGGTCACAGTCTCCTTTGCCAGAAGTGTGGGGAATAAGAAGGACAAGGGAGGGCATGGGGAAGGAAGTCAGGCCTGGGGATTCAGGCCCACCTGCCAAACATCCAATAAATCAGTGTTGCTCAAGTTGAAAGGTTGCCCTGTTGGACAACTTCATTTGTCATTTCTTTTCAGTGGGAAGAAAATGAATATTGATTCTGTTCTTGGCTCCATGCTGGGCCCCTTCAAATGAGTATGATTGGGTTTTCCCAATTTAGTGGGTGACATTCAGGCATTTAGGGGCAATTACATCTTCTCAGAACTCAGCCTTTGAATTAGAAGCTTGGTGAGGTGTGTCTGAGAGTATCCTGGGGTCACTACAGGCCGGGAAAGAGGAGCTTCATGTCTCAGGTGGTGTCAGTTTCCTCTTCGGCATTCTGGAGTGGCAGGCTTTGAACCAGACTCATCTTAAAAGTGGCTCATAGTTAGGTATGCCAAGATGCTGAGGAATGATTCCAATAGATCCTTGGAAAAGATTAACCCTAATACCAAGTGTCAGACTCCATGATGGTAGGAACTGCTGGGTAGAACCTCTCAACTTCTTAGTGAAATAGTCCTACTGGAGAATGAAAGAGTTATCTGTAGTCTGAAGCTGACTGCTACACGCACAAAATTCCTCTTAACCTTGTGGAGTATTGTAAAAATGCATTTTGCATTTTGGGAATTTTGCATTCTCCTCATAATAGATATTTGTTTGAGTATAAAAATAATGTTCTGAATCAGGTGCCATCCAGTAAAGCTGGTAAGAGAGGAAAATGTATAATGTTTATGCTGAAGCTTAGAGACCCCATGCCCTATCCTGGGGTATGTTATTTGTGAGAAACATGGCAATATTCAGATGCATGGACTCCCTGATTCTAAGCTTTGTGGAGGTCACTATTACAGTATAATTACTTTTGTCTGGGTCATCCTCTTCCTGGGGATGAAAAAGGAGTGTGTTTACTCCCACACCTTAAACCTCCCTGAATTCTAGAAAGTTGACCCCTTGGGTTTTCCTGAGGCATTGCATCTGATGCCCCACCTGCAAACAGGGACATCTCTCTCTCAATCCAGACACGGTCACATACACTGAGAGGGCTCCGAGATGGTGGGTTCACAGTGGATTTTGATAATGTGGTCTCTTCTAAGCCAAGCTATGAATGCCACCCATGTAAACTGGGAAGCCAGTGGTTAGGGAAAGGCATAAGAGGAAGCAGAGCATGGGGCTAATGAAAATTTACTATCTTTTGTTACCCAAATTGTCCTGCTTGTGTATCTAAATGGGCATTTATTAGGAGTTTTCATAGTTACAAGTATAAAAGGTAAGGGGAGAAATGAGTAGAAAGTAACTGAAAATGCTAACTTTGCTATCAGAAGTTACATCTGGATATTCCCAACCCTCCACCCCCTACTGCCCTCCCCCGACATCCACGAACACTTGAGGAGAGAGACAGAGACACCCACCGAGGAGGTCAGGATAAGAGCAAAGAAAGAGGTTAGCTTTGAAGCCCCAATCTCTTTTATCCATGGGTTACTAAAAAAGCCCCAACTGTTTGCTCAAACTATGCTCTAGAACTCTGTTGGCAGTATGATGACTGGGTCTGCTGTCCAGGAAGAAGTGGAGTGAATGGGCCATGCTTGGGGTGGCTCAGAAGCCTCTAAAGATCCAGGGAGGAAGAACCAAGCCCCTTGAGATGGGGAGGACAGGCTGTCTGCTATGCAGCAGATTCTCCAGGTCCACCTGCTTTGTCAGGTTGTCACCACTGGGAGTCATTTCAACTCTCCCTGTCATCCCCAACCTGCCTGGCCAACTGGGAATGCAGTGCTTCTGAGCTGCTCTGGTGCATGTAGCATTTAATTTGTGCTGCAAGAGGCTGGGGAATCTGATGTAATGAGGTCTAGATCAGTTTGGCCTGCACTGCAGGGAGCCACTGGTATAGGAAGGATTCTGACTGGAGGTAGGCTGGTCACCTGGACAGTCACTCTACCCTAAAGCTCTGAAGCCAATTACAGATGCTGTGGGAGGCCTTCATCCTCCCTCTTAGGCTCTGCCATGCCATCTTTTCCAGGTATGATGGGCAGTGACATGGTGAGAAGAATGCGGGATTTGGTCTCAGAGGTCTGGCTATGACTCACAGAGAGGCAGTGGTGGCCCTGTACCTCGAAGGGTGCTCGGGATGAATAGCTGTACCCACACCTGCAACTTCTGTGGCTGTGTCCGGGTAGTCCCTGAGCAAGGAGCACAGTCTGGGAAGGAGGTAAGGAAAGGGGCTCAAAGCCAGTTGTGTTTAATTCTTTCTCCATACACCTGTTTCCTCCAGAACCTGGCCTCATCACTGTCCGCAGGAAAGCTGATCCCGAGTAGCTGCGGAGAGCATGGGCCCCTACTCTTAGGATCCTCTATGTTCCTCCCTCCTCAGAGAGAATTAGGGCTTCCTCCACCTCCAACATCTAGCACTTACTCCTGTTTTGCTTTTATCACACTGGTTGTAATTAGTCGTTTACTCATCTGTTCCCATGGAAAGACTGAACTCCATAAGGGCAAAGCCTGTGCCATACTGAGTAACTGAAAATAGTAGAAAGTCAATGAATGTTTGGTAAATGAAGGAATATGGAAAGCTGAAAGAAGCAGGTTGCACGGATCTCAGGACCTGATGTTTCATCTTTGGCTTTGGGTACTTGATTCCCTCACATTTTCACAGCTTTTCCTCCATAAGGAAGAGTATGAATCTGATAAGTCAGTACATGCGGAGGGACAGGAAATCCATTGGTATTTTCATAATGATTCTAATATGACTGTAGAGCTCTTTACACTTTAAAATCATTTTCACAGGCGCCTGAATGGCTCAGTCGTTAAGCGTCTGCCTTCGGCTCAGGTCATGATCCCAGGGTCCTGGGATCGAGTCCCACATCGGGCTCCCTGCTCTGCGGGAAGCCTGCTTCTCCCTCTCCCTCTCCCCCTGCTTGTGTTCCCTCTCTCACTGTGTCTCTCTCTGTCAAATAAATAAAATCTTTAAAAAAATAAAATAAAATCATTTTCACATTCATGATTTCATTTTATTCCCATTAACCATTCAACCAAAAAGGGAAAAAAAAAAAAAAAGACAAAAGGAAGCCGAGATTCAGGGAAGGGTCAAGGGATTTGTCCAAGACCACATAGGTAACTAGGGATGGAGCCATCTGATCTTTTGGTTTCTGTCCAGATGCTTTTGAGGGGAATCTGTGTCATTTACCAAAAACATCTTTAAGAGGCTGTGGGGAACCACCACTGGGTATGCAGGGGCAGCCACTTTGCTCATTCATTTTTCATGAATATCTTCTGCATGACTCCCCGGGCCATGCACTGTGACAAGTGCTGAGAACATAGAGAGGAATAGGACACAGCCCTGACTTCAGAGAGCTTAGGGTACTGTAGAGGAGGCAGATACATAGGTTGGACTTGAAGGATTAGAGGCCTAAATGAGGTCTAACAACATTGTGGTGGGAGAGAAGGAGGGGAAAGAAAACTGGGCTATTGGAATTTGCATATCCAAAGGTGGAAGGGTCATGTGATGGTAGCGTCTAGAATGTGTCCATAGGAGGGTTGGTTGAAGGTACTGGACATGAACATTGTTGGCGTTGATGATGTCAAGAATTTCTGAAGCTAAGACTTGGGACAGATAGTTGATATATATGTGAAACAAATGATGGCAGGAGCTGAAGAGAAAAAGAAATTTTTGAGCCAGCTAATAAATTCTGTAATGAACGAGGGCTGTGAAAGGAAGGCGGAGGACGAATAAGAGAGTTAAAGGATGATGAACCCGATGACATAATGTTCAAAGAAAGAGGCCTTTTTGCAAGAGGGTGAGAAAGGAGGGTTGGAAGGAAACTACTGGACTGAACTGGTGCTATAAGCTAAATATTTGTGTTCCCCCCAAATTCATATATTGAAGCCCTAACCTCCAATTCATGAAGGTGAAACCCCCATAATGGGATTTGTGTACTCATAAGAAGAGGGAGAGACACCAGAGCTCCCTTTCTCTGAGTGCACACCAAGGAAATGACATGGGAGCACACAGCAAGAAGACGGCCACCTACAGCCCAGGGAGCAGGTCCTTACCAGACACCAAACATGCTGGCACCTTGATCTCGGACTTCTGAGCCTCCAGAACTGTGAGAAATAAATGTCTGTTGTTTAAGCCCATTGTTATAGAAGCCCAAGCTGACAAAGACAATTGGTAAATCTAGTGTGTTATATTTATTCAGGATTGGCTAAGGAAAACACAGGTTTATTTCTCACTCACATTACCTATTCAGCACTGGTTAGGAGGGGAGGAAGGAGGTCTGTTCCACTTGGGCATTAAAGAACACAAGTTGATAAAAGTCCCTACGTCTTGAACTATATCATTTGGAACATGCAACTCCCACAGTCACCACTACAAGGAAAATGATGGCTGGAGAATTGTGTACCAATCTTTAAATGTCTTACATCACTTCTACTCATAGTCTGCTGGCCTAGCCCAGTCACTGGCCCCATTTAGCGGCAGGGGGCTGGAGAGGTGGAAGAACAGGTAAATATTCAGTGTGGTAAAGGTCCCTGCTAGACCTGTCGCAGACTCCACAAGCTTGTTTCATTCATTTATTTAATAAATATGAGTGCTTGTTTGTGTCAAACAATGTGCTAGATGCTAAGGATACAATAATGATGAAGTAGTTGTGGCCTGAACTGGGGATTTCTTTGTTAAACATTGATGCCTTCTTGTTCTTCTGATTCCTGACCCCGAGAACTTCTTTGAGTGTTTCCTTCCTGGTTAGACTCTCAGCCATTCCTTCTGTTGTGATCTCCTGTCTCCTATTCTAGACTGTTTCTTGGATCAAATCTCTGCTGGGCTACCACAGTACTCTGGGTAGAGTAGGTATAATCCTGGTTGTGTGTGCCGTATCTTTTCCAGATTTTCAGCTTCAGGGATAAGGGAATGAGTAGTTTGGGGTCATTAGTTTCTATTGATGGAATATGGGACTTAGACTCCCTCCAGCCAGACATATCCCAGGACACTGACTGGGGTAGGCGCTTTTCCCAGCTTGCTCAAATGTCTATTTTGGAGTGGTAGACAGGATCTGGTGAGCTAAGAGTGGGATCAGGCTTGCTGACTCCAGGAGCATGCATAATACTATTCCATAGACCATAATTGAAAATCTATTAACTCTGGAAACCAGTATTGCACATAAACCTCCCCAGCCCTGGCCATCCTCAGTGAGCGCTCCCTCCCCGTTATTCCTATAAATCACTGGAGATAGGCTGGGAACCAATCGATGAGAAAAAATTACGCCACAGCATTAGATTTCATCATACACAACTTGAACTATTACTTTTCTGTCCTGTGGTATGAGGAATCATGAGAATTATTAGTCTTCCTCTTCTCCAACGATAGGTTTATGATGCAGTGCTACCTACACTCTATTTCTTCCTTAAAACCATCAATTAATTTTGGGTACTTACAACTACTCAGTCACTTCCTGAAATTAGCACCCCCCCACACACACCATAGAGTCTTAATGGGAGTTTTAAATAATGATATACTTTCCCAGTTTTGGCTTCCTTCTAATGCCTGATTCAGAACTAGTTTCAATCCTCTATTGTCAAATTGTTGGAAATCAAGAGAGGGCTTTATAAAAGAGAATGCCTCTGAGGTGAGCCCTGTTTGGAACTTCCCTTCCCCATAAAAGGAAAGGGTGGAACACTTTTCCTGCACATCAAGTCACAAGAAAGCATCACTCGGAGAGCTTCATATTTCCCCCTGCAGTTAGAGGGACCCAGGAGGCTGGTGTCTGACTCCTGCCCATGAAACTTTAAAGGCACCATGGCCTGAAAGCCAGCGGCTGTGGCTGAGAAGCTAAGGAGGATTGCTGCTGTATTAGGGCTGGGGTTTACCAGGGCAGAAGAGGCAATAATGTTTTCTACGGCCCCTCTGCCCCTCTAGACCCCAACAGGGAGAGAACTGGCCCAAATCCGTTTTAAGCCTTGCCCAAGGGGGTGCAGTGGAAATCCAAAAGGGAGCATCTGTGTGGAGTGGGCCATCTGAAAACCAGGGCCTGGGGAGGGGTGGCCAGCGGGAAGGCAACACAGAGCCTGGGCCCTGGCAAATGTTGTCTGTTGTTCCCAGTGGGGCCTCTGACGAGCCGTGACAGCACCCGCTGGGAAGGAAGGAGGCTTTAGACGTCTTCCAGACCTAGAGCTCTTAAAGCCCTTTTACTATTGTACCTGTCAGAAAAGTTCCCTGCTCTTCTTACCTCCCCTTCCTCCCATCGCTCCAACCCCAGAGGGGTCAGAAGCAGTTGAACAGAGGGGAAGTCTTTGGGAAAGAATAAAGAAGCTCATGTCACCCCCTCCTCTCTGCCCCTTACCCTGTGGCAGGAGCCCACTGAAGTTGAGGTGGGAGTGGGTGAAGGGTTATTTTTACTGACAGACAAGGCCATGGATTCACTGGTTTCTCTTCACTTTTCTTGCTTCCCTGAAGTTAGGTGAAGCAATATGATTAGTTCTGGGGAAGGAAATGGGGTTGGAAGTGATGTGTGTCACATCTCACTGAGCACGGAAAAGCCCCTGTATGATTCCCTAGGCTCTCTCTTTCCCTGTGGAACATGGAACCACAAGACAAAGTGACAGAGTCCCCATATGGAAGACAGCTGTGGCCGGGGGGGGGGGGGGGGGGGAGTCTCCTGACCTCCAGTGAACTCTGAAAGAGTGAGAAGTAAAACCTATGCATGAACTGCTGAACTTTTAGAGTTGTTTGTTAGCACAGCAGAAACCTATAATATCCCGATTAATATATCTTTGTATAAAGACTGATGTGTGGAATATTCTATTGAACTGGACACCTTACATTATTGAATCTAGATACTATGTTGGTGATGTAAAGTGACTTATAGTCTCTAAGAATGAGCAAAAAAGTCAGAGATTTTACCCAGTGTCAAGGAAAAAGACTAGCCAGTTTAAAGGGATAGGGGCAAACAAACACAAATTTGCCTTTGACTATATACCTCATGGGTCTTGTTTATTCAACACAGTGGTTACATTTGCAATGGGAATAATAACCCCCACCTTATAGAGTTGCTGTAAATTGAAAACAACTTGGTTTATGTTAGGTGCTTAACAAAAGTCAGTTTCTTTCTAGGCAAAAGAGTGGGGAAATGTGAAAATGTAGGTAGGAAATGTAGAACAGGGAATGTAGGATATGGATGAAAAACTTCACCAGCTGTACTCTTCTGCCCAAGGCAGGACATCCCTCCAAGTCTGATCCCTTCTAGAGATGAAAAAAAAAAAAGGTCTGAAGTTTAGAAAAAGAAGGCTTTCTCGAAGATTCCAAGTAGGAAGGGATCCATGGAAACAAATCACTATCAGCTAGGTGATCTTAGGCCAGATAGTGAACCTCTCCAACCTCAGTTGATCCAGCTAGACTAGATAAACTGTCAAGTTCTCTGAAGCTCTAACATCCATTCAAGGGCAAGACAATTCCCGGGGACCCGTGGGGAGTCATGGTCTAGCACATGCTGTGATCCTGAGGTGCACAGGGTCAGCCCATTTGGGAGGGGATGCTGGACTGGGGAGATCTATGGCTTCAGCCTCTGCCCATCCAGGACCACAATTTCCTTAATCCTCAAGCCCAAACTATTTTCTTGGAAAGCTACCAGGAAAGTACATTTCCCTGTAGCTGGCTCAGCACAACCTTCCAATCTCCCCAGGCTTGGCCATAAAGTGGGCTCAGGCTCTATGCTGTGCATGCGAATATAACACAAATATTTATCCTGCCCGTAAAACACTGTGACAACCTGCCCACTGTCGCTGGGCCCCTGTGGTCTTGTAAGATGAAGACTGGCCTACAGCAGGCATCTCTGGACCCCGGAGGCCCTGTCCTGGGGTAGCCATGTTCAAACTGAGCCCAGCCAGTGGAAAACAACTGCAAACGGCAGATTCTATTTCAGGCCTGCGGCGTGTGTATTTCTTACTGATTCCTTTTCAAAGCCAAATCAATATCAGAACAACCAAGAGATTTCCAGGGATATAAGCCACGGGACTGGGTGGGAGCAGAGAGGCCTCTGCTGTGTGATCAGCAGACCTGAGCCCACTGGGAGGCCTGATCTTGATGTTAGTGCTTGCCACTCTGGGGATAGGAGCAGGAATGTCAGACTGTTGTAAGAACATTTTCTCTGTCATTTATACTTTGTGAGCACCCATTCCAGGCCCTGTCTTGAGAGCCAGGCGCTGTGGGGGTAGAGCGGAGGGGTGAGAGAATCACTGGAAAAGGAAGAGAGGACACCTGGGCTCCGGGGGCCAGCAGGGTCAGGAAGTGCTGCCACAGGTGGGCTCAGAGAAGAGAGGCTGGCGTCACTTCACTGGCCTGAGTAGGAAGGTGCAGGGGTCTGAGGCAGGGGCCCCAGGTGGCACTGTGAGTCGCCAGCTATTTAGCTAATTCCAGACCCCTGAGTGGTATTCATCTCATGGGGCTTTGGGACAGACTTGGAAGCCTCGAGAGATAGGACCCTGTGGGGGAGGACAGAGGGTAAGGAGGAGACTAGAGATGGGTTTGGACCCTGTATTCTTGTTCTAGACCTCCATGTTGCCCCTCTCTCTCTCCCAGTAACCCTATCCAAGGGTTCTGGCAATTGACTAGGGAGGCATAGGGTAGTCCACTTGTTTCCCTGCTCCCCGGTCCGTCCCTCTGCTACCAAAGCAAGCCTCCCAGTCCTCATGCAGCTGTGACTGACCAGAGCCCCTCTTCTCAGAGGAAACAAGGTCAGGGACCTTTCCCAGCCAATGCCCCCTCCCAGGGCAGATTCTACCAGAGTCGATTTGTTATTAATGATGTTCTAAAAGCAGCAAGTTTGTGGCCAGGGGAAATCAATTGGCCAGAAATGTGACAAAAGGGGAAATACTCTCCAGCATATGAATGTTTGAAATATTGATGCCTTCAGTTTGAGGCTTTCAGACACCAGCCCTTAGCTGATAAACAGCAAAGTGCACTTTCTTCCTACACCCCCAACTCTGCTCGCCCTGCCTTCTTGGGACACAGGCAAGGTTTGCCCTGAAAACAAGCAAGATCCTCCGGCGCCTCCGGCGGGAGGAGCTAGGGTGGGCGTGTGGAGCTCTCCGAGGTCCCCACCCTGGGCCTGATGGAAGCACCCTGTGACATGGGGCTCCACACCTCTTTGGCCCTGGAGCCCCCCTCTGATTTCAGCTTCTGCTGCTCTGCCAGGCCAGGGCCACCTGCAGAGTCTGCTTTGTTCCTTCTGTTTTGAGGGGCTTGAATTTCAGTATCACCTGATTTTCACATAGGGGAAGGAAGAAAAAAATTGTCAGCTACAAACAAAGCACAAATCTTATTTCTTTTGTTCTAGAAACCATTATCTCCTCAATTCAAACCGTAAGATTCAGAGCCAATATATGATGCTAGTCGTTACTGAGGGATCTATGAATGCAGTTGTGATGTCTGCTGTGGTCTGAAAATCGTTTGTCCATTGGCTCCAAAAACAAGGCCTCTGGAGGTTTCCACCCCTCTGCTCCCTTCTCTTGCTTTTCAAGTCTCTTTGACCAGCTATCGCTCATAGCTCTGTAAATAATCTCATTGCCACATAAACGCTGACTCCCTCTAAGAGGATCTGGTAAATCCTGATTATGAATTCGTGTCCCTACTTCCAACCAGCTTGCTCACCCCCCTGCCTTGTCCCTGCTGGGTGCAAATGCACACAGGAAGCTCAGTTATGGGCTGACAAGTTTAGCAAATGAATGGTCACATTTCCTGTCCACAGGACAGGATGTCACTTGGAAATACTGCAGTCCCCGCCTTGGCCAGCACCTCAGGTCTATGTCCCATTTCAGGACACTTCAAGGGAGCAGAAGGAGCAGCTGTTGGGCAGATGAAAGGCTGCTTGCTGTCAGCACCTTTCTTCAGGAACCTAGCCCCAGCCCTGCCAGGTCACCGCTCTGAGCCAGTGTCAGGCCCTGACTTGAGGAGTGGCTGGATGTTAACCATCTCCTAAGCAGCAAACTCCAAAGGCTTCTGATTCTGAGCATCAGCTAGAATGAGTGAATTCCTTGTTTAGGCTCAGTGCTCACCGCTTTAGGATCTCCTGGCCTCACCTTCCCTGAAGAGTGACCACAGTGAGGCTGGGCCAGGAGCCCTGAGGGAGATACCCACAGAGAGGCGACCCAGTGGGCATGAACCCTACGGAGGCTACAGGGAAGCAGCTAGGGAGGAGTTGGCAGGTGAAGGGACAGTCCCTGGGTAGTTTCCCTGCAGTGAAGGTCTTAGCAAGCCCAGGTATAAAAGTACACCAAGTGGGGCTAGAGAAGCCAGGTTCTCATGGCTGGGCTCCAGCAGACTTCCCCAGGCTCTGCCCTGTTGCTCTCCTTCCCCAGCAAGTCTGGCTGCTTCCCCAGGCTCTGCCCTGGCTGCTTCTCCTTCCCCAACAAGTCTGGCTGCTTCTGCTGAGAATGGTAGGACTCTCTCTGCCACCTTGGGCTTCTTTCAGTGAGGCAAGGAGCAGAGAGATCCATAAGTACTAGCTTCCACAAGACTTGGGCCTACACAGTCCAGCTCAGACCTAACACTTGCATCTTTCTCAGCTCTGGCTTGCCTCAGTTTCCCCATGGGGTTAAAGTAGATGGAGAGAGCAAGGTCAACTAAAGGAAGAGTTTAGATCACACCAGGCAGGAGTGCTGTTGACTGCACAAAGCCATGTTTCCACCAGCAATCATCTAAGCCAGTAAGGTATCCCACCTGCAGCACGGTCTGCTGGCCCTTTGATCCTCCTCTGACCCCTCTCCCCACAGACCGTACTGGTCCCCCTATCCCAGAACCAACCGGAGCCCCACATCACTGGCCACCCTGGCAATTTCCTGCTAGGGAAGCTGCCGCATTGCTGGGTCTCAGATCGCCCTAGGGATGCTCGGGCTGCTGTAAACAATACTGCAATTTGCCTGTAAACTGCCAGAGTGGCAGCTTCCCTGGCACCTGCCATCACGGCTCTCACTGCAGCAGCTATGGCGAAAAGTACACAGGCTCTCATCAACCCTGCAAAGGTCCCATGTGCTCAGCCTGGACGAGTAGACTTCCTTAACTGTGCCTGCCCCCCCCGCCCCCCACCAAGATCCTGCCTGATGAGTCTGCTTCAGTGACAGATTCTGGTGGGTCAGACTGGCCAGTGCACAATCCACTCGCCGTGGAAGAAAGAGGAGGATGCGGCTCCAGGAGGGTGGTACAGAGGGGAGGCAACGTTAGCTTCTTCAGAGGAAGTGGGCTGTTGTACAGCCGGACCACCACTAGAGCTGACCCCCACCTTCTGTGCTGCCTGCTTACACAACGTGATTTGGGGCAAGGTTCTTAGCATCTCTGAAATCTGTTTTTCTCACTGTAAAACGGGAATAATAAATCCTGCCCCATACACTTGTGAAGATTAAAGGTAATGTGTCCAGGACATAAAGGATTTTCAATAAATGTTAATTTACCTTTCCATCCCTCCGCATGCAATGTGGTGATTTTAAGTGGGGTAACAATACTCAATCAATATTCTTTCCTCCAATCAGAAGCCTTTTACATGCACTATGTCTTTAAACAACCATTAGAAGTCAACTCACCAACCATCCGCTAGGGTTGGCCGACTATTCTATTTCTTGCAGGTGGCTTTTGAGCCTCTGCTTGAACACCTCTAGGGACAGTGATCTCATTAGCTCCCAAGATAGCCCATTATTTTTAGATAGAATTGCCTGTTTGAAAGTTCTTTCAATAGAGCTGAACTCCTCTTACCTGTAACTTTTACCTGTTGGTGTCAATCTCCCTGCCCTGGAAGCACCTGGACCGATTCTGATCCCTCCCCTGTTTGGCATGGTGGGGATCATAGAGAACACACAGACCTTGCCCGTGAGAATTTCCCGGGTCAAGATGGCAGAGGGGAAGGTCGGGGATGTGCCGCCTGCTCTGTGTACTTCCTGTGTAAGCCAAGTATGTATTTGGGGCCCTCAGTAGAGCTTGGTTTCCAGCCTCCCCATCGTCAGTCTCTCTCAGAATCTGGAGAAGAGGCCAGTGGGTCCACTTGTGCTGAGCCCATGAGGCTAGTGTAGGTATACAGGTAACCCAGGTGGCCTGGCCTCTGGAGGAGGCATCTGCATTAGATGGTGCTTAACCCCCTGCCTGAGGGACCGATGGCCCCAGGAGCCATGGGTGCAGGATGGTCCTGCAGCAGCAGCCTGGCAGGCCCTTCCTCCTCTGTGGTAGTCAGGCTCCTGCTGTCCCTGCCAACATGGCCAGCCGGCAGCTCTCAGAATTATTTCACGGAAGTGGAATTTATTTTGAGCTGCAACCAGGCCTGTGCTCTGTTCATGCCAGCCAAATGCTTGGCAGCAGGGGCAACTCTGCTGTGGGCAGCTGCTTGTTTTGAATCCCCCAGAAAGGAGAGTGCTCAGGGTGGGAGGCTTGGGGTTAGTCAGGGTCATGTCTGAGCCCCAGGAGCCTGGGTTCTCCCTGGGACTGAGGCAGAGCCATGGGAAGGGAGTGGGAGGAGAGTTTCGCTGTAACTGGGAATACCATCGAGGAGTGAGATGGTGGGTCTTCAAAGAGGCAAGAGGAGGTTGGCAGGGTCCGGGCTAAGATGCAGCATCCACGCACCAACGCCCAGTCTCCAGCCAGCCTGGTCCTAATGCAGAAGGCAGTGTGGCCTGCTTGAGGGAGGTCGGGACGGTGGTCCCAGTGGCCCTGCAATGTGGCCAGCTCTAAGGAAGAACACCCATGACCATCGAGAAGCTGTTGTGGCTCAGAGGTGGGCTCCCAGGACTCTGGCAACTGTGCAATCCCGCAGCACGTCTTCGCACCTCCCGTACTACTCCCCCGACCCCCTACCCCAACCCAGGCAGCTGGCTGCCAGCTGCATGGAATCGGTCTGTTTAATGCAATATTACCCCTGGAAGCAGTCTCTGTGAGGAGCGTTTGCCATTGTCCTGTGTGCAGGGGCAGGCACCTACATGGCCCAGAAATGTCACTTCTCTTCTACTGGGGTTTCCTCTGTCCCACCCCCTTTCTATTTTGGGTAATTTGTGTCTCCGGGGGGGGGGGTTATCTTTTCCTTCTCTCTGAGGTGAGAGTGATTTTCTGTCCTAGGCCTGCATCTCAGGGCCTTTTGCCCAAAAGCCCCCTAAGAAGCCTCTTGTTCTCACTCTCCTCCCAGGAACAGAGCTGTGATTTGAGGAATCAAAACCCCTCTTGTCACAAATATAATTCCTTAGGCCCTGCAGACGCAGGTGCTGAGATTCTCCCGTCCCAGTCATGTTGTTGTTAAGAATGATTTTTCTTCAGAAAGACCCTGTAAAAATGCAAATGTTACCAAAAAGGGGTAACACATTAACTTATTATCATCTATTATCACGTTAGTGCGGTTTATCAGCTTCTGGGCTGTGAGGAGGGCCTGGGGAAGGAGGAGTGAATGCAGAACAGGTGCGGTCTGGCATGGGGAAGGGGCAGGGGAGGACGGGGGGCAGGGGAGGACGGAGGGCAGGGGCCCTGAGATGATGAGGCCCTAACATGCGGGAAGCCAGGGAAGGAGACTGCAGTTACCAGACAGGCCAGAGGCAGGGAGGCCCAGCATGGCCCGTCATGGTGTCAGCACAGGGCTGCTTTCCCAAGCTCCAGTGTCACCTCAGTTTCAGGAAGGAGCATCTTTGTTTTATTTTTATTTTGTATATTTAGTTTTTGTTAGTTAACATACAGTGCAATATCGATTTCCGGGGTAGAATTCAGTGATTCATCACTTAGATAGGACACCCCATGCTCATCTCAACAAGCACCCTCCTTAATCCCCATCACCCATCTAGCCCATCCCCTACCCATGTGGAGCATCTTAGGATAAAGATAGTCTCTTCCCGATAATAAATGGAAAAGAAAGAGCTCTGTCGATTATTTGGAAATCATTACATTTTGTTTTGCCATACATTATCCTAACATTTGCTACTTAAGCTAATATTAATATTAATCTCTATTCCCTCAAGACACACTGACTGAAGGAGAAGAGACACACATTACTAGCGGGGAAAATCAGGCTGATATTAAAACCAGGCTACAGGTAGTCTCAACGAGGGTAACACGTAGATAACACACACATAACAACGGTTGCAGCCGTAGGCAATTTTTCTACCAGTCTCCAATGGGGACTGCATCTATCTTCTTATTTCTAACAGCCATACTGAACAGGTATTTTGTGTTTATTTTTCAAAGAAAAGAAATGATTGTGCTTTACAACCATAATGTCCTCCTGAAAGCAGGCCCTGTACACCCAAGGCTGTAGCTGATGGCGTTGGCATGGAGATGGGAAGGAGGGGATGGGGGTGTGACCAGCAGGATGGTCACAGACGAACTAATTCTTGGCAAACACCGCTTGGAGTTGGAAGTGACCAAGAGAACATAGGACGTCTGAGAACTTAAGGAAATCTTGGGCAAAGTTTGACTTCCACGGAGTGAGGCGGTGATGGGCCCAAACCAGCTCTACGGCTATGAGTGCAGGTCCAGAGAGGCCCCTGCAAGCATAGTGTAGCAGGATAATATTTGGGAATATTGGCTGATGTGTTTTTTTCAAGTACTTCTTGTATCTCACACTTCCCCTCGTGGGGGATGGCAAGCAAGGCACTGAGGGAGTAACGTAAGTCCAGAGAGCAATTCTTATATTTTGTGTTTCAAAAGCTGAGCCCTCAAAGCAGAACAGAGAGAACCAAGGACAAAATCAGAAGATGTGGAGCAATATGAAAGCCATCAGAGTCCATGAAGCCCCACCCCCTAGAATCAAGATGTATCCAGATAGGCTAGAGGAAAGGAGGAGAGCTGGGGAATCAGGTTAGTTCCTGGTGAGCACATCAAGGAAGGAGTATGTACCCTGCCCCACACTCCAGGCTGAGTCCAGAGATGGGGTTGTGCAATAGTAGAACTTCCAGATAACTGTAAGGATCCAAGGAGAGAGTAACTTGTGTCCCCTTTCCCACTGAGAGGAAAGTAGTAATTTCTTGAGTTCCAGAGGACCTAGCCTGTCATGGGAGCAGAAAAACCTTCTGTGAAGTATCCAGGTGTTTGGAGAGGCCGCCTCCCTGGGTCCCCATGAAGCAGAATGTCTGGTGTACAGCTAAGAGCTGTGGGCATACGGCTCAGTGAAGCCGGGGAGCCTGGAGAGCCTGTGTGGTTGGGGAGAGGAAGACCCAGCCGTGACCAGCGTGGCCTGAGAGCTGCAGTCCAGACGGGACAAGGACATGTGTGGGTGGCTGCCAGAGGGGCTAGACGACTCTGAGAATGGAATCATCACTCTTGTCCCCACTCCATGCAAGGGCACCAGCTAGCCCCTCCCCAGATTAGAGGCAGCCTCCCATAAAGTGAAAAATGGGAGCCTTGGAATTAACTGGGGCTGACTCCCTGCCACAGAATGGGAGCTCAAAATCAAAAATCATCTCAGTTGTAGAAAAAGTAGTTAGATTTCTTGTAGGACGGATTCTGTGGACTGAGATTCTAATCCACAACACTTTGCTTGGAGAGTTTCTGGTCTTGGCCTGGCTGTGGGATGCCAGCAAAGGCTCAGGGTTAGTTTTAGTGGTGGTAGAGGTGTCACAGGGGAGATGATTTTCCCTGGTTCCACTTTCCCAAAGGGGTTGGGGGCAGAATGAGGGCAGGTAGTCTCTTCCTGAAGTTCATATCACACCAATGTGCTCAGACTCCAGAGAAGTGAGGTGCCTCTCTTCTCTCTCACAGAAATTTCCCATTTTAACTCCAGAATCACACTAACTCAGCAGAAAGGATGAAACTGATCCGCGTCCCATGCTGGATTCTGGTACCCACACAGCGAATGCCTGACCGCCCCCAGCCGGCTGGACGGGGAGTGACTCATCAGCAATGAAAATGGCCAAACAAAAACAGAGCCACCCAAATGTCAGCAGAGAGAAAAACTGTCAATGAATGAGCCCAGAATGGCCCTGCAACAGACACCCCAAGGTTGAGGTGTAAAACCCAGCTCACCCCTCCCTTGGCAGGCAGTGGAGTCGGCCCCCCATCAATTGGCGGTGATCGAGGGGACATGGGGACCTCTGAGTCTCCTCAGCTTCACAGCATGGGTCATTGCTTTGGCAGGCGGCCCACCCTTCTCCACCCCCTCTTCTTGAGTCTGTAGAAAAGGCTTTTCTCTGGGCTCAAAGGAGGTAGGATTCCCTGCCTTTTACTACCTGCTTCTTGCTTCACTGAATTCTTTTTGTACCTTTTCCCTTTGGGGAGTGGGTGCCATTTACCCAGCAAGAATGAACCAGTTTACAGGCTTGCACTCCTTCCCTTGGCTTCTTGTTTTCCTTTGTCTGCCCTTGAGTTTCCTGGGCTAGGCTGTCTCAGCTCAAGGCTGGAGCAAGATTTTTACAAGGCGCTTCTTGGGCTGACTTTTAGGATTTAGGTGACAGGGGATGGGGTATTTTAGCATTTACACCCCAACTAGAAAATCCACCTCAACCTCCCAATTCGGGGGCTGAGGGGTAGAGAAGCGGCTAGCCCAAGTGTGGCACAGACTGAAAGGGATACCCCCCCCCCCCCCCCCCCCCCCCCCCCCCCCCAGAGGTCAGCCATTAATCACCTTCTAGAAGCCTGTTGCAGGGTTTGTAATGGAAATGACTCCGTTGTCATGGTAACCATGGCTGGCCTGGCCAGGGCCTGCTCTAGGCCTGCCTGGTTCCTCTGGGTTTCAGGTTTATTCACAAGCTGCAAGCTCTAGCCAGGAAGATCTTAAGAGCCACTCCTGTGATCAGGGTCCTGAGGGAAAGGCTGGGAGTGACACAGACCTAACCTAGTCCTTATTCAACAATATGGTTCCAAATCTGGCTGAACCATTGGGGGAAGATGACTTTTCCTACACTACTAACATCCTGCCCATCGACTGGCTGTGCCTACAGACGGGCAGGGTCATACGTATGACCAACCTTGGCTCTGGAGCCGATACACTTAAGTTTGATACAGACTCTGCCACTTACTAGCAAGCTACTTCCTGGTCTTCAGCTTCTACCCCTCGAAGCAGAGGTGATAAAACCTCGTCCACGGTGTAATTGTTAGGCTTCAGTAAGATAATTATGTGAGGCAGGAGTGGCAGAATTTTCCAATAACGGGGCCAGACGGTAAACACCTTCAGTTTTGCAGGCCATATGGTCTTTGTAGCAGCTATTCCACTCTGTCCTTCTAGCAAGAAAGAAGCCAATAGGAACTACAGGGTGTGGCAGTGTTCCAGCAAAACTTCAGGGTGTGTGGCCTCCTGGTGGCCCTTGCTGGATAGTGGGAGTTGAGCCCGAGTTGTGGGTCAGTGCTGTATCAGAATGAATGATCTGCATCCCGGCCACAGGGACAAGGGACTCCAGAGTGTGACCTCACTGTGGTGACATCGTCAGGCTGGTTTCAGGGGCAGGCTGCTGCAGGCCATGGGCAGGCATCTCTGGAGAGGTGTGCAAAAGGCCCTGTGGCCTGTGTTTTGAGCCTTGAGCTACTAACACTCTTAACTCAGGCCTTTCTCAGTGAGGTTTCAGGGAACGAGGGAAGGATCTGCGGACACCTAATTCACTCAGAACACTGCTTTATGCCGGCTCCAGGCAGTGGGGTTTTCCTAGGACTCCACCCCCACCCCAGGGAAGGGAATTAGAGCTTTTCATTCCATGTTCACTGGTTCCACACCACGAGTCGGTAGGGATCCCATGCGCAAAACTTGTTCCGCTTGAAGGGCTCTCAGCCTTGCTCAGGGGTGAGCAGGCCTCAGCAATCAGCCCCCTTCCTCTGGGAGCTGAGGCGAGGTCCTTGCAGCCAGGAGACTAGCTGTCCTTTCAGAGTGGTGGCTTACAGCAGCTCTCCCGGGGCACTGACCTGCTTTCACTAGTCAGGCCAATGACCTTTCAGGCTGGAGGCTAACTGGGGTCAGGCTTGCATTGACCCTGGTGTTGAGGGGATTGTGAGGGAGGCCAAGCTTGGCATTGCTCTGGGTGAGCCTCAATGTGGCTGCATGGAAGGGGTTGCCCCCTCAGGTCTCAGTTTACCTCTCTGTGAAACTGGTTCGTCCCCTTTGCCTGGTCAGCCCTCTGCGATTCCAAGTGGGTGGGGAGACCGTGTAGGACTCCGAGGCAATTCTGTTTGTCTGTGATGCTGAGGACTCTCATTTCTCCCCACAAGCTCCTCCAACAGAGCCAGCAGCTGTTCCTTCGCTCTCACCCCTGTGGTGTTGCTGAGGGAGGGGTGTTCCCAGTTCTCACTGACAGCTTTCTTGGCCATGGGAGGCCTTATGCAGCTCCTTAATACCAACGCCTTCCTCGCCTATGGGGCTTCAGTTTATGGAGAAACTTCAGAGCCGTCTTCAGACTTTATCTGCACACAGCTGGTGCAGCCCCGAGTTAGAGCTGAGGAAACCCCCTTAGGTTAGATGGTGGCAAGTTCACGCCACCAGTAGGAACTAGACGGGGCTGGCCTCGTCCATCTCAGCCCGTGCCTCGGCAGAACTGCTCCAGAAACCTGCTCCCCTTACAAAGGTGATTGTTCCGGTTTACCTCTAGCTTTTCACTAAGAAAAGCATTGAGGAATAGTGTGTTTTGGGGGGTGGGGGGTGGGAAGTAATTAAAAAAAAGATGAAGAGGGTTTTTATTCTGGAAAGCTGCCTCCTGTCACCATCACTGGCTCAAAATAAATTCCATTTTCAAATGTGACTTTCCCCCTCAAGCCTCTTCCACAAACTCAAGCCAGACAGGTTTGAGGGAGAGTGTGAGCTATTTTTTTTTACCACAGTCCGGGGTTCTCCCTATTCATTGTTGGAGGGGGGAAAAAATAAGTTGAAAATCCTGAAGAATTTTCTCTGGTTGTGAATTTGCACCCAGCTGTCTCCATGCATCCACACCCACCAGCAAGCCGGCTGTTCTGCTGTGGGGCCCTGAAGTCAAACTATTTTCCCATTTGGCTGGTTTGCTTTGCCCACCACCTCCGAATGAAAGTTGCAGTGATAACTTAACAGTGCTCTGGGTCCTTGATGCCCTAGGGGCCTCCCAGTCTTTGGAAGCCTGGACGCAAGCCTGTTTCCAGGTGTGCAGGAAGGGAGCCATGGCCTCACAGTCACAGCTTCTACAGGAGACTGTTCTCTGAGCTCCTGCACCAGAGATGCTTTGACCCTTGGCCACTCTGTCTCCTCTAGGAACCCCTTGAGTGGAGCCAACATTGTGAGACTTCGAGATAAAAAATAAAAATGACAGTGGAAAGGAAAACCCATAATAAAGGCTGAGCCAAGCCTCCCTGACAGCAAAAGGCTCCTCTGAAGGAAGTGAAAAGCAAAGCAACACAGAAAATTCTTACAAAAAGCCATCCTTTCCCAGTAACAGCCCCGCCCCATCCTTCTCCCCTTCCTCTCTATGCCTTCCTCCTTTCCTCTTTTTCCCCTAAACCCCTACCTTCCTTACTGAGCAGAGAGCCTCAATCCCAGCCCTGTAACACTATTCCCATCTATAACCAATGGGGTTCTCGTTAGTTTTAACTTCAGGTTACATTCTGTCAGTGAACAGTGAATTCCAAAAAAACTGTCTAAGTAATTGTGTTATATTGGTAGTTTTTGTAGCAAATGTTGCTAGAAAAAAAAAAATGTGACTTAATCTTGGGTTTTTTTGAGGCCACAGAAGTGTTTTCACTATAAAGGTAGTGGACATAATGTTGTGTTAAAGGGATATCCTGGGTTATGGTGTTGACACTCTGACCAGAGTTTCACCTGCCCCCTGCCCCCGCCAGACTCCTGAGTCCTTACAGAGGCCTTCATTCAATAGCTGGCCACGTGTTCCTCACAGCTGTGTGATCTGCTGGATTTAATTATCCCCCTAGGATTCCCTGAGGAGCTCCTGTGTGATTAGCACCTGGCTGAGTACTGGGAGGAACTCCCCAAATGTAAGGCAAGATTCCTGCCCTCAAGGTGCTTACCGTCTAGAGGAGGGAGGTGCTTCCAGGACACACACACAATCAAACTGAACAGAACAGGGCTGCACCTAGTGAACTGTGTGGGTTGCAAAGGCCAACCCCAGTCTGTCTGCCACATGAACCCATCCTTCCAGGCGCACGGGAAGACTAACCTGGCCTTCCCTTCCATCCCCTTCCTCCTAATGCCTCAGAGTCTTTTACATATATTGTGCAAATTCTATTAGAAAACTTATCACATTGTGTTGTGTGGTTATTTGTAGCTGTCTCTACAAGCACGTTGAGCTTTAAGGCTCCACCTTGCAAAGGACTGAGTGAAGTTCCTGGCACCCAGTCAGCGTATAAGAAATATTTAAAAATTTATTGGATATGTAATGTGAGTTAAAGACCGGTGCTAGAGAACTCTTGGCTGGCTGCCCTTCTGTGTGGGATTCTGTAACATGGCTACCGCTGTACTTCATCCTCCTTCCCAGGGGCGTAAGAAAAGGAACTGCTCCAAAGGACGAGATATGAAATCACAGTACGCTCATCTTAGGAGAGCCCACATGGAAGGAAATTAGAATGCTGAGGGTTGCTTCTCTAGGCTTCATTTTGGGATCAAGCAGTCACAGGTGGAAACAAGCCCCACTGGGCCCCTCTCAGCTGCATCTTTGGGAGAATTGATGTTGGCATTTTTTTTTTTTTAAGATTTTATTTATTTATTTGAGACAGAGAGAATGAGAGAGACAGAGAGCACATGAGAGGGGGGAGGGTCAGAGGGAGAAGCAGACTCCCCGCCGAGCAGGGAGCCCGATGCGGGACTCGATCCCGGGACTCCAGGATCATGACCTGAGCTGATGGCAGTCGCTTAACCAACTGAGCCACCCAGGCGCCCGATGTTGGCATTTTAATTCTCTCCAACATGTCATTAACCCCTCAGAGCCTCTTCCCACTGAAACAAGACCCATGATGAGGACTGGAGGAGGAGGAAGAATTCTCTTTGAGGGTCCTGTCCTTTGTTCAGTGAGAAATGATCTATTAGAGGCTGACAAATCAATAAAGGCAATTTAAGCCCCTTTCTTGGAGTCTGTGTGACTTACAGGAAGGCAATGGTGTAGCGCCTGGGTGGTGCCATGGGCCCCTTGCTCCTTCCCCTCCGCAATTATAGCAAATTTGCCTAATGCACTAAAAGCCAATGAATCATGTTGACTGGTGATGGGATGAGGAACGCAAGAGGGAAGACATCGGATGCTGGCCGATGCCCTGCTAACCTTGGCTTTAATTAGGTTTGAGTGAATAACAAACAAAACAATCCTTCATTTGCGACAACCAGCCATGGTGAAAAAAAAAGGCCCATGGTCAGTTGTTGCAAATGAGCAATATCCTAGATCTTGAGGGATGCCAATATAGATCCTCCCCAAGGGATCACATCTTCTGAAAGGGTTGCAGCTCTACTCAACCATTAGTGGATTGAGACCCATTTACCCCAAACTGGGGCCCAGGTGAATACCTAAGTGTCTATCTTCCTTGCAGTGGGATGGGAATCCTACGGTGATTGGACTCATTAGCATTAATCACAAAGAGAAAGTCATAGCATTCTTCTCCTTCATGATAAGGATAGAATTTTTAAATAGCCTTAAAAATTAGCATGGAGGACATTAGGAGAAGGAAGGGAAAAATGAAGGGGGGGAAATCGGAGGGAGAGATGAACCATGAGAGACTATGGACTCTGAGGGTTTTAGAGGGGAGGGGTGTAGGGGGATGGGTTAGCCTGGTGGTGGGTATTAAGGAGGGCACGTACTGCATGGAGCACTGGGTGTTATACGAAAACAATGGATTGTGGATCACCACATCAAAAACTAATGATGTATCGTATGGTGACTAACATAACATAATAAAATAAAATTAAAAAAAAAAGTCGGGGAGAGCAGCACCCTCTATCTGCTAGGATAGGCACGAGAGGCTGAGTGCTCTCAAGAAGGTGTCTGGCTTTCACAGGGCTCACTGTGAGCATGCACCCAGGACTGACGGGGACAGTTAAAGGTTTTGTTCTAAGGATGGAGTATCGGAAGAATGTGGCGCACCTTGTAATCCTGGGAAGAGCACAGATCTCGAGTCCACTGTGGAGTTACTTCGTGAGAGTGGTGGTGATCTGCAGCATCTGGCTAACGAGGTGTCTGTCTTTTATTAAGTTGTGGGTGTGGTTTCTGTGACTTTGTCCTAACAGCTGGGATTTCCAAGGAGTGGGATTTTTTTACGTCACTTGTAACAATTGGTCCCTCGGGAGTGGGCAAGTCCTGTTCTGCTGCTGAAATGTGTCTCTAGTGGTTAGAGTGTGTATTACAAGCCTATAGGTAAATGGTGGGGTGGTTATAGTGGTCGGCAGGCTATTGTTATTGACGATTTTTATGGGTGAATTCCATATGATGAGATGTTAGATCTTATGGATAGGGATCCTCATTAAGTGCCCATAAAGAGTGCTTTTTTTTTCTGAGTTTAATAGCAGATATATTTTTATTGCTTCTAATAGCCCTCCTTGTACTTGGTATTCCAATGAGCAGTGCATTACAATGTTGCCTGCATTTTATCCGTGTGTTGATGAGGATTTGAGAATGGAAAATGTTGGCAATATCTTCATAAATTGTACACTGGAACATCCAAATAATAAAATTTTATTTTTGACAACAACAACAACAAAATTATTCAGAAATTCTACAAGGTAACTGGACCATGTTGATCCAAACTGCCAATGTCAAGAAAGATAAAGGAAGACTTAGGGACTATTCCAGATTCAAAGTGATAAAGAGACATCATGACAACTGAATGTAACCCATGATCCGGGATTTTCTTTACCCATAGAAAGCACTATTAGAATAATGGGAGATTTTGAATAAAGTCTGTGAATTAGTTACTAGTATTGTTATAATGCTAACTTCCTAATTTTATTATTGTACTATGTTAATATGAGAACTTATTATACTACGTTATAAGAGAATGTCCTTATTTTTAGCCAATACACACTGAAAGGATAAAGTGGCATCATATCTGCAGCCCAAATGTAGAGAGAAAAAAATTATCTATCTAGCTATTGAAAGCAAATGTGGTAAAATGTCACCATGTGTGAAATCTGAGTGAAGAGTAGATGGGAATTATTTGTACTAATTTTGCATCTTTTCTATAAGTCTGAAATCATGACAAAGTATAAAGCTAAAAAAGAATCCAATTGATAAAGAGATTGCCAGCCATGACAACCAGTGAAGCAGTATGTTTCAGATCCCTCTCTCTTCCCCCTTTTCAAACCATCCTTTCCATCCAAATCATGGTCAGGTTTGTGATCTACATCTCAAAATACATAGGGAGTTGTGGATCCCACTGATTTCTCTAGATGATGAAGTCTTTTATACAATAAGGTTACATGAAGAGATTTGCACAAGGAACCAGTGAAAATCGAAGGGGTCAGGCCAGATGACCACTAAGCTTTATTTCTAGCTCCAACATTTCTGTGAACTTCTGATTCCATGAAGTAGAAGAAAAAACACCAATAATTTGTGGTCTTTAAAACAACTTGAAATAACCCTCCTGCTTTGCTTGTGCTGCTGATATTCCCTAAGACCACATGTGGTAGGGGAGTGGCTGTCCTACCTACTGCCGTTGCAGAACTGCCCTTGCTCTAGAAGCCGAAGGCATTCCCTTCGGGTCTCAGACAGCCCACCCCAGCTCCTCCTCCAGGGTAATCCCTGCTCAGTTCTGCTGAAATAATGGACTTCTTCAGGCTTCCCAGGACTAAGAGTGAGACCGCACACTCAGTTAAGATGCGAAAGATTTGTACTACTACTTAATATATCCCCATATACATAAGCATGTACACATACATTTTTCTAATACCATTCTCCCAAAATTATAATTCCGGAACAATTTTTAAAATATGTGCTACATTATACGATTTTTTTAAAAAGAATATTCTTTTAAAATATTTAACAACCAACTTTCATCAGTTCTGAGTTCCTTTGGACTTAAAGAAAGATTAAAACCATCTGCCAAGAATGGCTGTGGCACCTTTATGGATGCTGAATAGGTAGCTTGTGGTGCTTCTGGAGATGACCCCAGGGATGCTCAGCTCCAAACCACCAAACAGGAGTTGATTATCCTTCTCAGAGTCAGGAACTAAAAAGTAGATTTTTGGTTGGGAAAGGGGAACTGGACACAATGGGTGACAAATGCTTTAGCGGACAGTTTTTTGTTTTTGGCTGCGTAGCAGGTAACTGGCTGACATTGTTAGTTGATATACCGAATATCTATTTTCCTCTTTTTCTCTATTATCAGAATCCCAAGTTTGTTTCTAAGTAAAAAAGACCTCTCTAGACTGTCCTGAAGCTAAGAGTGCTCATATGATCATATGATTTGGCAGATAGGATAGAAGGAGAAATTTTATGGAAGGTTGCTTTCCCTGATAAATAATAGACTCAGCTGGCACTAGACTTTCTCCTTTGCCCTCTCCCCCCTTCTTCATGCCTGGAAAGTGTCTGGGATGCCTGGATTGTAAGAGCAGCCATTCTTTTTTTTTTTAAGATTTTGTTTATTTATTTGACAGAGAGAGATACAGCGAGAGAGGGAACACAAGCAGGGGGAGAGGGAGAAGCAGGCTTCCCGCCGAGCAGGGAGCCCGATGCGGGGCTCGATCCCAGGACCCTGGGGTCATAACCTGAGCCCAAGGCAGATGCCTAATGACTGAACCACCCAGGCACCCCAAGAGCAGCCATTCTTGTAAGCCGAGAGGATGAGAGCTTCAAACTATGTTGGTGTAGCAGGGGTCTGGAAGGAACCTGCGCTCTTGGCTGCTTCCTGGACTACCTCTGGACATCTCATGATGGAAGAAGAACAAACCTCTTGTGGTGGGGCTTTTAGTACATGCCTCTGAATGCAACCCCCAGCAGAGACTCCAATAGACCCCATCCCCGCCACCAATTCTTGGGGTTTTCAAGGGCTCTGATTTCACACCCAGGGCCACCCATCTGCTCATCAGGGCATCACTTTCTCTAGTCTACAATATTTGGTTCAGATATGGGTCCACAACTTTAGCTGGAACAATCCAAATAAATCAGGACTTTGCATCAAAAAGATAGACTGTCTTTACCTGTGGATTTGGAGTTATGATGGTACAAAGTCTAGAATTGTGGCAGCCATGTGGTTGTAGTCAGAAGAAAACCTGCTGAGGACGAAGCTAACATTGAGAGTATAATTCCCAGCTGAGAGATGAAGAGACTGAGCTCCTATGACATCATTTGAGCCCTTATATCAAACTGTGCTTGAAGCCTGCCCTAGACTTGGGCTTCCTCCTTATACAAGCCAATAAATTTCCTTCTTCTTTAAGTTAGTTAGGGTTTCCTTGGGCCAGGTAATACTGAAAAATCCCTAATTGATTCAGAGGCTCACTGAGGGTATAAGCTGACTGAGGGGAAATTCATGGCAGCAGCTCTGTTGGGTACTTGGAAAGGGCCTCATGGCTGATGACCAGCAGTGTGCTTTTTGGGAGCAGGGAGTTCAGTTTAAGGAAAATTTCAGTCCATGTCAGTGTCATTCTTCATCCCAGCTGGACACACATTTTGATCTCTGGGCCCAGTGAGAACAGTTTTTTCAGCTCTGAAAATGAGACCTGTCTTAGAGAAAACAGGGGTCTATTTTGTTTGGCTTGGGGGAGGGTAATGTAGGCTAATAGAATGTCCTGTGGTGAGTTATCCACTCATCTTTCAGGAAACACAATCACCAGGGACAACACTCGCTTTCATAAAATTGTCTCTGATACCATCTTAATTCCACAAATTACTGTCAACCAGAGCTGTAAGGAGTTATTTTTAAACTAAATCTACTTGGCAGGCCATAGGGCAGGCTTTCAGAGTGTAGCTCATGAGTGGTCCTAGAACTTTCCAAGTGAAATACCTGGCACCTTGTATATACTTTAACCCAGAAGAGACAGGAAGGGCCCTGCCTAGAGCAGTAGACTGAATGGTGAGGCTCACACAACAAAGAAAAAGCCCATGTCCTGTGAACCCAGATCTCTTCTGACTTAGTATCTTCTGGGAGGAGCTGACTAGAAGAACATGATGCATTTGTTGCAGGAAAGATGAGACCCACAATCCATGACAAGGTGTGGCAGGCAGGCCTTAATGTACTGATGCATGTCTCTTCTTTTAAAACCATCACCTGAGAACAAAATGTACTTTAGAGATTGCCTCTCTTCTGAGCCTACTATGTCTTAAGTTCATTGTCTCCCAGGTCAGCTCTGAGTCCTAGGAGTTCACACGTCCCATAATGTTATGGTTTTATCACCTCATTTGGCCTTTGAGGATAGCAGAGATGGCTGCCTAGGATGGAGAAGCTGGGCCTTCCCTCCTGCTCCTCTAGCATGGCTTCTGGATTCAGTCAGGGACCAGCCATCCTCTCCTGGCCAGGGTAGTAAACACTGGGCTTCCACAATGATCCGTGTGGCCTTCCTCCTCCTAGGCCTTTCTTGGACTTTACTTGTCCTCATCCTCTATTAGACCCCCTTCCTTTCCACCTGCAGCCAAAAGGCCAGACATTGGGGGAAGAAAGGGTTCTGGCACTCTGGTACCAAACAGATGAACCAACAAGCAATCCAAGAGCTCATGAACTCCACCTCTAACTAAGCCCTGCTCTTCCCAGCTCTTCCCCCTACCTTCCTCCCAATGCCTCTCAGATTTTCTCATTTAAAGACAAATACATTATTCAGGGACACCTGGGTGGCTCAGTCAGTTAAGCATCTGACTCTTGATTTCAGCTCAGGTCATGATCTCAGGGTTGTGGGATTGAGCCCCATGTCAGGCTCCACGCTGGGTGTGGAACCTACTTAAGATTCTTTCTCTTCTCTCCTTCTGTCCCTGCCATGTCTCGTGCATGCACTCTCTATCGAAAAGAAAAGAAAAAAAGAAAAGAAAAGGACAAATACATTGTTCAATTTAACTAAGTTTCATATAAAACTGAGGGGAGAGGGCTCCATTAGAGCTGCTGTACCCTTACTCCAAACAACTCTGGGGTGTGCTGTGGGACTGTCGGTAAGAAACTAATCTTCAGAGCAGCCCTACACAGTGAGTGTGGTGGCCCCACTTCACAGATCAGGGACTGGGGCACAGAGTAGGCAGAACATTTGCCTGGACCACCCAGCTCATGATAAAAATGGTCTCTGACTCTGAAGTCAGTATACCCAGAGACCCCTCTCTTATGCCACCCTGTGTTTCCCAAAACCCACGTGGCCAGAGCAATGCAGTCTTTGGGGGCATGTGGCAGTGTGGGTGGGGTGAGGCACCTGGCCCAGAGGTTGACTTATGTGCCTCCCTTTGCACTTGACAACTATGAAGGTCCTTTGGGGGCCATGCTTTCCCTCCCCCTCTTCCCACCTCCCATCTCTTAACAAGAAAAGCAAAATAGAGCTTTAGCGCCTTTATCTCTGACCCAGGTCATAGCTGGAGAAGAACACGAGCGAAATAGAGTTCTTGTGGCTCTGAAAACCTCTGGCTGCTTTCCTGGAGTTGAGTCATGTCTCCGCTTCAGGAAGGTGTCATTAATTTGGTGCAAGAAATGAACAAATGCATGTACAGTGTGGCATAGAGCTCCCAAAAGGAACTGAGAACTTTCTGGTTGTATCCACAAGTGTGGGCTGAAAGCAAAGATTACAGAAGGTGTTGATGGGTCTGGAGCTTGAAAACATTCCTTTGGAGCAATTAAGAAGCAGCTTAGCGCCTCACTGGGCTATATGTTCTTTGAAAATGCCTTTAGTTGGATCAGGAAGGTTTGCTATAAATATGTTTTTTTTGAATTATAATAAGTTGGTGTGGGTGAGACCAAAGTTGGACTCAGTCCTTGGGGCAGTTGCCCCAGGATTATGGATGGAAGTAAGTAGATGGCAAGAAAAAAAAAAAAAAAAGAAATAAGAAGTCATCTTTGGACTTTCTGTGGCAGGACCCTGCAGGATGTGTCACAATGTCATGAGACAGCAATGCCTTTGCTCTTCTAGCAAAGAGTCTGGGGGTAAAAGCAGCACCTCCCAGAGAGGACTCAGATTTTCATTCTTCAGTTTAGAGGGGGCTATCTGGGAAGTGCCTGCTTCTGAGGGGAGGCCCAGAAAATCCTTCTGTATAATGTCTCCGGGTCTTGTGCCTAAGCATGCAGAGGAAGCCTGGCCACAGCTGATCAGACTAGGGACTTGTACCTGAGCCAGAGATGACTGGCCTCAGGGGTGGCAGGACTTTGGTTTTGTTTTCATTGTTGTGTTTTAATTTATTTTTAAATTTTTTAAAATAAAAATTGTATATATTTAAGGTATACAATGTGATGTTTTGATATACATATACGTTGCGTAACGATTCCCACAATCAAGCTAATTAACATATCCATCACCTCACGGTTACCATTTTGTATGTGTGTGAGGTAGGAAAACCTAAGATTTACTCTAGGCAAAATCCAAGTATACGATACAGTACCGTGAACTATAGTCATGTTGCTATACATTATTAGGTCTCCAGAAAGCACTTGTCATACATGAGTGAAACTGTACTTTTTGATCATCTCATTTCCCCCTGACCCTGGTAATTACCACTCCACTCTTTGCTTCTATGAATTTGGCTTTTTTAGGCTCCACATATTGTAAGTAAGATTACATAAGTAAGATTATGCAGCATTTGTATTTCACTGAGTGTAACATCCTCTAGGCTAATCCACATTGATGCAAATGGCACTATTTCCTTCTTTTTAAAGGAATAATAATATTAAGTATTAAAATAACATTAAATGTTAAGGGAATAAATAATATTCCATTATATATATTATATATGTCATATATTCCATTGTCTATCTCACTATTTCTTTATCCATTCATCTATCAATGGACACTGAGGTTGCTGCCATATCTTGGTTATTGTAAAATAATACTGCAGTGAACCTGGGAATACAGACATCTCCCTAAGATCCTGACTTCATTTCCTTTGGATATATACCCACAAGTGGGATTGCCAGATTATAGGGGATATTGGATGGTGATAAACCAATCCAAGCAGAGCCTCTCTTCTGCCGGATGTGCTCCAGGGGCACGGAGATTTAACACTGACCCCAGCTCAGGCCATATTCCAGAGGACCCCAGCTCTAACAGCTCTAGATTTCCTGAGGCTGTTGCATGCCCTGTCACTGACAGGCTGGGACTGTGAAGTTGAAACAGTGTCTTGTGGTATCCCTGGACCCCTGGCCAGCTGGCTTTCAATAAGCCCCATGCTGGAAGGGGATGACATGACTCCTCCCTGAAGTCTTAGGAGGAGGAGGACCCCACACTCCATCAGGGATAAAGAGAAATGACTGGTTTCTTCTGGACTGACCTCTTACCTGCTGATCCAAGACTCTCAAAGGCCACGTTTTTCTCTCTTACCCCCTCCCCCCAACTTATTTCTCTAAGTAATCCCATGGCCTTCCCCTTTTCTAATTTTGTATAGCCTGACAGCTCGGGAGGACTTTTTATTTCCTAAGGGAGCCACCTCGAAGCCATTCCTCTCCCTTGGTTGGCTGTGGAAGGCTCCTGAGCCCCATTTGAAAACCTTTCAAATGCCTAGCAGCAGGCTTCAAGCAAGAATCCACCTGAGGTGCTGTTGGGCTGAGCAAATTATTCAGTGTGCAAACTGCCTCAGGACTGCAGCTCACTGGTCCACCCCCACAGGCCCTGCTGATAAGGTCCACCCTTCTGAGCAGAAACTGCAGAGCAGGGCCAGGACGCTGGACACTGGAGCTAGAGGGACATCTAGGGTCAGCACTTGGCTCCAGCCGCCCACCTCCCACCCTTGTCCCAGGGCTCTAAGGTCAGGCATGCATGCTGCCTTCCCCTCACTCAGCAGGCAGAGCTGGCCACTTTCCAAAGAGTCTCAGCCCTGGAATCCAGACCCTTCTCCTCCCCTTCCTCTCCTGTGCCCCAGAGGGCTTTGATCAAAGTGAAAGGAGCAGTTAACGGGTTTCATGGAAGCACAGTCGTGCGGAAAACCTGGGAGACATGGTTAGCTTATCTGTCAGCAATTTAAACCTAGAAGCTTTCCAGAAATGGCTGATCTGGGGAACTGACCCCCAACTTCCTGGCCTTATGCCAGTTAGAGGAGGCCTAGGTAGAGTGGGGCTGCAGCCTAAGCTCAGAGAGCTATCTTCCAGGAGAATGCTTCCACAAAGCACAGGGCCTTCCTCCAGCTTCAAGAATCCAGCAAGGGTCTGGGCCTACCTCTGAGGCATGAGACATACTCAGAGTTTTGCCCAGACTCGGCATCTATGCCAGTGGCTTATCACCCTTCCCCTGCACACCAGCAGAGGGTGGCATGTGCTGTCTGGGTGAATATGTGATACAGGAAAGGATGTTGGGAAAGGTCTAGGAATCCTTAAGTGGTGAAGAGCATGGGCTTGAAAGTCAAACTGACCTGTGTTCCAGTCTTGGCACCTGATTTCGGGCAAGTTAACCACATTGAGCCCCAGCTTTCTTGTTTGTTGAGTAGCAGTAATATCATCTACCCTCAGGACTTTTGTCGTGAAGAATAAGTGAACTAGTCCATGTAAAATGCTTAGCATTTTGTGCTTGCCACAAAATTAGAACTTGAAAAAAATATAGCTAGTATTAATTAGTTATTCAAAGGACCCTGAATTTTGGAAGGAGGTTTCAAATGCCCAGGAATTTCATCATGAAGGGTCTACTTACCTACTCGTAACATAGGAAAACTTACCCCCTACCCTGAAGGGGGTACAAGAAGATGCTACCTTCTTGCTCTTGGAAGGACCCAGCCCCATTCTCCTTCCTGTGTCCACACAGGAATATCTGCTGCTATCCCACCGCCCCATGTATCAGGAAGTCTTGGGCTAGATGGAATCTTCAATTTTATCACCCTTATTCTCTCAATGGTTCTTTTTTTTTTTTTTTTTTTTACTTTATTCACTCATTTATTTAAGAGAGAGCATGAGCAGGGAGTGGGGAGAAGCAGAGGAAGAGGGACAAACAGACTCCGTGCTGAGTGCAGTGCCTGATGTGGGGCTCCATCCTACAACCCCAAAACTATGACCCAAGCCAAAATCAAGAGTCATATGCCCAACCAACTGAGCCAACCAGGAGCCCCTCTCTTAAATGGTCTTAACCACTTCCACCACATTTTCTCTACTGCCTCACCTAGTGCTATCACCTCTTAATGATATGATATCCATCCATCCACTCATCCATCCATCCACCAACCCATCCAATAAATAGTAATTGATCACAGGCTATGCCAAACATATAATAACATGCTAAGGACCCACCAGTAAAAATAGGACACAAACAGTTCTTGTCATTGTGACTGCAAGGGGAAGAAGCAAATACTTAATATGTGATAACACAAATATTTAATTACAATAATCATTAATGTGATTTAAGTCCCATGTCAGCTGGGAATGCCCACAATCTAGATAAAATCAGTTCATGTCCCCAAACCACTTTCTTCCTTCTCCAGGATTCCTTGTGTGTGTGTATGTGGGGAGGTGTCTTAAGTTCTTAAGTCTTATGGTCAACTTTGGAGCCAAAGTCCTGCTTCCTTAGTGCATGGATCACCTAATTCTTTTATATATGCTGTTGCTGTTCCACTGTATCATCCAGATGTAAAACTCATCCTCATTCTCAATTTCCAAGGAAACCCTACTTTTACTACAATAATTTGTTAAAGGATACCTAATATACAAAGATTTAAAGTCTGACATGAAAAGCATAAAATGTGCATAGGGGGAAGTATAAAAATGTAGTTTCTGGGTACATTATAAGTTAAGCTGTTGGCCTAAAATAGATGTTATAAATAGAAAATGTTTTATGTAAACTTCATGGTAATCACAAAGCAAGAGCCTATAGTACATATACAAAAGATAAAGAGAAAGGAACCAAAGCACTCCTCTACAGAAAAACCATCAAATCAGAAAGGAAGAGAGCAAGAGAGGAAGAAAGGAACAAAGGAATTATAAAACAACCTACCAGAAAACAATGAATAGAATGGTAGTAGTACGTCCATGCCTATCAATAATTACTTTAAATGTAAATGGACTAAATTCTCCAATCAAAAGATACAGAATTGCTAAATAGACTTAACAAAAAATACCCAATTATATGCTGCCTATAAGAAACTCACTTCAGCTTTAAGAGCACACATAGATTGAAAGTGAAGGGATGGAAAAAGACATCCCATGCTAATAGAGACCCAAATAAAGCAGGGATAGCTATATTCATATCAACAAAATGGATTTTAACCAAGGACTGTAACAAGAGACAGAGAAGGTCATTATATAATGAGAGGGATCAATTCATCAAAAGGATGTAAGATTTAAAAATATTTATGTACCCAACATAGAAATACCTAAATACATAAAGTAAATATTAACAGATCTGAAGGGAGAAATAGATAGCAATACAATAACAGTAGGAGACTTTAGTACCCCACTTTCAACAATGGATAGATCATCCAGACAGAAAATCAATAGGGAAACATTGAACTTAAACTACATGTTAGATTAGATGGATTTAATAGATAAATACAGAACATTCTGCCCAACAGCAACAGAATATAAATTCTTCTCAAGCACACATGGAACATCCTCCAGGATAGATAATATGTTAGACCATAAAGCAAGTCTTAACAAATTTAAGAAGACTGAAATCATATCAAGCATCGTTTCTGACCATGAAGGATGAAACTAGAAATCACAAGAAGAAGGGAAGAAGAAGAGGGAAGTTTATAGCCATAAATACCTACATTAAGAAAAAAGGAAGATCTCAAAGCACCTAGGTTTACACCTCAGGGACCTATGAAAAAGAACAAATTAAGCCCAAAATTAGTAGAAGCAAGGAAATAACAAAGGCTGGAGCAGTAATTAATGAAATAGAAACTACAAGACAATAGAAAATATCAACGAAACTAAGAGCTGGGTTTTTTTTAAAGATAAACAAAATAGACAAACCTTCACCTAGACTTACTAAGAAAAAAAAGAGAGAAGACTCACATAAATAATATTAGGAAGGAAAAAGGAAACATCCCAACTGATGTCACACAAATACAAAGTATCATAAGAGACTACTGTCACCAATTATGTGCCAAAAAATTGAACAACCTAGAAGAAATGGATAAATTCCTAGAAAGACACAACCTACTGAGACTAAATCATAAAGAAATAAAAAATATGAACAGACAGATTACTAGTAAAGAGACTGAATCAGAAATCAAAAACCTTCAAACAGGGCACCTGGGTGGCTCAGTCGGTTAAGCGTCTGCCTTCGGCTCGGGTCATGATCCCAGGGTCCTGAGATCAAGTCCCACATCGGGCTCCCTGCTCAGCGGGAAGCCTGTTTCTCCCTCTGCCCCTCCCCCCACTTGTTCTCTCTCTCTCTCTCTCTCTCTCTCAAAAATAAATAAAATCTTTAAAAAAACAAAAAAACAAAAAACCTTCAAACAAAGAAAAGTCCAGGACCAGATGGCTTTACCAGTGAATTCAACCAAACATCTAAAGAAGAACCAATGCCAATCCTTCTGAATCAAACTGAAGAAAAGGAGAGAACACTTCCAAAATCATTTTACGAGACCAGCATTACTTTTATACCAAAGCCAGATAAGGACAACACAAGTAAAGAAAATTACAGGCTAATATCCCTAATAAGCATAGATGTAAAAATTCTCAAAGTATTAGCAAACCAAATTCAACAATACGTTGAAAGGATCATACACCATGATCGAGTGGAATTTATTCCAGGGATACAAGGATGGTCTAACATTCACAAATCAATCAATGTGATACACTACATTAACAAAATGAAGGATAAAAATCATATGGTCATTTCAACAGATGCAGAAAAAGCCTTTGAGAAAATTAAACATCTTTTCATGATAGACACTCTAAGCAACTGGGTATAGAGTAAATATATCTCAACATAAAAATGGTCATATATGAGAAGCCCATAGCTAACATCATACTCACCAGCAAAAAGCTTAAGGCTTTTCCATTAAGATCAGGAACAAGACAAGGATGCCTACTCCCCCACTTTTATTCAACATAGTATTGGAAGTGCTAGCCAGAGCAGTAAGAAAAAGAGCAAGAAAAAAGAAAGAAAGACATCCACATTGGAAAGGAAGAAGTAAAACTGTCACTATTTGCAAATAACATGATAGTATATATAGAAAACCCTAAAGACTCCACCAAAAAAACTGCTAGAATAAATGTATTCAGCAAAGTTGCAGGATACAAAACCAAAATACAAAAATCTGTTGCATTTCTATGTACTAATATTGAAAGATGAAAGAGAAATTTAAAAAATGATCCATTTACAATTGCATCAAAATTGCATTCATACCTAGGAATGAATTTACCAAGGAGGTGAAAGACCTGTACAATGAAAATTATAAGACATTGGTGAAAGAAACTGAGGAAGGCACAAATGAACTGACAGATATTTCATGCTACAGATTTAATGCAATCCCTATAAAAAATTAGCTGTGGGCTTCTCATTTATGACCATTTTTATGTTCAGGTACATTCCACAGAAATAGAAAAAAAAAAGCCCTAAAATTTGTATGGAACTGCAAAGATTCTGAATAGCCAAAGCAATCCTGAAAAAGAACAAAGTTGGAGGCATCACATTTCCTGATTTCCAATTATATTAAAAAGCTATAATTACCAAAACAGTATGTTATTGGCATAAAAAACAAATACAGAGATCAGTAAGATAGAATAGAGAGCCCAGAAATTAACCCATGCTTATATGGTCAATTCATTTTTGACAAAGGAGCCAAAAATAAACAATGGGGAAAGGAAAATCTTTCAATAAATGGTGCTGGAAAAACACGAAAAAGAATGAAACCGTATCCCATCTTACACCATATACAAAAATCAACTCAAAATGTGCTGGTGATGAGCACTAGGTGTTGTATGTAAGTGATGAATCACTAAATTCTACATCTGAAGCTAGTATTATACTGTATATTAATTAACTGGAATTTAAATAAAAACTTGAAGCAACTTTAAAGAAAAAAGCAACTCAAAGTGGATTAAAGAATTGAACATAAATCCTGAAACCATAAAACTCCTAAGAAAACATAGGGGACAAGCTTCTCAACATCGGTCTTTACAATGATTTTGTGGATTTGAATCTAAGCAAAGGCAATGAAAACAAAAATAAATAAGTGGGACTATATCAAACTAAAAAGCTTCTACTCAGCAAAGGAAACCATCAACAAAATTAAAGGCAACCTGTAGAATGGGGAGAAAATATCATATATATGATGAGGGTTAATACACAAAATATATAAAGAACTCATACAACCCAATAGCAAAAAAACAAATAACCCAATTTTAAAACGGGCAAAGGACCTAAATAGACATTTTTCCAAAGAAGACATATAAATGGCCAACAAGTACATGAAATTAGTCACTGGAAGTGACTAATTATCAGGGAAATGCAAACCAAAACCACAATGAGGTATCATCTCATACCTGTTAGGATGGCTATTATCAAAAATACAAGAGATAACAAACTGTCAAGAATATGGAGAAAAGAGAACCCTTGTGCACCGTTGGTGGGAATGCAAACTGGTGCAGCCACTTTGGAAAACACTACAGAGGCTCCTCAAGAAATTAAAAATAGTGCTATCACCTATGATTCAGCAACTCCACTTCTGGGTATATAGACAAGGGAAATGAAAACAACTTCTCAAACAGATATCTGTACTCCCATATTCATTGCAGCATTATTCACAATAGCCAAGAAGTGAAACAACCTAAGCGTCAGTCAGTGGTTGAGTGGATAAAGATATGGTAAACATATACAATGGAACATTATTCAGCGTTGAAGGAAATCCTGCGCTTTGAGACAATATAAATGAACCTGGAGGGCATCATGCTAATGAAATAAGCCAGACAAGGAAAGACAAATACTGTATGGTATCACTATATGTGGCATCTAAAAAAAAAAAAAATTTGAACTCAGAAAAACAAGGGTAGAAAAGTGGTTTTGAGGACTGGAAGGTAGGAGCTAGGGAGTGGATGGTAAAAGGATACAAAACTTTCAGTTACAAGATAAACAAGGTCTGAGGATCTAGTGTATAACATGGTGACTACAGCTGATAACACTGTATTGCATAATCAAAATTTTCTAAGAAAGTAGAACTTGAATGTTCTTATCCTCCCCCCACCCCTAAAGGTAAATACATGTGGGAATGGATGTGTTAATTAACTCAATCGGGTGAATCTTTTCATGTTTATGTATATCAAATCATAATGTTGTACACTTTAAAGATCTTATTTTATTTGTCAATTATACCTCAATGAAGCTGAAAAAAGAGAATTCTGCTTATATAAGATAACTTGTAGGTTGTTAGACCTACCTAGAGATTTTTGTGGGAAGGAGGTATCAGAGAAGGGGTTTATATCATAGCAGTCCAAATAGGATCAAATTGTACATCAAGCATTCACTTTCTTAAAATGTCCTCCAGATTTCCCAGCACTGAGGAATGTCACTCACCACCCTACCCCATATCCTACTCAGAGCTGGCCCCAACTTCATAGCACCTGGCTGACTCCTCCCCATATTTGCTTCTTATTTTAGAGAAATACAAATTGTTCTCATCTCACACAGAACAGTTTTGCTCCTCTCTGTCCGTTGCATAGGCTCCTGTCAACGCCCTGAGAGCCTCACCTTTTGCCTCAAGCTGAGCATTAAGTGTTTCCCTAAGCAGAGGACTTTCCATCTAAGAGGCAGAGTGCTGTCAGCTGGTAGACATTTTTGACCCCGACCAGGCAGTGAAAAAGTACAGGTTTCATACATGTGTTTAATGGGGTGGGGATGCCTGCATTAATTTGGGGCTTAAAGATGATAAAGGCTAAGTACGAGTTAGCCAGAGAAGGAGGAAGGGGAGACAGAAGACAGGAAAGGCCAACGCGGCTGGACCATAGGGAGTGAGGGATGATAGACATGGAAGTGAAGCTGGAAAGAGATGCAGGTATGTCACATTTTACCCAGAAAATCAAGTTTGTTTCAGACTGCTGCCTACCTGTTATTTCCACGTCAGTTCTGCTCCCTCGGTTGGCCCAGAAGGGTACTTCCACTGCATGGCACATTTCTGACTTTCTACCTGGCAAGGGAGATTCTTACAAACTTTTTTTTTTTAATTATTGAAATGCAGTCCTCCAAATAATGTGCTAGCCAGCATCCTCCTTCCTTGTCCCCATCCCTATGCCCCTCATTCAATGTGGAAACCCAGAAATGAGCCAGCCCCCAACGACTCCTTCTTTCTGCAGTTCGTTCCATTTCCATCAGAGCGCCTGGGCAGGAGCCAGGAGGCTACCTGCAAACACTGGAGCCTCTGTGGGCAGCTTGGAATGCCTGCAGCTTTCACTGCAGTAAGACTTCTCTTCCTGCAAGCTTTGCAGGGCATCTTGACTTTCCTTGTTTCTAAAAACTGGAACATCCCAGCCTCCACTGAGCTTCTATGTGCATTAGACAGAGACACCCCCCTGGGGCCAGTGTGGAGTTTGGCCAGAGCAGTCTGGACTGGAGTTCCACACCCCAACTGGGCCCCTTTGTGCAGGCTACAAACTGTACAACTGAATAAGGCGGCCCTTCTTATAAACAGGTCTGTGAGGGCCATCAGGAATGGAAGAGCCCAGCCTCACTGACGAAGAAACTGAGGCTCAAGTTGGCCCCACACTGAATTAGCGCCTGTGTTTTCTGGCTAATAGGTTAGGCAGATCCAAACACACCACTCTATAGGAGACACCCTGGTTCAGGCTGACAGAATGCAGGGAGCCAGACAGACGTACGTTAGAATGTTGCTCTTATGAGCCACATGAACTTGGGCTTTCCAAAGGCTGGTTTTGGCATCTATAAAATGGGGATACAAATTCTCATCACAGAGGTCTGCTGTGAGGGTTAAACGAGAGACCGGGTATGAGCCACCCTGCCTAAGCTGACATATGACCAACATCAGTTGGCCGTGTGCCTCCCGCGTGAGCAGAGGGAGCGATGCTGGGAGGGTGAGGAGGCGTGTGTTCAAGTGTGAGGAGCGGGAGGAGGCAGGAGCCCAGAGGCAGTGGAGGTTCCTTCTTTCTGGTGACTCACAGCCTGGTGACTAGCGAGGCTGGGAGGCAGCGTGTCTTGGTAGAGAGGAAGCCTCCCTAATTCCATGCAGTCGACATATTGCGGGGAGGTGGAAGGTAGCCGGGTAAGCATGACATGGCTCCTGAGAAATCTGTCGTAGAGTTTGAGAAATAAAGAAAAACAGGAAATGCTCTGTGCAAATATCAAAACAGCATATCCTGCAGTATGAGGATTTGGGGATGGGTCCTGGTAGAGGGCAAAGGACCAGGGATGCCAGCAGTGGGCAGGGCCTTCCTGGGCAGATGCTTCTCTGCCAGCCTAGGTGTGGAGGAACATTTGGGCTCCACCCAGACCAGGACCTCAACAGGGTCAGGGAAAACGTCAGTCAGGACACTTTCCTGCCATACCACCTGGAATTTCATGTCCTCTGTGGGGCAGGAGCTTGATTTCCCAGTCCCAGGGACCCTGATTTGGGCTTTGGAGAACTGGGTGAGTTTCTCTAGCTACTCATGTGGCTTACACAGGAGGTCAGATATGTGCCTCTTTTTCATTTACTGAAAACAGATTCATTAAGCACTTATTTTATTCCTGGCACTGGGCTAGGCACAGAATTTACACACATAAATAAGATAGTAGGCAAATTCTCATTTAGTTTTCATTACTAATGTGTATGTATGTATGAAAGTATGTGTGTGTGTGTATTTTATGTCAATCTTTGTGGATTTATGCAAGTAGTTATGTTCACATATGTGTTTTCATGTGTGAACCCATATACGTAAATCTGGGTGTGCATGAATGTTTATGTGTGTATATGATTACATACATAAGTCTGTGTGGGTAAGTTTACATGTTTAAGTATTTCTGTGTGCACCTTCTCCAATAACTAAGAAGAAAGTATAGGGAGGATTCTCTAGTGGGCCTGAGGTTTATGTTTACAGAAACAGGGAGTTATTGCTGGAAGCATTTTGCTCCAAAGATTCTGGGAGCTGGGAGCTCACTTTGCCTCACATCACACTCACCTCGTGCCAGGTAGAGTGAGGACCCAAAGAGCTGGGTAGACATGAGAGACTGACCACAGGTCAAAGCAAGCAGGAAGCCAGGACCCAGGAAGGCAAGAGCAGAGTGAAAGAATTTGCCAAACCTGGGGGCTGAACTGTCAAGAGGTTAGAACGCTCAGCAAGAGCTGAGGGCTTGGCAGTAATCAGAAGACCCTAGGTGGACAGGAAAACATCTGACCAGGTATTCTGGCAAACTGAGCCATGTTTCCTCCTGCCATCAGAACACAAGGTAATTTCTAGACGAAGGCTGTCTCAGGCAGAGCCCATTAAAGTTTCCTGCAGGGTGGCAATGGTGCCTGGCTGGGGAACCAGTAAGAGATCAGAGTCTGAAGGTAACCTGGCTCTTCTAGAGACATAAGCCACCGATGCCTCCAATAAAGATTGAGGCTGTGGAGTAGGATGGGGAAGAAGTGTCTGAGAAGACCCACAGGGGCTCAGAACAGGAACAGGGAATGGATCCGACAGGACACTGAGGTCACCTAAAATATATGACCTTTGTTTGCTGTTGTCCTTTGCATGGTTTGTCAGTTAGATGGGCTTCTTTGAAATTTATGCTCACGTAATATCATTTTCATTATGCAGTTAATCACAAGAGGGAAAGGAAAAAGGGAGTGTGTCTGAATGCTTCTATTTCATTTGCTTAATGGAGCGCTCAGAGTAGGAGAGAGAAAGCTCCCTAATCATTTATTTTAGTAACCGGAGTTACATTCGAGAGCTCCTGACAGTGACATCCAGCCACTGCGGGCAGGGAGACTGTCTTTATCTTGGTGCCTGTGAACGGAACCAGACATGCCTTCAAAGGCATGCTGTCTGCTGGGAGTACAGATAACAATGCCGATAGAACATGGCTGAGGGAAATGGCAGAGGTGCACTCTCCAATCCTAGTAGAGCCTGATGAGAATTCAGCCTTACTTCCCACAATATTCCAGATTGTTGGTTTCTCAGCTGTGGGAGGGATTTTAGATGTTAATTCCAATCTCTTCTGCCTGTAGCTACATTTCCTTTCAACCCTGGGCTTGTGAACTTGGGTTGGTTTGCATGATTGATTGGGTCTGTTCTCCACATAGGGCCTAGGGTGAGGAGGGTAGGGGCTGCTGGGATAGGCCCCAACAGCAAAGTGTTTCTTCTCCAGCCTATGTGGCTGGATTTCTAGGCTGTGAGTTCACATTTCTTACCCAAATGAAAGAGAGTAATGTGTTGGTAAGAGCACTGTCTGTAGAGTCGGGCTAAGCAGGGTTCAAACACTGACCTTTGGATAGTGGGTGGGTGAGGCTTTGGACAAGTTGCCAGGAATCTCAGGGGTGGGCACAGTGAGAGTCAATACAGCATGGTAGTAAAGAGGGTGAACTCTACAGCAGATACTTGCCATGTGACCTTGGGCAGGTTATTATCTTTGTGCCTATCTCTTCACACATAAAATGGAAATTATCATAGTACCTACCTGATAGGACTGTTATGAGGATATATCAGTAACTCAGAACAGTACGTGGCACACTAAGTATCTGATATGATTAATTTGACTATATCTATAAAATGGACATTATGGTAGTATGTACATCATCAAATTGTTATGAAGATTATGTGAGGCAGTGCTTATAAAATGCTTTGCTTAATACTTGGCAAATAGTAAGCTCTCGATAAATACAAGCAGTTGTTGTTGCTAATGAAGTCAGCCTGGAAGTCAGGTCAGGGCCCAGACAACAAGGTGGTCCTTACTAGACCAGCCGTCCACCTATCGCCTCTCCTAATGGGGAGGAGGTCCGAGCAGGCTCAGCCTAGTTACATCATGATGGCTGTTACAGAGAGACATCTCATCACCTTGGCTGACTCCAGGCCTGGCTGAGCATCCCCTCTCTTATCGACCCCGGGAGGCGGCAGACGGAGGGGGCTGTTTCCTTCATGAAAAAAATGCCTGCGCCTCCGAATCGCCTCTGGGTGCGAGACAGAGGAGGAGTGGGCAAGAGTGGGCACGGGGCCAGGGGAAGTAGGAGTGGGTGTGTGGGCGGAGCGGAGAGATGGCTGGGCTCCCACC
Source organism: Mirounga leonina (assembly GCF_011800145.1). Taxonomy (NCBI): domain Eukaryota; kingdom Metazoa; phylum Chordata; class Mammalia; order Carnivora; family Phocidae; genus Mirounga; species Mirounga leonina. Next base: position 9,408,803 of record NW_023270387.1, on the reverse strand, counting down.
CAGGGAGACAAACACACCCTATCTGGAGGTTTGCTGGGTGCTGGATCCCTGCCTGGCGTTCGTAAGGCACAGTGACTGTGTGCCGGGACCTTCCCCCATCCAGAGGAGACTCACTTTCAGGACAGGCCCTGGCAGAGGACCACGCAGGAGAGGAGCCACTATACATCCTGAGGTCAGCCTGCCAAGGCTAAGAGATTCTTAACTCATTCTTTCCATGGCAATGAACATGCAGACCTGAGTAAAGGACACAGAGAGGCCATGCTTTCACTTTGGGGATGGACCCCTAAACCCAGGGGTCTGAGCCTGGGAAAAGATGCAGAGGAACCTTGTCCTCTGCAGCTGGTACCGGCAAGCGTCCCAGCCCTGGGCTTGTGCTTCTCCATGACCCAGGATCCATTTTTATTCTACAGTGCCTTGTCTAAGAGCAAAACCAGTGCTTCCTCCTCAAATAGCCAGTCACATTTCAGTACTGTACCATCTAATTAGTTAGCAAATGACGATAATAGTGAGCTACCATTTCGCCAACGTGTACTGGAACCAGACTGTCCTGGATGGTTTCTGTGGTGCATTCTGCACTCAGATTGCCTGACTCCACTGCTTATTAACTTCGAAAACCTCCATTTCTCACCAGCTAAATGGAAACATGCCATTGTGAGGGATTATTGTCCTGAGGACCAGTGAGTTACACATGGGGGATAGAAACAGCACTGGGCCACCTGTAATCCCCTTTTAAGACAGAACTAGGGCCCACCTATGGCGAACATGGCCAGCAGTCAGCCCCCGGCTGTCAGCAGCTTTAGGGTCTGCTCAGCTGCACAGAACTGCTTTGGCTAAGGTCATGCCCTTCCTGAAGAATCCCTGGAGGTCCTGGCATAATACATGGGCCCCGGAGGGTGAGAGATAAACCCTGGGAAGACCCAGGGGCCTGCCAAATCCATAAAAGTTTTAGGGGCAGTGCTCGGATAGCTCCTTCAAACTAAAAGACAAATGATTGAATCTTGAAACTCCTGTCATAATAATGGAAGCAAAACACCATTTTTGGCATCTTTGGGTTCTGGAAACAACATATTCCAAACTGCCCTGGCCCATATGCCAGATAACACAAAAGGCTGCCAGCTCAAGTGGCCCAGAGCAGGAAAAGGGCTCTGCAACAGGTCTGGACTACAGTGCAAGCTGCCTGCCATTCGGAACGCACTTGTTGGAAGTGTCAGCGATAGGAAAAGATGCCACATGGGGTTCGGGGCAAGTCCCAGGGGCAGAATCACAATTCAGGCCCCCGGGCTTCTGAAGCAAGACCCTGCCGTCGGCAGCACATGCCTTTTGAAAACTACCTCCTGGTGTGATGTGAGGTCTTTAGAAATGGAATGCCTGACCATGGGACATCAGGGGCTGATGTGCCTGGAACGGACCTCTCTGGCTTGTCTATCATGAAGTCAGGCAGGCCCAGCAGCAATCCACTGTAAGATGGAAGTGGTGTGTCGGGGACTGAGGACAAGCAGGGCCAGGGAGCACAAGAAAGCTGCCTAAATCGTAACCCAGACCCCCATGGCACCCTCTGCTTGCCTCAGAGCTCCTCCTTCAGCTCACACTGGAGGCCCTATGCGGGAATCTCGTGAGACCAGCTAAGGAGGAGGAAAAAGCCTGAGCAGGCATGATGCATGCATCCCTCCTCTTCCACCGGCCAGCCATGTGGCTTCAGGTGACTAAGCCTTTTACACCCCTTGTTTGTAAAGCAGATATGAGAAGGGGACCCATCTTGTGGGGCCTAAGTGAGGTCATACAGGCACTGGGCCCCTCAGTAAACTCTCAATAAATGTTAACTTTTGCTCTGCGGAGTCCTCTACCTAACTCTTCTCTTTTTCTGGGACCTAGAGTCATGAGGCTCAGGTTTCAGACTCAACTCTTTCATGTACTGGCCTTGAGACCTTGGGTAAGTCTCTTAACCTTTCTGATCTTAGTTTTTTCATGAGTTTGAAAGGCACAGACACACCACCTTGGGAGGCAGCTGTGGGGCTGAGAGGCACTGGCTGTGTGAAAGTGCTTTATCCATGTATTTGCTGTGCAAATGGCGTTTGGGCCAAGGCAGAGGATCCAGAAAGGGCCCCCTGTCCTCACAACAGCTGGAGTCGCATCACAGGCCGGCTTTACGGCATACTAGCTCACATCTGCCATGCACACCAGCACGTTAAACTCTCACTCTTTTCCCATCAGCTTCCCTGAGTCTGCTTCCAGTTTTTCCCTACAATACTGGTCTGCCTAACACCTCTCACCCCCCAGTCAGCACGCATGTGCCTGTGCTCATGGACACACATGGGTCTGGGGGCCTCCATGAGGATGCAGGGATTGAGGGGAGGAGGTTTGAGAGGTCTTTCTGAGAAGTTGGGATCTTGGTTAGACTTACTCTTCCTCAGTGGTCATGTTTGGGCTGGGTGGCCCGCACATCATCATAATTTTATACCACAATGGAATTTTGGATCTTTGGAATCAGTAACTCAATTCTTTTGTAATAGGTGGAAACAGAGGCTCACAGAAGGGAAGGTTTGTCTGAGATAACACACTTGGGTTGTCATAGGTCTGGGTGCCTTTCTTAGGTTGGATGCCTCAGAAGCAGATCCTGAGACAAAGATTATTTTGCAAGTGATTTATTAGGGAAAGGCTCTCAGGAAAAAGTGAAGGAAGTGAGGGGAGCAGGACAAGGAAGGCAGAAAAGTCACCACGTGTGTGATTTCAGGCAGACTCCCTGGACAGTGGCTTCAGTTCCGTAGGACATCTCTGGGGTGTACAGGATGCCTCAAAGTTTGTCAGGACTGGAACAAGAGCTGAGTATAAGCCCCCTTATGGGGCGTAAGGGGTAGCATGGTGCAGGAGATGGGTGTGGGGGGTGCTGACCTGCCAGGCACAGTCAGCAGTCTGCACCGATGGGCACAGAGCCACAAGGCTGGCCTCAGGGAGAGTCAGGGAGGCCAAAAATAAAGCAAAAATTACCAGAGCTGGGGAAGGGGTGCATGTAAATGGTAGGAAGGATCCCTGGGCATCGGGGTAAGCACTGACAGTGTCTACCTTAGTATTGATTCCCTTGATGGGTACTTTCCTTCCTTTCTCCCCATAGTTCCTGGGCTATAAGCAAGCACTCTAAAAAGAGTTCCCTCTCATTCATTATTGGTAGATGTAGAAATTGATATAACCACTTTGGGAGACAGTCTCTTAAATTCAAATAGCCTGTGTCCTATGAACTCCCATCTAGTTATAAACTCACATTTATGAGCACTCATGTTCAAGAATGTTCAGAGCACAATAACCCCAAAACAGAAACCAGCCACACACCCATCAACAGCACCACAGATACATATGTTGCCTAATATCCACACAATGGAATATTATAGGGCAACGAAAATAAACTGCAGCTTTACATAAATGCATGTATGAATCTCAAATAAATGTTGAGTGTGTAAGAAACTACAACACAAAAGCACACATGACTTTGTTCATATGAAGTTAAAAACAATTAGCAAACATAAACTATAATACTTACGGTTGGATGTGGAGACGGGAAAACCCTAAAACAAAACAAAGGAATCATTACTACAAAAGTCAGGAGAGTGGTGATCTTTCAGAAGTGGGGGTTAGAGGGAGAAGGTACTGGGGTGGGGGAATTCAGGATGTCTAGGGGCTGGGCATACTCTATTTCTTGACCCACAAAGTGGTTACTGCAAAGTTGGCTTTGTGATAAATCAAGATGCACACACCTCCTGAATATGCGGTATACTCCATAATCAAAAAGCTTAAAATATCTAGAAACTACTTTTTAAACTACTTTTTAAATTTCCTTTCCTTTTCTGCCTTTCCCCCCACTTTGTTATTGTAGCAAAATAAAGAATAACATCAAATTTTACTTGTAACAATCTTTTTTTTTTTGAGATAGAGAGCAGAGTTGGGGGGAGAGACAGAGGGAGAGGGAGAGAGGGAATCTCAAGCAGGTTCCACACCCAGTGCGGAGCCTGATGCCAGGCTCAATCACACAACCCTGAGATCATGACCTGAGCCAAAATCAAGAGTTGGATGCCTAACCAACTGAGCCACCCAGGCATCCCTTACTTTGAACAATTTTTAAGTGTACATTTAATTCAGTGGTATGAAGTCCATTCATAATGTTGTACAACCATTACAACTATCCATTTCCAGAACTTTTTCATCGTCCCAAATAGAAACTCTGTACTCATTAAGCTATAACTCTTATTTCCCCCTTTTTCCAGCCCTAGTAACCACTAGTCTCCTTTCTGTCTCTATGAATTTGCCTATTCAAGGTACCTCATCTAAGTGGAATCATACGATAGTTGTCCTTTTGTGTTTGATTTCATTTAGCATAATGTCTTCAAGGCTCGTCCACCATCATAGCATGTATCAGAATTTCACTTCTTTTTATGGCTGAATAACACTCCATCATATGCATATACCACACTTTGTTTACCCACCAGGATGGAGACTTGGGTCGCTTCCACCTTTTGGCTATTGTGAATAAAGCTGCTATCAACATGGGCGTACCAATATCTGTTTCCGTTTGGTTCCCTGCTTTCAGTTCTTTTGAGGACACGCCCAGGAGTGGAATGGTTGGATCCACTTCTTTTAAGCCAAAGGAATGGGTCTCTCCTCTACACAAAAACTTCTGCATGAATTCCAGCCAATAAGAGGACTGAATGAGGATGGGCTGGGTAAGGCAAGGAAGCAAGAGATGCTCCTAGCTTTGGTCACTCACAACTGATGCAAGAGGTGATGGAGGCCAGGACCCCTGGGTTCTGTGGCAGCTCTGCTCACTGTGACCTAGCATGCCCCCTGCTCCCTGAACCTAGTGACCCACAACTCCATGGGGACAATAACTCCCTTGTCGACAGGAAGAGAATAAACAAGGACAAGTGGGAGATGTCTGAGACTTTAAAGAGGCATCTTGAAATAGATTAAAAACACAACTACAACAAGGCAAGGTATGAAATGAAAAACGTACTGTGGTCCTCCCTGGCTAGGTGGGGGTAAGAATAGGAGGAAAGGTCAGGAGAGAAGGGAAGAAGCAGGAAGAGAGGGAGAGTGGAAGCTGAAGGAGTGGAAGAAGGGGATGAAGAGAAGATGATGAAGGCAGTGGGGGAAGGAAGGCTTTTTTCCAGAGGGAAAGGGCTGGAGCCAGCACCCCTGGACAGCAGCCTCCAGAGCTGCGGCCGGACTCCAGAGGAAAATAACAGCCCGTCACTCTCCATGACTGGCACTCCACATTATGGGGCCTGAAAGCAAAGAGGCAGCAACACTGACAGAAACAGGCGTCTTTAAACCAGTAAGACAGAACGGGCCTCAGCCTGACCCTCCTGAAGTACATCCCCACCTTATATATTATTGACAAGGCTGACTTTTATCAAGACGTTCTGGCCTACTGTGTAATAAATGTGTATCTCCCACTCTTTATCACCCATTACCTCATTAAAATAATTGTCTTAATTTCATTGTTAAAGTGATTAATAGGGCAAGTGCTAAAGGAAATTAATACTCAAAAGAAAGAATAATTGTAGCCAAAAACGAACTCCTCTGAAGTGGTCTGGTGGTAAAGTTAGGGATTTTGTACTTAATGAGCCTTAGAGAGTTAAATATAGGAGGGTCTAGGAGAGTCCGCTGAGAGATGGGAGAGCAGAGCAGGAGGATAGCGCAGCCAGGAGAGGCATAGGTCGGTGGTTAGGGGGAGAGCATGGCTCACACCTATGTATCCACTCACCATGAGCCATCAAGAGGAGGTCACACCTAGCCTCTTGCACCCCCAGTGCTCAGTGTAGTGCCTGCCACTTGCATGGTCCAGGGACTCAGAGCCCAGCCCAGCCCAGTGCTCAGTATGAACCAATGGCAAGGAGATGTAGGGGCTCTTGCCGGGGGGCGGGGGGGGGTGTCCCAGACTGAGGCTGAGCTATTTTAAATAGAATCAGAAACAGCCAGGAACAGGCTGCTTCACTCTCTTTCCCCTCTGAACTGGATGAGAGGATCAGCATCCAATTCCTTCCTTTCTGTGTTCAGCCACACTCCTTCCACCCTGGGTCCCTGCAGTCTTTAGCACTCCTGCCCCACCAACCAGGCAGCTGGATCTCTAGGGCAGAACTGGAGCAGGTGCCTAGGGGGCTGGAGAGGGGGAATTGTGGTTCCCTTTGACAAGTTCCTCACTTGTTCATTCAATCATTCATCTCATGTTGATTAAGATGCTGTGATATAGCAGGTTCTACTTTAAAAGCTGGGCATATAGAGAGGCTTGGCCCTGTAACTCAAAAAACTTCCAGTCTGTTGGAGACAAAGACATATGCAAACAGATGATTACCAGAGATGCATTGCTTGTTTAATGCTCCCTGCTATATTTATATATAGCAGCACTGCAGTACTCAGCTGTTAAATATACATTTTATATTATGGGAGTTCTCATAGGCTCTCAACCAATGAAAACTTCTCAAGACCTTTCTGTGCGTCTTGGCTTATCAGTACACTGCAAACACCCTCAGCTAATGATCTGCCATGTGTGCTATGTACTTGCTTTTGATGTTCTTCCAGCCTGTTATTTTGTGTCCCTGAAAACAACAGTAATACTTAATGGCTGACCAAAGGTGTCCAGAGACAGTGGTTGGACTGCAGTGAGACCAGAGCATTCTGCAGGATGTTACAACGTGAGCTCTCCTGTCATTCAAGATACATTCCAGGAGATGGGGGAGGAACCACAGAGTAGAACGAAGGCAATTAGGAAGTGTAGAAGACCTTTGACATTATTAAAGACATCATAAATGTCGCTGCACCTGGTGTGGGGGGGGGGGGGGGGGGGGGGGCAGTGGCCAACGATTGTATGCAAAGAAGTTGAATGAAGCTCTGGTCCAAAACAGAGGACATGAGGAGAATGGAACAGCGCTGTGTCCCTGGACACCCCCTCCACAGAGACAATGCCAGGAGGGCCCTTGTAATGCTGCAGCCTCAGGCAGCGCCAGGCACTGAGGTTGGGCCCTGGCCACAGTCTGCGGTGCAGGTCCGATGCAGGCACAGGCCTTTGGAAGGCTGGGAATTCAATGTCCACTCATTTCTGACATTCTTAGACTTTTGTATAACTAATCACATAGGTTCCTAACATACAAAATCAGCATAGCAATATCAATAATATAGAGTACTCCATTAAGGTTTGTCTTTATTTAAACATTCTCTTTGAAATATGGGTATAGAGGTAATCAAACATATGAGAATCAAACTGGAAAAAAAAAATCTCCTGTGTTTGATATGTTGAAATTCTATCAATGTCAGTTCAGGAATAAATCTATATTCATTACTGAAAGATTAAAATGGTGCAACAATTCATGCTCATTTTGAAAGCTGTTAATTTTTGTGTGCAAAACATTATTCAGAGCTTTCAAAGGGTTAAATAAAAAGGAGACAGAAAGTGTGTTGGCTAGATAACTTTGGGAAGAATTTTATATCTTTTCTGAACATAGAAATATTTGTAAAAATTTAAATAGTAATACAAGCTGAAGATAGAGATTAGATTATATCATAATTCTTATTTTTTGCAGAATTGTTTTGGTGTATTAGCATTCATAACACTGAACAAAATAACCATTAAAATCTGTATTTACTGCTTCATTTGTAAATGCCACTTAGATCATGAGTTTTTCCTATTTGCAAATTCTCCACATTTTAGAGGTTGAATTCAGAGTAGTATGTCAATCTCAGGATTCTGTGAAGAGAAAAACCTCAAAAATCATGTGCAACAATATCCATGATTAACCTTCTTCTGTCAAGATATAATAAAAACATGCATAGGAAAGAAAAAAAATGTACTGGGAACAACCAAAGCACACTCCAAATATTCCGGTCTCCTACTGATCTCTGTTGGAAATGAGCATCCATCAGAGTTTCATGCCTGCACTGGGATCATACAGTGATCGTTCTGAACTATAACACCAAACTTCTGAAATTTAACCACTAACAATTTTAATTAAACAATTGTAATGATAATTATTTGGTATAATATTTCAAATTTATTCCTGAATTCTGGAAGGTCACTTTTATGATGGTGATATTTGGCTTTGGCCCCATATTGATTTTCACATTTGTTGTTTGGCCAAAATATGAGTGTAGTGTCCCTCTATCCAGTGTGATAGATGCTCTAACAGACATAATGATAACATGAATGAAGTCATGATTGAGTGTCTGGAAGAATTAGGGAAGGCTTCATACAGAAGCCAAAGCAGAGATGGGAAGGATGGATTCCAAGTTTGCCCAGGAAATAAGAACAAGATGGGGTAGGGCTTTCTAGAAAGAGGGGCCAGCCAAAACAGGTCTTGAATGCCCTTTGAATGGTACCACTTTGGTATTTTCTACATGTGTTCTTCCCTTTCATCCTAAACCAACAGGATGAAGTAGATATTTTCTCTTTTTTGCAAAGAAGCAGACAGAGGCTCAGAGAAGGGAAGTGACTGCTCTCTGCAGCCTTGAGAGTGGCTCCAGAAGAACCTCCCAGCCTCATGAGAAGTGGCCCGAAAATGCCCATATCCTTGTGCCCCCAACTCTCCCACTACCTCAGGTGGTGCCCTGGGGCTGCCCTGATTCTTTCCAGGTCCAGCACCTGTGGTCTTATTCCTAACTGGTGACCTTATTCCCACCCGTGGCCTTATGTCTTACCCGTTGCCTTATTTCTAACATCACTCAAGGGCTGTTCTCCCCAAGGGTGCCATTTTCATATGCCAGACAGGCCTGGGCAGAGGTATCTCAGGCACCAAACAGAGCCCCTGGCTTCCTTTGTGGCCTAGCAGGTCATCCTATAAAGCCCTCCTCTAATGGCCTGATTCTCTTCAGACGCTTTTCTTTTTCCTTTGGTTTTCCTTTCTTCTCTTTCGTCTCATCTGGGGAAGTCCCGCTGCCTGGCATGGCTATTGTGCTTGGAAATGAGCCTCCTGGGCTGGTGAATAAATTGCATTTTATTCCTCCCTGTCACTTCTGGTTGGGGGAGCACCGGGAGATGAAAGCTGAGACTTCAAAAGCACTTCTTTTGACCTAAGGCAGCATTTCTCATTTCTAAGCCTGAGGGCTGCACTAAGCCCACATGTCGGTAGCACTGGCAGGAGCTGAGACTCAGCCAAACCTGGGGGTCTTCTGGGCCTCCTGGGCTGGGCATCTGGATGTCACTGTCTTCACTAAATTGGCAGAGGGGGCAGGCTCACTTCTCAGCAAAGCATCACTGATGGCAAGTGGTTCCTCAAAGGGAGAAGCAGGTCCCCTGTGTAGAGTGACGGAAGGTTGGATTTGGATTGTAATATCAAACCACATGCAGCTACATTCCCCTGTGTGGTAAGTCTCACTCTCCTCTCCCCTGCTCTACCCAGCACTTACTGCCAGGCTCCTGGTTGAGCAATCTCTCTTGTTAAGACTCATGATGTATCTCTTCATTCTCAGATGGGCACGGATTGAGGTGGGAGATGGGAGAAATCACTGATCTAGCACAGATCCTGGGCTCTGAAGGGCAAGCAGGTCTCCATTGTCCCTGTCAATGGAGTGACAAGTTGATGGAGGGCCTGAGTGAACTGGGGGCGGGGGGGGGGGGGAGACTCCAAAGAGCAAGCTGGCTTCTAAAATGGGCAACGCTCCCACAAAACTTCCAATCCCAATCTGACAAAGCCACTGGAGTCTCTCCCTTCAGGTTGGCTTCCACCCTACTCAGGAGCAGTCCATGCATGGTGAAATCCTTGATGACTTCACTTCTGAGTATTTCCAGAATGTAGTAGCGTGTTGGGTGCAGAGGTGCACAGTTTAACTGGTTTCAGAGAATTTGTGGATCAAATTCTGGCCCTGTCACTTACAAGCTGAAGGTGGGCAATATGGAGGCTCTATCTCTCAGTATCCACATCCATAAAATGGGGAGAATGGCACCTGCATCAGATGTTAAGAAGGCTGAATGGAATCATCTGTGTAATGCACTCACTCCAATAGCTAGCATTTGTTGATGATCAATAAATGGTTATCTTTATTGCTCCCTGGCTGCACACACTTAAAAGGGGTGTCAACTTATGGAAAGGGTACAGATTTTGGAAATGGAGGAACTGAGCTCAAGTTCCACTTCAGCCTCTTGGTAACTGTATGATCCTGGGCAATTTTCTTACTACAAGAATAACCACCAGGGGCGCCTGGGTGGCTCAGTCGGTTAAGCGACTGCCTTCGGCTCAGGTCATGATCCTGGAGTCCCGGGATCGAGTCCCATATCGGGCTCCTTGCTCAGCAGGGGGTCTGCTTCTCCCTCTGACCCTCCCCCTCTCATGCTCTCTGTCTCCCATTCTCTCTCTCAGATAAATAAATAAAACCTTAAAAAAAAAAAAAAAAAAAAGATTAAAAAAAAAAAAAAAAAAAAGAATAACCACCAGCTCCAACAGCTACCATTCGCCAAGTGTTTATTATGCGCCAGGGGCTTAGTCTATGGTGCCATCTTATTATTTCTTATAAGGGGTTAAGTCACCAGTGCAAGGATTTGCTGCTAGAAGCAGAAGTGAGATCTGAAGTCAGGTTCATGAACTTCGTCCATGCTTGTAACCAGTGCACCTTCTCACCAGACCGGTTCCCCTAACTTCTCTGAGCCTCGATTTCCTCCTATGTAAAATAGGGGTGATAATGCCAGCCTCCTAGGTTTAGGTTGAGGATGGGAGAAGGTAACACATGTAAGACTCCCCCAAAACAGGAATCTTTCTACTATCCAATGACTTTAGGAGGCAACATTTAATATGAATTCCAAGTTGCAGCCACAGACTCCAGAGGTGGAAAGAGATTTTGACCTCATGTGACTCTAGCTCCCTTCAACCCTGATCATCAGAGTGAGGCAGCTAGTGGCCTGGCACCAACTGGCTGATTTCTGAGAGCTGCAAGGACAGAGTGTTCCAGATGATGATCAAGATGTCCAACTAGGACTTGAAGATTCTATTAGGAAAATTTATGGAGCTGAACATTATGTCAAGTCCCACGGCTTCCAGTTTTTGTATTCCCCTGTGCAACTCATCCTGGTTGGGGACGGCCCACATCGCATCTGCAGAGATGCTGTGAGTCTTGTGCCATTTGGGGACATGCTCCCTGCCTGTCCTCATGACCCAATGACTATGGAGCTAATGTCTCCTGAGACATCCCCTCAGCTCCCCTCTCCCCAGGAGCCTTCTCTGGGCTGGAACCATGGCTTCTATTTTGCCTATGGGAAAAGAGGCCCCTTGGAGAGGAGACCTGAGAGGGTGTCATGGTTTCTTATTGGGTGGAGCAGAAGATTGGGGCCCCTTCCTGCCTCTCCTGTCCTCAACCTTCCCATTGAGGGAAGGGTCCTTCCCTCAGTGCTGGCCCTGGCCTCCCTTTTGATATCCCTGGGGAAGGCTGGACACTTGTCCAGCCTCAGTCCCCTGAAGTTTAGAGGCCTCTGCAGAAGCTGTGTGAGACCTGAGAGCTGTCATACATCACTTCACGTGATAAATCCACAGAGATGGAAAGAAAAATACTCTGAATACTGATGGCAGTGCAGCTGCGAGAAGAAAAGTTTCCAGAATTGCAATGAGCAGCCTTGTGCTGAAGTTTTATGTCATTTGCTTTCAATTCCATTTACAGTTATTTCTTGTTTTTATATCATGTTTTATTGAAATCCATTTTTTACTTTAATGCTTTAGGCTCAGTCATGGATCTTGCCTCCCCCCCCCCCGCCCCATCTATGCCTCCTGAGCACGTGAAGGTCCACATTATGCAAACGCCACAGAAAAGGGTTTTGAAGCATCATGGATTTTGTCCCTTTCTGTATATCTCAGATTGAGTGTTTTTCTGGAAGCAGGCTGGGGACACAGCCATGCGAGCGGTGTAGGTTGAGAACCTGTAGGCAGGCCAGCTTGCAGTGTGTAGCCTGTCCCCTCTCACCTTTGTAATTGGAATTCAGTCCAGTACCATGCTCACAGGAATTCCATCCTCATGACCAACTGACTGACGGACCGAATTAGAGAGTGCCCTACTTTGGATGCAGGTTCTTTAGGTAGAAAGAGGGAAGAAACAAAAGTACGGTCTTTGAAGCTCTGAGGCAAACCAGAGCATTTCTGGAAAAGAAACTGAAACAGGGATCAGAGTCTTCTCCATTCCCTGCTGCTCCCACCCCTGGCCCTCATGGCCTCCTACCAGAGAGGCTGCCAGAGCCTCCCAATGGGCTGCCTGCCTCCATCATCTCTTTCAGCAGAGGAGGACATTCCTGAATGCCACCATCATTGAGCATCTCCCAGCTGTACCCCCCTGGGTCTCCGCCACACCGGACATCCTCAGTGTGGATCCCCAGACCTGCCTCCGGGCTCCTCTTGTCTGTGCTAGCTTCACTTCCAGCTCCACTCAGTTGGCTAGTTGTTGTCTCTATGGGGAAAGGCTTTCCATTCTGGTCTGCCTCTCCAGGATGCTTGCCTGGCCCAGTCTGGCTGCTGGGGCCCTTTCTAAAGTGTGGCTATTCAGACACTGTCCTGTGTCTCATGTTGATATTAACTGTGTCATGAGTGTCTTGTCTCTTGTTTGCATAGGAGTGTTGTAAATAAAATCTGACTATGAATCTATTTTATACAATTTGGTCTGCATAATCTTAGGCAGCTCAGTCTCTCTGTGCCTTCCCTTTCCTTACCCATAAACTGGAGATCATAATAATACCTAACTCAGAAGGGTGCTGGGAAAATTAAATGAGGTAATATATGTAGAGTACTTAGAACAGTGTTCAGCACATAGTAAATACTATATAAATGTAAGTTTTTATTATTATTTCCAAATAACAGAAATAAACTCAAGACAGCTTAGCTTTTTAAACAATAATTTAGTATTATAAGGAAGGCTATATAAATCTCTTGTAGAACCCCAGGGCAGAGATGTATCTGGGCCTCAGGTGGGCACTGGTGCCAGATGGGAGGTGGTTACCCCTGGTCATCCCGTGAGAATCATCTTTCTCTGCTTCTTGGTCCTCCAGCAGGAAACATGGCCACCTGTTGTTCCTCAGTCACTTGTCCAGCCATATGGTGAACATGAGCTCTCCTTACTAATTTGTGAGGAAAGCCTCTGAGAGGTCCAGTTTGGATCAGGAGCTCAATCTTTATCCAATCAGCTCTGTCCAAGAGGGCATGACGGGCCATGTCATATAAAATGGCTGCAGGGCTTACAGTTAAGTGTGTGTGTGTGTGTGTGTGCGTGTGTGTGAGGGGTGGTCATGAACCCCTCAGCCACTTCAAATTTTATCTTCCACAGTGCAGGGGACTCTCTACACTTCCCTAGCATCAGTTTGCTGTAACACAGAGTACTTTACACATAGCCGGTGCCGAGTACAGATTAACCAAAGTCTAACCGTAGACTCAAAGTACAAGAATTATAGCTCACTCGGTTTGCTCATCAAACTTTGGAAAGAGTCAGATAGATTTCCAGAGCTCCCTTGGGCTTGAAATGACTCTCATTGCTGCTGCTTCTCGCCCACCCCCTCTCCTGTCACGTGCCAAGATACTGGTCAGCAGGAACGGCATCAGTGAGGAACAAGTGGAATCAGAACTTTGGAAATGTGCAGTTACCAACACTCTCTTTGTGCTGAGAGCCAGCAGAGGCTAGTGCCGCCCACTCGGCTGGCCTTGACCTGCCTTTGCTCACAATGAATGGTCTATCAGGCCACAGACACTGGAAACTTTCCTTTGGGCACTGACCGGGTGAGAATCAGCCTGGGGGTCTGAGCAATGTGGCAACATAAGTGATGGGAGGATGCCTGAGCTTGGGTCACTCGTAGGAGTGAAATCAGACTCTAGGGAAGAGTAAAAGATGGGTCACTTAAGAGAGTATCTCCTTCATCCTTGACCCCAAACCTCCTAACTTTTCACACCCAGCTCATCCTCATCAACAGAGAAAATGCACAACAGCTGCCTGCTCCCATCCTGTTTATCCTCATTCGGTAGGGCAGTGGTGGTTCCCAAATGTGGCTGCACATTAGAATCATCTGGGGGGCTCTTAAAGATCCCGATTCCCAGGCAGTGCCCTGGACCAGTGAAATCAGATTCTCTAGGATTGGGGGTGGGCATCCTTCAGTATTTTTAAAGCTCCCAGGTGGTTCTAATATGCAGCCAAGTTTGAAGACCACTATACTGTGAGTTCATTTCTTCACATGATTCTAGTACTCAGATGACATGAAAACCTGTATCATCAGCCTACATACTCACCCTCTGTCCCAAGCTTCTCATTGTTTCAATGTATCCTCTCTTGCAAAACTGATTTACAAGTTCTGAACTTTTGTTTCTTCCCTGCCATCATTCTGAGCTCTTGCATCCACTGTCTTCCAACCTTAATTCGCTCACCCCTCTCCTCAGCACTTTTGTGATATGCAGACATTTCACTTGTGCTGCATTAACTGTGCTTATGTTGCTTTACAAAAATATAATTTATTATAAGCTTTTTGAGGGTCGGAGGGACCATGCGTTCTATTTTTAGTTTATTTTCATATCATCCTAGGGTACCTTGTAAAATGCTGATGACCAGTAAATGTGGTTGCCCAAAGATGGAGGAGAAAGCTAGCCAAGGGTGGTTTAGGCAAGGCAGTGGGAGCCTCCAAAAGCTGGAGGTTTCTCTTCCAGAACTCTTCCAGAACTCTCAGTCTAGGAAGGAAAAGAGAGGTGCCATACTCTTCTGTTTAACAAGGGTCCCTTTGCTTATATCTGAGAGTAGTAAGGATTAAAGTAACTCTAGGGATATGTCCTGGGAAGGTCTGTGGATGCTAGTTACAAATGGGGGCGGTGTTTAATAGTAATAGCTACCACTCACTGAGTACTCAACTTTGTGTCTGGTGCTTTATATATAACCATTCACAATAAGATTATTTAAATATTTCTGAACCTCAGGCTATTTGCCCAAGGTAAATGGCAGAGATCTAAAGGGCTATGCACTTTCCAGTAAGCCAGGTATGTTCCAAAAAAAGACTTCAGTTAGAAAGAAGAGAGTCAGACAGGCATCTCTGTCTTTACTCCCAACCAACCTTCTTCCTCATATTTGATGACAGTGGCTTAGGCAACGGTTTGCCCATTGCCCCAGGGTTGTGTGCATCACTATGCTTTTAATGCCACATTCTTAAATAGCTTTGGGGAAACAGAAGTCAAAGATAAAATCTATCTTTATGTGCATATATTCATCATCAATCATTTTTAATGAGGACTAATTGGTTGCAAGCAATAGAAACCAACTCAAGCTAGCTTAAGGAAAATAAGGGAAATGTTAGGCTGCAGAGTTGCCTTGTGGCAGCCACAGAAAGGAACGTAGCTGGGGCCCAGGAAGGCACTCTCTTCCACCTCTGTGTTTCTATGCTTGTCTCCCCAAGTCTCCTCTTGGATCTGCAAACCTGCTTTTTGCACTCCCCATAAATACTGTATAATGTGGCTGCCCACAATCCTTGAGTTTGCATGCTATGGTCCTGGCCACCTGGGAAGCTTCATTTTTCTCTTGGTCCCATTTCTCTTTGTAGAAAAGAGCCTGCAACTAGCCCATATTAGGTCACATGCCTCTTGATGACATCCTTCCCCTATCATGTTGGTCAGTGATGCTCTGGAGTGCGATATGCCCACGTCTCAGGATAGGAATAAAATAGCCCAAGAAAGGAGAGGTGATTGTGAACAGTAATGGATTAGCATGGCAAAAACTACATTATATTGATGCAGACACTAGGTTAGGGGTTTTATATTTTTCTCGAATTCTCATAATGATCACTCAGGGTAGGTATTGTTATTCCCATTTTTCAAAGAAGGAAATGGAGGAGATTTGAGATTAGCAAGCCCTGGAACACTGATCCTGGTAAATTCAAGCACTTTTGGAATCTTCTTTTTCTGGAGATACAGCTGGATTTTATGTCAGGTATGTTCATTCTTCAGTATTTGCTCCTACTGGTGAGGTGTACTTGAGTGTGTGTGCATGCGTGTCTCTGTGGGTCTGCGTGTACTTACTTTTTCCATGGTTGTGTGTGTCCTGAGATTCTGAGAATGCTCATTTTTCAATGGGGAGAGAATGTTCAGCTGGAGCCTGCTAGCCTGAGTCAGCCCAGAGCAAGAGGCCTGGCAGGAGTGGACAAAGATGCTCTTTATCCACCAGGAATGCAGTGACCTCACTATGGCTTTCCTCTGCTGGCTTGGGTTTGTGTTAAGCAGAAGGGAGAGAGATTCAGGTTGGGGCTCAGTGCTGCCTGTTCACAGACCCTCAGTTCCCCTTTCTATCCTTCATGGACCACTGTGGACAGGAGCCAGGAATTCTGGTTTCATTGCAATGAGGCTAAAATGGAGGCAGGGCTGGAGCTGAGGTTCCAGCAGACAGTGGAGCAGGGACCCTGGGGTAGAAAGACAACAGGTTCAGGAATGAGGCAGCCTGGTTTCCAGCTAGCTTTTTCTAGCAGGCTGTGAGATTCTATTCAGATCATGTCACCACTTGAGATTTCAGTGTCCCTCCTCAGTGATATGCAGGGCCAGATGATCTTTAGTGAGGCACCTGGGGAAGTCAACCCTTTGATCTATGACTCCTTGAGCCCTTTCTCCTTGTTCTTCAAGGAAAAGCATGGTCTGGCCTGGAAGGAGTGAAGCAGGTGGGCACAGTTGTCTTCTTCAGGCATGTGCAGAGCACAGGTATGAAGAATGACATCCTGAATATGGCTGAGGCTAGAGATGGAGGGGTTTAGGGAGGCTGTGGGTGAGATCAATTTTTTTGACAAGGAGAACTAGGAAGTCAAACTGCCTGTGTTACTAATGTTCATCTTTGGATCTCAGCTTCCTCAGCTGTAAAAGGAAACTGCCCAGCTTGATGGTTTCCAAAGATTCTCTCAGCTCTGACGTGCTACAGATGACTCAAGTAGCCCAAGGACTCCCATCCTTTAGAAACCCTTCCCCCACTTCTTCTGTATGTTTGCTTTGAACACACCAGTTTTCTAGCCCATGATGGTCCAGTTGTTATGGCAAAGGAGAGGATATTTGTATTTTGTATGTGTGGAGGGTGAGGAGTGGCGGGGGAGAGAGAGAGAGTGCCAGAGGATGGACAGATGGTGGGAGGAAGACATGAGAATGAGTTTTCAGGGCCTCCAGGGATCTGTCATGCTTTCATTGGCTCTCATAAACCAAGCCATCAACCCTTCCACAGAAAACACAAGTCAGGGTAATAAACCAGAAATGATGGTCTGAATTGTTTAAATCCTTCATGTTTCAGGCCACAATCACCCCATTTGACCCCAGTGTTTGACATAGATGATGGCTTAGGGACCCAGCAGCCAGTCCCTGCTGAGTCTCCATGCTGGCTGGGGGTGCATGCTGCCCGTGGTGGCCCCTCCCCTGGTGTTGTTATGACACTACCAGCCGCTCCTCATCGAAATCCTACTTTGGGCTGGAAATTTAAAAAGTGTCAGAGCTTCTGACACAGAACCAAAGGTAAATTGCATTTGCCATAATGTGCAAGGCATATTTGTAAGGGGTGGCCCCTTCTCATGGGAGTAGCTTCTGTTCGGGCACCACCCCGCAAGGGGAATAAAAATCTGGTTTATTTCATTGGGGGATACCTTCTCTTTATAATTTGTCAAAGATAATTTATTAGGATACTCAAAGGGATTAGTTGAGAAGAATTGAACACTACATCTGAATATAAACTGTACACGGATATGAGCTTTAATACAGCCAATTACAGAGAATACTCAGATAGAATGGCTCTTTAGGGCTGGTGTTAATGACTAATTTCTCTTTCTAAGGATGGGGGGCAAGGAGAAGAAGAGGCAGGAATGGTCCCCAACCTGGCCTGACCTACAGCCTCCTCTCCTTCCTGGGATTCTGGGTCTGGTGCCCTATCATATTTTATGTACCTCAGTCTGGCATCCATCAGGAAGGCCTCTTTTGGGCATTGGGATCATGGCAGAGTGTGGGGATTTCTCAGTGGCTGTCTACAGCTGCTCAATATTGAATACATATAAGATAACTGCTCTGGCCAAACAGAAACTATCAATCATACCACTTTCCTCTTTCACCTTCAAATTCCATTCCTAATTGTTAGTACACAGACCTTCATACCACAGGTTCCTAGAACAGAGAACTAAGTGTAAAGGCCTCTGAAAAAAAAAATTTTTTTCTTTTTGGTTAGAATATCTTCTTTGGTGGTAGGAGGGCTTTTAGTGTCTTGCTAAGGGGTGGTTTGGGTTCTGCCTACCTTCTGACTTTAATGATGTACATGAAAGACATCCCATGGTCTCCCAAAGCCCCTTCCTCTATGTTTTCTTTATCCCCTTAAAACAGTTCCACCATCTCCCCCCCCAATCCCATCTGCATCGGCCCCCAAACCCAGCTGCAGTGGTTGAATTAAAAAGTTTCCCCTTATAGCAAATTCCACTTCACCAACACTTTGTTTATTTGTTCTTCATTTCAACTGTGGGAAGGAACTTACCGTGAAATGCTGTGGGGCCCTACCTCACTTATTTGCAAAGTTAACTGTTAGGGCAAGACTAATTATAAACAGCAAATTTAAAATTGTCTTAGGTTTGGTGAGACAGTTACATGGATTACAATCGCTTATTTCTGACCCTTCCCAACATCCTAGACCTCCCAGATCAAAGAAGTCTGGAGCGATGAGGTATCGTGGCTCCGGCTAAGCTTACACAAGGCAAGGAGAGCTCTTGGCTGTTGCTATAATTATCCCCTCATCACCTCACCTCCACTGGCCCCCGGCTTTCTCCACCAGACACTGACGTGCTGTGGCATCTGAAGGGACTCGGGTTTCAGAGCTTCATTACATCGTAGCTGTGACCAGCAGCTCCCTGGCCAGTTATGCCTCTTCCAGGAGCTTACCTGATCAATAATTCTGTTTGAAACCTAGCAGGTCACTTCAGCAAATGGACCCTTTTTCCCCATTGTTATTTCAATTTTCTTCTTGTTTTGCTATGGATGAGGATGTCTCATGGATGAAGGATGCCGGTGTGGGTTCGGAGAATGCTAACATGGCAATGGGTGAGAATATGAGTGCAGGGGATACAACAGTGGGAAAAACATCTGGGAAATTTCTTGGGGACAAGAAACATAAAAGCCAGACAAGAACGGAGAGAGAAAGAGAGGTGACAAGTCACATTAGAAAAAAAAATTACAGAAAAGTATTGATTCAGCCAAGAGTAAAAAATATTGAGCAATTGACAGTGTCTGGTACTTAGAAAGAGGTTTTGTTCTGACCACTCCTGGTCTTGGATAAAAGGAGATTCTAGTCACCCTGAAGGATCTGCAACTGGGGCTTGTGTCTGGTACTTTCTGGAAATAACTTTGCTTCCTGAGGATGAATGTGGGGAATTCTTATTGAGAGATTACCTGACGGTGGGCCCAGGATGTCTTGGGGGAGGGGATGATGCCGGATGGATTAAAAGCAGTTGCATGTCCAGTGGATAAGATGAATAAAGCTAGATTCTGAATCTCTGATACATACTTACAATTTCCTTATCAATATATATTATGGGAATCCTCATTGTAGTAAAGTTACTTCAAGTCAGCTTGTAGGTCCCCGCTTCCAGGAAACCTTCCCTCATTTCTTCCCCTCGTCTTACTGTTTTTAAAATCCTCCTCTTTTAATATGATACTTTATGTGGAAAACCCAAAAGACTCCACCCCAAAACTGCTAGAACTCATACAGCAATTCAGTAAAGTGGCAGGATATAAAATCAATGCATAGAAATCAGTGGCATTTATATACACCAAAAACAAGACAGAAAAAAGAGAAATTAAGGAGTCGATCCCACTTACAACTGCATCCAAAACCATAAGATACCCAGGAATAAATCTAACCAAAGAGGCAAAGAATCTGTACTCAGAAAACTATAAAGTACTCATGAAGGAAATTGAGGAAGACACAAAGAAATGAAAAAACGTTCCATGCTCACGGATTGGAAGAACAAATACTGTGAAGACGTCAATGCTACCTAGAGCAATCTACACATTTAGTGCAATCCCTATCAAAATACCATCAACTTTTTTCAAAGAAATGGAACAAATACTCCTAAAATTTGTATGGAACCAGAAAAGACCCCGAATAGCCAGAGGAATGTTGAAAAAGAAAAGCAAAGCTCGTGGCATCACAATTCTGGACTTCAAGCTCTATTACAAAGCTGTCATCATCAAGACAGTATGGTACTGGCACAAAAACAGACACATAGATCAATGGAACAGAATAGAGAGCCCAGAAATGGACCCTCAACTCTATGGTCAACTCATCTTCGACAAAGCAGGAAAGAATGTCCAATGGAAAACAGACAGTCTCTTCAATAAATGGTGTTGGGAAAATTGGACAGCCACATGCAGAAGAATGAAATTGAACCATTTCCTTACACACACACACAAAATAGACTCAAAATGGATGAAGGACCTAAATGTGAGACAGGAGTCCATCAAAATCCTAAAGGAGAACACAGGCAGCAACCTCTTCGACCTCAGCCACAGCAACTTCTTCCTAGAAACATCGCCAAAGGCAAGGGAAGCAAGGGCAAAAATGAACTATTGGGACTTCATCAAGATAAAAAGCTTTTGCACAGCAAAAGAAACAGTCAACAAAACCAAAAGACAACCAACAGAATGGCAGAAGATATTTGCAAATGACGTATCAGATAAAGGGCTAGTATCCAAAATCTATAAAGAACTTATCAAACTCAATCCCCAAAGAACAAATAATCCCATCAAGAAATGGGCAGAAGACATGAACAGACATTTTTCCAAAGAAGACATCCAAATGGCCAACAGACACATGAAAAAGTGCTCAACATCACTCGGGATCAGGGAAATCCAAATTAAAACCTCAATGAGATACCACCTCACACCAGTCAGAATGGCTAAAATTAACAAGTCAGGAAATGACAGATGTTGGCAAGGATGCAGAGAAAGGGGAACCCTCCTACACTTTTGGTGGGAATGCAAGCTGGCACAGCCACTCTGGAAAACAGTATGGAGGTTCCTCAAAAAGTTGAAAATAGAGCTACCGTACGACCCAGCAATTGCACTACTGGGTATTTACCCCAGAGATACAAATGTGGTGATCCGAAGGGATACATGCACCCCAATGTTTATAGCAGCAATGTCCACAATAGCCAAACTATGGAAAGAGCCAAGATGTCCATCAACAGATGAATGGATAAAGAAGATGTAGTATACACACACACACACACACACACACACAGAGGAATATTATGCAGCCATCAAAAAACCCCACAAAATCTTGCCATTTGCAATGACGTGGATGGAACTAGAGGGTATTATGCTAAGCGAAATAAGTCAGTCAGAGAAAGACAAGTATCATATGATCTCACTGATATGAGGAATTCTTAATCTCAGGAAACAAACAGGGTTGCTGGAGTGGTGGGGGGTGGGAAGGATAGGGTGGCTGGGTGATAGACATTGGGGAGGGTATGTGCTATGGTGAGCACTGTGAATTGTGTAAGACTGATGAATCACAGACCTGTACCTCTGAAACAAATAATACATTATATGTTAAAAAAGAAGAAGAAGAAGATAGTAGGAAGGGAAAAATGAAGGGGGAGAGGGGGAGACAAACCATGAGAGGCTATGGACTCTGAGAAACAAATTGAGGGTTCTAGAGGGGAGGGGGGTGGGGGGATGGGTTAGCCTGGTGATGGGTATTAAAGAGGGCATGTATTGAATGGAGCACTGGGTGTTATATGCAAATAATGAATCATGGAACACTACATCAAAAACTAATGATGTAATGTATGGTGATTAACATAATAAAATTAAATTAAAAAAAAAATCCTCCTCTTTATTTCCATGACTAGAGTGACCAGATGTCCCAGTTTGTCCAGAATGGTCCTGGTTAGCATATGCTGTACTCACATAATCATTATATAGCACATTCTCCTAAGTATCTTGGACAATAAATTATATGGGTCACCATTTCCTATATAACATTCTGAACTTCTCCACATCATAGCACTAAGTTGATCTGCGTAATATCTGATTCCTCTAAATCCTTCATTAAACTGCAAGGTCTTTGAGGGCAGATACCTTTTCTGCCTTGTTCACTGTTTGATCTTCAATATCCAGTACAGAGCCAGTCACACTGTTGATACCCAAAAATGTTTATTAGGTAGATGGATAAATGCTCATAATCCAACTCAGATTCCCCAGGGGTTGCCTAGCTGGAAATGCTTCATGGACTGTTTTGAGCAAGACAGAAATCACACAGAAAATAAAGGAACTGTCCCCATCCCTACTGTTAGGTAAACTGGTTCATAGCCATTGGCAGAATCCAGTTCCTTCTGCCTTCTGGGTGTGGTCTGGGTAGGCAGCCCAGGCTACTCTCCCGTGCAGTCACTGTTGTATCTCAGAGGCACTATGGACTTTGAATTCTGCATGAATGGCTCTCTGGAAATGATGCTGTCCTAACCAAACAGGGAGGAGGGCATGGATGGCAGAATCCAGCTTTTGCCACTCAATGGCTCTGTGATCTTGGTCAAAGCCCTTTACCTCTCTGGCCTTGCAAGAAAAATATTCCTTCCAACTGTGACCCTCTCTGATTCAGTGTCCTGGGATTTACAAATAAATAGGAACCATGGGCTATGAGCCAGGATGATAATAAAATGGGCTGGTTGTGCAGAGGGGGAGGTTGCTTTTGAGTTCTATCTTCACTTTCTCTCCCAGCCTAGCCCACCTAGTGATGACACTCAAACCCCTGAAACAGCCCCCAAAGCTCTGTCTGGTAGCTGCCCAGCAAGGCCTTTTCTACAGTGCTCCACTCTTTCCTTAGAGCCCTACTAAGCAATCCTTAGGCGTTGGCTCTCCTGCTCTGTGAAGGACCTGGCAAATGTGGGAAGTATTCGGAGCGCACCTTCCCAGGGAACCAGCTGGCTGTTTACCCCAGGACGGCCTAGAGCAGAGCACCTGGGGGGAAATCTCTGAACTGTGGTTGAGAAAGAAGGCAAATGGTAAATCAGAGATGTGAGGTAGAGCCAAGAATAGGGAAAGAGCATCATGAGGTCAGAAGCCAGAAGTATTCGGTACCATTTGGGAAGCAGAGGACAAAGCTGGTGGAGGTTGAGAGAGCAGCTTGGATGCTGTAAATCAGGGAAATACATGAGTTATGTGTTTCTATGGGGCTATGGGCAAGTGGGAGCCCCAACTGATGAGAAGGACAGGAACATTAATGGGTAATAAGGCTTCACATGGTTCCACAGTTGGGGTTATTTACAATTTCACAGAGGATTCCTGGAGAGGCAACACCTTCATTTAGAGCACGAATTCTCAAGTAATAGAATCTCCGATGGTGCGGCAAGCCCCCAGGGAAAGAGATCTGGAGCCACTAAAACTGAATCAGAAAGCTACCTTTTCTCAAGTCAGAGCTAGTAAGATAAAGAAGGATCTAGGGGAACTGTTGAGTAAGATGGGTGAAAGGTCGAGCAGGTTTTCCATCCTACAACGTTACTTGAAAGCTGAGGACAAGCTGCTTAGTTGCAATAGACGTAAAAGGTCTATCTTTGTAATTCTGAAAGTATCCCCAATAGCAGAGAAGGGTAGACACGTGCCCCAAGCTTCTGCGGAACGGCTTGAAGTGGTTCCTTAAGGAATCAGAGGTTCTGGTGGGATCTGCCCTCTTGCTTGTAATCGATGGGCTGCTACTCAGATACTGTGAAACTGAGGATGGGGGATGCTTCTGAGAGAGAAACCCCTCATCTCTGCTTCTTCTGTGCCTTAAAAACAACACAGTCCCTGGGAACTTACTGAGGAGCCAGTAAAGTTGGGGTGGCCCAGAGAGCTGCCAGCTTCCTCCCTCTACCTCTCAATCCTGGAGTTTGAGAATCTCCCTGACAGTATGGCTACACATAGGTAATCGCAGCAGAGCTAATTTGTTAATCTGCCGGAACTGCATCCAACATCCTTTTGTTCATTGACACCACAGTAATAGGGAGGCGCTAGCCTGGCCACTGTTTGCCTGCTGAAACTAAGCTATAGCGCTCTCTGCATAATTCATCTGTGCATGAAATGGAAGCTTAATAGCATAAGTAAAGCACTAAGCAGAAATTGGCAGTAAATGTCTTTTTTAAGTCTTAAAGATAGACTCTACTTCACTCATAAAGCTCAATTTGGTACTACTTAATAGCATAAAATACCTTCCTCTGAGGCCATACCTACTGAGTGAATTTTGGTGCCCCCTACCTTCCCCAGCCCCTGCCTGCTGAGATGGCCTATCATCCTCTTGCCCCTGTTTGTCTCTCCAGATGTCTCCTTCCATCTGGCACTGAGCCTGGCATCCGTACTCACAGGACCCCTTACCCTCCCCTCCAGGGCTCACTCAGCAGTGGCTGGAGGCACCTAAGTGCCAGGATAGCCTGGCGCTTTGAGCATGCTGGTTGCAGAGACAAGGGAGTGGAGGCTCTGGGTGAGCCTGGAGGAGCATTAATGGCCAGGGCCAGCAGGGTATGAGCTAGAGGAGTTGGCCTCTGTTCTTCTAGCACTGGGAATGGCTCTGGTGAAATCCCTTCTCCACAGAGAAGCCTCAGGCTGAACTGAGCCTGCTCAAAGCTTACTAGGTTCTAATATGAGTCAGGACTCTAGCAAAAAGACCTCCTATTTAGTGGGTCTCTTTCCGGTTTTCTATTGCTGCACAACAAGCTGCCCTAAAACACACTGACTTGAAACAACAATTTTACCTAGCTGGCAATTGTATGCTTTAGGAATTCTAGATTTCCAAACCTTGTAGGTACCATAAGAGGCAGGACCCACTTTTCAGATGGCTTCCTTACTCCCATGGCTGGTGCCTCCTGACAAAGTGGCCCCTATCTCTGCACAGCATGTTTCATCCTCCAAGACCTCTGCATGCTTTTCACAGCATGGCTTTCAAGACTGGTCCTCCTGAGGGGAGGTTCAAAAGCGAGCATTCAAAGAGGCACAGAGGAAAGCTGCAAGGCTTCTTTTTATTTATTTATTTATTTGACAGAGAGAGACAGCGAGAGCAGGAACACAAGCAGGGGAAGTGGGAGAGGGAGAAGCAGGCTTCCCGCTGAGCAGGGAGCCCGATGTGGGACTCGATCCCAGGACCCTGGGATCACGACCCGAGCTGAAGGCAGACGCCCAACGACTGAGCCACCCAGGCGCCCAGCTGCAAGGCTTCTATGACTTAGCTGAAGTGCCTGAGATCACATGTGCTTCCTTCTGTTGATCAAGGAAGTCAGTGAGTCCAGCCAGGTCCAAGGGAGGAGGAGATACATTTTACCTCCGGATGTGCACATGGGGAGAGGAGGGCATCTTGCAGGAAACTTCCCCAGTCTCTAAGTCACTCATATAGAACCAAGGCTCTGAGTTCTCCTCACTGGTTCTTGCTCATGGTAACCAACACATCCACATGTGTGTGAAGACGCAGACCTGCACTCCCAAGTACACATTGTGAGAGTGGGCAAACTGTTTCCTGTGGGTGTATACTTCACAGGTTTAATGGGTGTTCTTACAGTTAAATGTTCTTTACATATGGAGACATATATTTTGAAATCTACTAGGGTACTTTTGTGTCAGCTCAGTGGTCCAAGACTGGAGTGCCATCCTAAAAACCAAAAGACTACATCACCCAGCGATGTGGCTCCAGCCCCTCAGGTGGAAACACCCTTCCTGATGCCCAAGAATCTTCAGGTCCCAGGTGAGGACTGGCTCACCAGTTTCTGTTGCAAGTGAGGTGGGGGATGAGGAGGAGGACAGTTTGAGTCATAAGGTGGGGGATGGGAACAAGAACATCCAGCTGGTTGATGACTCTGGGTGGCAACAGGCTCTGACCTCGGGTTACCCTTTTCTTGGTCACTCTGAGATAATAAAAGCAAGCAAACATGCAGACGTGTCAGAGATCAAGTCCTGTGAGGGTTAACCAGCTAAAACCTTCTCTGGGCCTACTACACACAATTCACAGCCCTTCTGCCAACAAAACTTTTGAACCTTTTTATGCTAGAAGAATGATCCTTTGTTCTGACCTTTAGTTCTCAAGCTCCCTGTTAATAACTTGGCTTTGCAAGGCACTACACCTAATTACCTCTAATTTTTCATTCTTCTCCCTACCCTCCCCCCCGCCCTTTTTCCTTAACTGTAGTTGGTGGGGAAAGATAAGTCAAGCACAGTGAAATGATCACTGGAATCATTATTTCTTCAGTGCCTGATTTGTCTGTTGGACTGGAAGCTCCATGGAGGCAGTGGCTTTGTCTGCTATTTCTCATTGTTACAAAGCAGTGCAAATGAGCACATTATCTGGCACATGGTAGCACTCATTAAATTGTTTGGAATAAATGGGTGAATGAATTTATTCAACAACATGCATTCAACAGCTATCATATGCCAGGCACTGTGCTGGGTGCCAGGGATCTATTAATGAATAAGACATGGTTCCTTCCAGGAGCTCAGATCATGCCTGTGTGGGTCCATTTACATTTCTTGGCTATTTCTTACTCAGCCCTCAGATCCATGCACTGCTCATAAACTATCTGGCCATATGGGGACAATCTCTCTGGCACAACAGCCCAGATGGTGGCTTCACCAGGCAGGATTATTTAGGGGTGATCTTCTCCCAACCTCCTCCCTTCCCAGCTCTCACTTAATTACCCGGCATGCTTCATAAATAAAGGGTGGGGGGAGGGAGGGATTGCCTTCGCCTTGTGAGCATAAATGCTTTCTAAATGATATTGTTCCTGCAGCTTCTGAGAGCCTCATAAACATGCCTGGCCCTGGATTTATTATGTGACAATAATCCCGCTTCACCAGCTGGTGAGATTCATAGTTCTGACCCCTTCCCCAGTGCCCCCCTCTTCCTTGCCTCATGTAGGAGAACGGGAGGCCAGGGGTGAAAGGTCGCAGAGCTCAGGGACTACAACTTGGGCCAGCCTCCAGCAGGCTGATGCTCTCAACCCACCCTGAGCACTGCTGCCTTTCCTCATTACATCTACTCCCAGAGTACTTCCAGTCAGCCTGCCCCCCCAGCAAACCTCCAAGGAGTTCTGCGGCAGCAAAGCAGGCCCAGTGGGAGTGAGGGGGCCAGGCACAGCCCTGCTGCTCTCCTCTGCATGTCTGTCCCTGAAAAGCCTCTTTAAATGAGCCTAACCCACACATGTCCATGCTGGGATTGTTCAGAAGATCACCACAGGCATCAGCTAATGGCTCCAGAATCCTTCAAGCACCTCCTGCCCACCCAGTTTGCAGCTTTTCTGGTTTCGAGACCCCCAGCACTCACTTTCACTCTGTAATTCAGATCCTCTATCTTTGTATTAACAACCCAGTCTTGGACCAACTTCCCCAGTGGGCAGAGAACCTCATTGTGATTTCTGTTCCCTGTGATTTAGCTTCAGACATTGAAATGGTGGATAAGAGATCCTGTAGGACCAGAAGCACCCCCTTGCCCCGTTGCCTCCCTAGCAGAAGAAAGAGCTTGTACTTTAGAGACTGATTATTGTGACATTGAGCCAAGCCATCATCAGTCTTGGAGTGCACATCCTGTTAGCTGTGCGCGCAAATGAGTGTCATCCAAATATATCTCAGCCATACCGCTGCAGCCTTAAGGCCTGGTTTCATACAGTGCCACATTAAAAAGAAAAACAAATCTAACTCCAAAAGCTGTGAAATAGCAGTA
Organism: Mirounga leonina; assembly: GCF_011800145.1. Classification (NCBI taxonomy): domain Eukaryota; kingdom Metazoa; phylum Chordata; class Mammalia; order Carnivora; family Phocidae; genus Mirounga; species Mirounga leonina. The sequence goes on along the minus strand of NW_023270387.1, from coordinate 9,381,164 downwards.
TAATTTTTTTTCCCCTAAAGGTTCTTGAGATGGTAAAGGGGAACATATATCACATCACACAGAGAAAAACATTCTAAAAATCCCTGTTTACTAGTGTGTCTCTACAAGGTCCTACAATATTCAACAGCAGCAAAGTTGCAATATACAGTGATGCAGGTTGTACACAGCACAACTCTAGGGGGCACCATTCACATTTGCAGCCATAACAGATATATATTTATTATAGTAATTTTTTGCAGATAGTACTAAAGTGTCTTGAAGGAAGGATGACTTTTTCCATTTTTCTGTATCCCTCTTTTCCAACTCTTTCCCCAAAAATCTCCAACCTATGCTGGCCTTCCTGCTTCACTTCCTTATTTCTCTCCCTCAGTAAATCCTCTCACCCTCTGGACCTTCTCTTTGGAAGTGTGGTCCACACCCTCCCTGGGTCATGAGTTTAACCTCAGTCCCTTCTAGGTCTTGACTATCCTCTGTCATCACTATTACCCGGGAGCAGGTCTGTGGAAACGAAGTTTCCCCCTTACAAAATGACATTGTTCTCTCTCCCTCACCAGAGAGACCCGGGGGCTGATGTTGTTCTCAAGAATAATATTTAAGATCTAGAGGAGACACAAGAAGAAGCTCCACTCCTGCAAGAGGGGACCATTTTGTCCCACCCTCTGCCATCCCTCTGACCCAGTCCTTACAGCCAGGATGCTTGGTGATTCTAAAAGGATCCCAGGGAAGTGTTCCCAGCACCATCCCCCATCCCTTCCAGGATCTCACTTCATCTCGTGCAGTGATTTTCTTCCTTTCTCACGAAACTGAGTCTCTCCCCAGGTGACTTAAAATACAGCCTCTGTTTAAGACGCACAGTGGGATGAAACTGTCCTCTGAGCAAGACTTTTGCATCAGCCACCTCTCTTCAGACAACAGCTTCTGAAGTATGTGTTGGGAGGGAAAGAAATGCACCTAATAAAACCCCCCATCTGGGGCTACTCAGTGGGCACTGATACCCACGTACCCCTTCCCAAGGATATTTACTCTCCCCACCACCACCACCCTCCTGGCTGAATCCTAATTGGAGCAGTTCTCAACACCCTCTATAACGGCCAGAGGAGGCCAGGGCTTCCAAGAAGACTTGATTCCCTACTCCCACCATGGCATTCTACTATGCAGATGCTTCCCTGTGCCAGGCACCTGCTTTCCTGGCCCACGAAGAATGGGTATTTCCCAGACCTTTGCCCCTCTAGGCCAGCTTCCTCTCAGTGCACTTGATTTCTCATTTGAAGCTGGAGCTCACCTGACCCCCACTCCATGCATTAGCCTTTCAGGGCAGCAGGTTCCATAGAGATAGCTGCCTCCATTCGAACCTCCTAGAACAATTACTACCACTCACGAAGGGAGACATGTACTCCCTCTTTCTCCAAGGTCTCTTGGGAACTGCTGGCTGACCACACCCTTGCCCTTTTGATCAGTTGTGGGTGAGTGAACTCCAACCCCAACAGAGCCTACATCCATGTGAGGAGAGGGGGCTCCTCCCTCTCTACTATCTTTCTCTCCTCCCCTTCTCTTTTCCTCCATTCTCCTCACTCCTCTGTCTTCTCCCTAAATAACACATCACAATCTAACCAAATCAATCACCCTCACTCAACATCGTCCCCAGGGGGCCTTTTTGGAGAACGTGGTACAATCTTCCTGTCACTTTATCATCTGCTGAAACCCAACAGTGATGAGCTGCAGTTCCTGTCAGCACAACATTATGAACAATCTATTTGGGATGGGTGGAGGGGAAGGGAGAAGGCAAAGCAAACACAAGCCTTACTCTTCAGGCTCTGTCCCCATGGGAATGAGCTCAGCTTTCTAGACTGCCCTTCCCATGCTACACACATGCGTATATTCTATATTCCTTTCCCCAGAGGATTCCAGAACCAGAATTTAAGGCCTCATCCCTTGGGGTTGTCCGGTATCTCTACTCATCTGTCTTAACGTTTGGAAGTGGGATCATCATAGACCCAGAGACTGGGGTGGGACAGAAGGCTGGAAATGCAGTTAGCTCAGAGCACGGAGGTGAGAGAGTCCATGCCAGACCTGAAGTGATGCATGCTGAGGGAACAAAATTGCTAAAACACAGACACGAGGGAAGAAGTGGAAGGTCGGTTGGAGATGATGGCGGGGGGCTTGGAGAACTGGCTAGGAGGTAGACACTTCACGCTGTGGGCAGCTGGATCCTCCAGTTGCTAGAGGTGGTCTAACATTCTGGTAGCAGCTGAGACTGTCTGCCTCGTCCTTGGATAGATTACTCTGTGTCCAACCCCACACCCCATGCCAGGCTGTCATCACTCCTTTTCTCCCTGACTCTCTTCTCTTCAAGCCCTCCTAGACCTGCTGCCATGGAATCCCTCCCGAAGGCGAGTTCTATATCGGCCACTTGTGCTCAGAATCCTTCAACGCCCCCCCGCAAGGCCCAGCAATAAATCCTTAATCATGATTTAGCCAGGCATTCAAGACCCCCATGCCTCAATTTTCCTCTTTTATTATAGCCTTATTTCTATTTTATGCAACCTAGGATCCACCCAAATGAAGCCACTCATTGGCTCACTCTGTGTTATGCTCAAGACTGTGATGCCCAAACTATCCTCACCCATCCAGGCTCAGTTCAGAGGATACTGCCAGTACAAAGTCTCTCTGGTTTTGTTCTTGCCTCTCTGATCGCTTTCTATCTTGACTTATAGTTATTTATGTGCATACCTTACCACCCAAAGGGGCAGGGCCCACATCTGCTCCTCCAGCCCAGGACAGGGCCTCCCTGGCTCAGACGATCAGTAAATGCCACAAGATCTGTTGTCAGCCCAGGTCTCCCTTATGTCAGAGGTCAGTGGGCGTCAGTGGTCACCTTTGCTTCTGTCTTTAGGAAAAAATGAAAGAGCAGGGGAAAAAAAGACACAGACATGCAAAGGTGCCTCTGAGAGACAGAAGAAAGAGAAGAGCTGGGTGTTTATTTCTGGATCCCTGAGTTGTTTATTATCAGCTTCTCTCAGGTACAGCAAACCCTTCACATCCTCACCAACAATTACTGAGGAAGCATTCAACTAATTTCCTCAACTCCAACTGCCTTTAGTGCGCTCTAATCTTAACATTACTCTCAGTTGTTTTTTGAAGATACAAATAAGTTGAAATGACAGGTGCTGGCGTGCCCACATGCCTGTCTGTCCATCTCTCTGTCTTCCACTGGGTGAGCCAGGAGATGAGTGTGTACTTTAGGGGCTACCACTTTGCCTCTGTTCCCCAAAACCTGGCCAGACGGAGCCTCGGCCACTGACTTTTATAAACTTTTAAAGCCATCAACCATTAGCATATATTTCTCCACAGAGAGCCAACAGCTCTGATGTCCACCTGTGTCAAACACTGAATCGTTTAATTACACTGGTCACTGGAGAGGAGGGAGTGCCATGCATTAAAATGCTGAATGATGAAGGAGGGAAGCTAGAACTAAGGAACTAGCTCTGACCACCAGCAGGGGAAAGAGCCTTGACCTTTTGTGCAAGGAGCCTGGGGGTAAAAGGGCCGCTGAGGGGTCCTCTGCTTCATTCTCCTGCACCCTGGCAAGACTCCTGGCTGTCAGGGAAGAAGCCAGCAGGCTTCTTTGTCACCTGCCCCAAGCTCTATAACATTCATGTCAAGATTTTTTTTTTTTTTGATCAATCCTCAATCCTCCTTACTCTAACTTCAGCCAACCTGTGCTTTTTTTTTTTTTTTTTTTTTGGTCTCGAGACAAAGAATTGCTTTTTTGTTGAATCTTGCTTTCTATAAAAATAAGACTCTGCTTAAACAATTACATATCAACATCTACTAACTTCAAATAGCACATATAATTTAAAAACAGAAGGTAGATAAGATATACATTTTTGAATAAGATTATATTATTTATATTGTGCCTTCCAATTACTAAGTATTTCTTCCACCTACATTGTTTCATTTACTCTCACAACCACCCCATGACTCTCATATCTTTGTAATCTCCTTTTTCTCTACGGAAGGAAAAGTTCCGTGAAGTTAAGCAACTCCCCAGTGCCACACAATTTATAAGCCAGCCTGGGATTGGATCTTGGGGTCCAAAGCCAGCATTTCCAGTACACTAGGCTGTCTCTCATTAAATGTCTTCTAAAAGTTGTTTTTAAATGGGTAGCATCGGCCTTACACCATTAAGTGCATCCCCCAATCTTTGGAACTGTTCCTTCATTCACTGAACACACTCTCACGGAGCACTACTATGTCCTGAGCACTGGATGGATGTTAAACATGGCCATAAACTAATTAACTCGCCAAATACAATTCGGATCAAAGTTGCATTAGAGCCTCTCTATCTGCCACTAGTCACCCTCTGATTTCTCCATAATCATATCTGTATAGTCCAACTCTACCATCGCTCCCTGCCTCCTCCAAACCCCTAACCCAAAACCACAGCCATTTGTCCCTCAGAAACCGCATGGGCCCACCAATGTACACTGGAGGGTTCATGACTGACAGCTGAGGGCCCTGTAAAAATTTCTAGAGAGTTATTTAGAGAGCACCAAGTCTCCAAACTAGGGTACATCTAAAAGTATATGGAGATCTTCCAAAGGGATTGTGAACATGGGTACATTGAAGGGAACAAATTTCCATTTCCACAACCTCCAACACCCTCTTTCCTAGAACAACCTGGAACAGGAACACATCTCCTGTTAAGACATCATGTTGTTTCAACCTTCCCACCTTCCATTTCATAATCGCCTTTCCCCCCATTTTACAAAAGAAAAGCATTCCTCTCTTGTTGTTCTAAGTCCTACTATAATGCATGATTTGTGCAAAACTAAAAAACTCCAGAAAACTCAACACCCAAAAAACAAGTAATCAAGTCAAAAAATGGGCAGAAGACATGAACAGACACTTCTCTGAAGAAGACATACAAATGGCTAATAGACACATGAAAAAATGTTCATCATCATTAGCCATCAGGGAAATTCAAATCAAAACCACATTGAGATACCACCTTACACCACTTAGAATGGCAAAAATTGACAGGGCAAGAAACAACAAATGTTGGAGAGGTTGTGGAGAAAGAGGAACCCTCTTACGCTGTTGGTGGGAATGCAAGTTGGTACAGCCACTTTGGAAAACAGTGTGGAGGTGCCTCAAAAAATTAAATATAGAGCTACCCTATGACCCAGCAATTGCACACCTGGGTATTTACCCCAAAGACACTGATGTAGTGAAAAGAAGGGCCCTATACATCCCAATGTTCATAGCAGCAATGTCCACAATAGCCAAACTGTGGAAAGAGCTGAGATGCCCTTCAACAGATGAATGAATAAAGAAGATGTGGTCCATATATACAATGGAATATTTCTCAGCCATCAGAAAGGATGAATACCCAACTTTTACATCAACATGGATGGGACTGGAGGAGATTATGCTAAGTGAAATAAGTCAAGCAGAGAAAAATCAATTATCATATGGTTTCACTTATTTGTGGAACATAAGGAATAGCATGGAGGACATTAGGAGAAGGAAGGGAAAAATGAAGGGGGGAAATCGGAGGGAGAGATGAACCATAAAAGACTATGGACTCTGAGAAACAAACTAAGGGTTTGGCAGGGGGGATGGGTTAGCCCGGTGATGGGTATTAAGGAGGGCACGTACTGCATGGAGCACTGGGTGTTATACGAAAACAATGAATTGTGGATCACCACATCAAAAACTAATGATGTATTGTATGGTGACTATACATAATAAAATAACATAATAAAATAATAAAATTAAAAAATAACATAATAAAATAAATTTATTTTATTTTATAACATAATAAAATATATAACATAACAAATAATAAAATAAAATTAATATAATAAATATAACATAATAAAATAAAATTAAAAAAAAAAAACAGAGCATCAAGAAAAGACATAATTCAAAATATCAATATACCAGTCAGGGTTTAGTGCAGGAAACAGAACCTAGAAAAGTATTTTAAATAAGAAGGGACTTAGAGCAAGGAGCAAGGAGACTTACAAAAATCAATAGAAAGGCTGCCAAGTGCAGATTCTAGACTAGGTCCCTTGGAGTGATTTCTAGAGCAGTAGGGAACTTTTCCTCAGGGAACTTCTCTGAGCTGATCCTGGAACAATGCTTATCTGGGACGGGCGCTCCATCCTGGCCCAAGCAGACCCTGCACACCAGGAAACTGGATGTGGGAGCCCAAATCTATGACCCAAGAATTAAAAAGGGAGGTCAAGAAATTGCCAATGCCATGACTGTTTCTTGACACACAAAAAGTTGGAGAGTAAACACGGAATCTGCTGCAGGAAAATCCTGACCTTCCTGACCAGGGGAGACCATTAGATGCCCCAGGAAGGACACTTTTGCCTCACTACTACCTTCCAAATTTCACACAAGTGCATCAAGTAGCAGAAATTAACTACATTCCCAATCCTATGCATAAGAGAGAACCCATAATGTAGCTGTTAGATTTCCATCCTCTCCAAATAAGAGCATGAAATGCAGATTTAAAGGGCCACTCCAAGTACCTATCTGCTCCAGTTAGTGTCTATGAAACCCCCGTAAATTCAAAGCATCCATAAATTTTTGGGATGCTCTCATCTGTCCTTGTTGTACACTCATTTCTCTTAAGGATAAGGTAAGGCATTTTGGGATGTTCTGAATCCATGGGCTGATGGGAATGATGAGTTTTAGTTTAAAATTCTTACCTCTTCCATCCTCCAGCTCCTGAGGGATGAGCCCACCAGCTAAGAGCAGTGAGAGCATCAGTAAGAAATATTAAGGCAGCTTTATTTCATCCAGGTAACAAATTCATGGCAAGGCAGGAGATAGCTTAAAATGTGAATGTTTAGGACTGATAAAAAGCTGGCTGGGAAGTGGCATACAGTCTGCATTTTCACAATTCTCAGTAGCGTGAGAGACAGTGGTGAGTGATGCCTATTCATCCATGGCTCATCCATGTCTCAGTTACATATTTTGCATGATTGCAAGGAGGTGAGGGTGAAAAGTCCCATGCTTCCTTCCAACTGCTCAATATTACACCTTCAAGTCATAGGAGCATATATTAGAGGTGTATCCATATTCATTTTTCACTTGAGCAGAATCTCCTTCCTGTTATCAGCCTCTTTTCTGCTCATTTATTCCTTCCTGCCAAAAGCTTATGAGATTCAGATTAATTTAATAAAAATATATTGTGGACCTTATTGTAAATAATGCTGTTACAACAATCATTAATAAGTATGTAATGGTAAGTCTCCCACTTACTGGTGACTCAACACCTCTCCTTCTGTTATTAGTGTTGTATCATTAATATTCACACATGGACACACAAATTAATTGTAAAAAGAAGTCCTTGTCTCTCATTAAGAGATAATTTTCTAAAACATTTTGCTTTGTCTATTTAATATTTTCTCTAAAATTTTTATATATGTATTTTATTTTGATTGATTCTACAATACTAATTATTATAATAATATTTCAATGCAAAGAAAAATATATGATCTAGAGCCTTATGGTCAAAGAAATTTTTAAAAATTAGTTTTAATGTATATATGATAGGATAATGAAGAAAGTCTTTAAGGCATAAGAATATAATATTATAGTAATATTCTACAAGGAAGCAAAAAGGAATTTAAGGAGAAAAAAGTAAAATTCCTGGCTGTTAAAGAAAGGCTAAGTTTTCCTATTGTTGTTGTTATTTTTAAGTAAATGAGGGTATATATCAAAGTGCTGTAGTGCTTAGTTTCCTTCTGACACATGTGACAGAGTGAATTAGCCATTTTATTATAAAATGGTAATATTTATAATAACCTGGAAATATCACCTTATAAAACTATATAAACTTATAATAGAATTTTAAATGTCAACTTTAAAATATGCAAGGCAATACGTGGTTTTTCTAATTTCTTTTAGGGAGTCCATGAGTAAAAATGTTTCAGGATCCCTATTCCTAAACCAGTTATGGCCAAACCCAAGGAACGAATCTATAAGGAAGAAAATTTGGACAGTGTTGGAGGGCAGAGGGGGAAATACTTTTGACCACTGTCAATGCAAGGAGGGGCCTCTATTTGTTCATCAGGCCTTTGACTTGCAGTGGCTCAGTTCAATTCTCCCTCACACACCCCAACGAGGGAGGCATTCTGTGTTAAGGGTACAGGCTCTGGAGCCAGACTGCCTAGATCAGTATCTTGACTCCTTCTGCCTGCCAACTAGGTGATGCTACACAGACGCCTTAAACTCTACGAGACCCGGTCCCTCACAGAGTTATAGGGAGGACTGGCCCCACGTCCCAGGACTGCTGTGAGAACCCATATAATGTCCTAAAGTGGCACCAGTCCTGGAAAGGACTCAATGAACCTTGCTATTTGTGTCATCACTGAGGTTTTCCAGGGAGGGAACTGAGGCCCAGAGGGACTAGGTAGCTTGAGCTGTGCCCCAAGGATCCCTACCACACTGTGCTGCCTCCCTTCCCAGACCCGACAGCGATGGCCATGAGGTGGCTGCCTGTTCTTGCTGGCCAGTGGGCTACTCTTACTACTCACACCTTCCTGTCTCCCTTGGGTCCACTTCTGCTCTCCCGTCTCCACTGAGGGAGGTGGCACGGAAGTCTGCACAGGGCGGTGGGGACAGGTGGACGCAGCAGGGAAGGGAGAATGGAGGACAGGTGCATGATTCTCTTCAGGCTGCCCAGCAGATCTGTCTGCCCGTCTGTCAGTTCCGGTTCTGTAGTCAAACTCACAAAATACCTGCCTCTGATTTGGAGAACTTTTTTGCCCTTACGGCCCACCTAAATATATCAGTTCTTCATATGTCATCAAAGAGGTAAAAGGGGGGCGCAGAGAAGAGATTGAGGTGTAAAGAGGTGCTGTTTTCTCTCACAGTTTACCCCCAGCCCCAGCCTCTGCTCCTCACAAATCAGAAAGGGATCAAGCCCATGGACTCTGGAAACCATTGGCTGAGGCCAGGGGCTGCTACACCTTCTGTCCCCAATCCGTCCTACAAACGGGGACTGTCAGAGCCAGCTGAGGTGGGCGGCAAGAACAGGAGGGAGATCAGCTGCTCCCTATGGTAGCTTCAGTGTGGCCCCCAAATTCCCCAGCCAGCAAGGCTCCAACCCCCCACTCTGGAAACAATGTTCTTCAGCCCAGCATCCTGTTTTTCCCTTCGGCATGTTAACCCAAACCCTTAACAATTTTGTTTACTTATTATCTGTATCCTTCCTCTGTGATAGATATCCCTCTAGTATCTATCCTCTAGATATTAGAATATAAGCTTCAAAGGGCCAGAGACCTTGTGTGTTCCATCCCTGGTTGAGTGACCACTGTCTCGTGCAGCCCCAGGCATGTAGTTGGCACTCAGTAAATGTTTAAGTACATAAATGGAGTACTGCAGACTGAATGGGTGACAGGTCTCCACCTCTTCCAAGTACCTGCACTGGTCAGGCCGCTGTCTCCCTAGTACAACATGGCTGACCTGGCCTCTTTTCACTGAGGTATTCACTCACTCACTCACTCATTCGTTCATTCATTCATTCATTCATTGGGTAGTGAATCTTGGTATGTGCCTGTCATAGATGTCAGATGGATAGGGAGCTTACAGTGCAGGGTAAGGACAGGCTTGAGACAAGTGAACAGATGCATGCTATTATTCACCTCTCTGATGGCTTGTGAAGGAAAAGAACAGGGTACTAGGAGACAGAAAAAGGGGGATGATGTGGAATTTAGGATGTGGGACCAGCAAAGACCTGAAAGGTGAACCTAGCCAGGAGAGAGGGAGCCTTTTTGCAGGCAGAGAGAACAGTATGTGCAAATGGTTGGAGGCAGGAAGGATGTCCCGCATGGTAGGTGCAGGGTGAGAGAGATGAGCGGGGGGGTATGGCATGGCCCAAGACCGGAGAGGCAGTTGGGGCTGGGGCACACAGAGCCTGATGTGCTTTGTTGAGAGTTTTGTTTTTATCCTCAGGGCTATGAAAAACCTCACAGAGTTCTGAGGGGAGTCATGGGACTCCTCTTATATCTTTAAAAGTTCTGAGTGTTGAGGGGAGAACAGACTGCAGATGGTCAGGGGAGGAGATACAGACTAGTCAGGAAACTTCTGTAGAAGTACAGGTAGAGATAGGATGTTGGTAGCTTTGACATAATTTCTGTCCCTCAGAGATATATATCCCATTGACAAGATCATTCATTCATTCATTCATTCACAAATTTGTTCATTCAGAAACTCACTAGAAAGAACTTTATGTAATAGGTGATGGGGATACAGCAAGACCCTTGTGTCTGTGCACCTTACAGTCTCGTAAGGGAACAGACCACTAAACCCAAACTTACAGCCTTCTAGCCACATGGAAGGGTGTGCTAAGGCAGGGGAAGGAGGGAGGTGTGGGAACACCAGAAGAGGCACCGGACCCTGACCTGGTATGTCAGGGACTGTCAAGAGAGACATACACCGAAATTACAAATCCCAAGGTACACATGAACTGACCCCATGTCTGCCTTCTCAAACAACCAAGTGCTCTTGGCTTGTATTCATCTAACTATGCACTAACTCCACCAGGCTTTCCACAGGCAACTCAGTCTTAATGTGACCAAAACCAAAAGCATCATCTCTGACCCATGACTGTCCCCACACCCAAACCTACCCCACACTGTGGTTCTCAAAGAATGACTTTCATCTACACAGTCATGCCCACCATCCACTTGGGTCTCCCTGTCTTACCCCTTACACTGGTCATTCATCAAGTCTTACTGTTCGGCTCCCCAAGGGCTTCTCACCTTCCTCTCCTCTTTTGGTTCCCAGACCATCCACCTGCTCCAGGCCACCATCCTCTCTTGCCAGACTGCTGTAACACCCCCTAACTATTCTCCCACCGCCCAAGCCAAGCAACCACACCCCGTGTTCAGAGGCTTTTTAACCATGTACTTCTGTCTAGCTATCTTGTCCTGGCCCCTCCAGCCTCAGAATGGTTGTCACTTCCTTTGGGCAAATTCCTCTGACCCCTTCCCTGGTTCTGACCCCTCCACCCCAAGATGCTGTAACACCATGCACCTCCCTTGGGCACATGTTTCTGTTGTGTGCTCACCTCCCCGATCAGACTCTAAGCTCCATGAAGGCTCATGTCTTTATACACAACTCCCTGCCTACCCAACAGAAATTTCGAACAATGGTGATTTTACAAGGGGAGGTGATCCCTCTGCTGGAAAATCTGGGAGACTGCCCCAATGCAGAGTGAATGGGGAGCCCACAGCAGGCATGCAGGGGCCCCGTCCCCGGGCCGGCTGGCTGTGCCTGTCTGCCTTTCTCCTCCCTTGCTTTCCCTCCTCACGGAGCTGGCTGCTGTGACCACAGATGGTGAGAGGAAACACAATTTGTATTTCTGTATTTGGTTTAGAGAGGGCTGTGACAGACAGAGATAGATGATCTTGCTCCTCACCCACCCACCCCCAATTTCTCTTCCCCTGGTTTGTGAATGTTTGAAGCCTACTATCTGCAAGGGGCTGACAGGCAGGTGTTGGGGAGAGGGACAGAGCTGTGGAGAGGGGGCTGTGACCCAGAGGAGGGCCACTAATGCATCTGTGGCTATTACTAGCACCATGGCAATTGCAGTTAGGGAGGCACTTTGATTGGGGAGGAAGAAGAGTGGAGGCAGAAGGGAAACCGTCTTCTTATCTGTCAGAGGCAGCAGCAGGGGCTGAGGCCTCTCAGCGCCTCTGAAAATCCTTAAGGACCAAAAAACCCTCTAAAACCAGGTCTGTGTGGACGTAGGGAGCAGCAAACTGGGCTGGACAGTATGACCCAAAGTGCCCCACATTCTTTTGGTTGCTCCCCCTGGAACTGACACCTGCAGATCTCCCGACAGAAATTTCTAGCTGCTCAGCAGGGTGTGTCAGTTCCATACCTCCGCCCCAGGTCCTGGGGACTCCCAGAGTTCCTGTTTCTACCTTTAAAACTCAGGGAATGCATAGTGATCCCTGAACTCTGCCCCCTATTCGCCTGAGCCTTCCTCTTCTTTACATCATATGCAATCTTGATTTTTTTTTTTTTAACTTTCATTTCAGTGAAGAAAGGGAGAGAGATCTTAGAACTGAGAGAAAGCTGAGAATTAAAAGGTACTATTAGACCCAGCAGCTCTGCAAGGAGAGAACAACACAGATACCACAGAAAACATAGAGGCACATTTGTCTGGGGCCGCAAATGAAAGAAAGAGACAGAGAGACACACAGAGAGAGAGAGAGAACAAAGATTTAGAAGTTCAGCAATGAGTCTCATTGAAAATGAAGCCAGAGCTAGAAAATGCCAGCTAGCTTCTGCTGGGCCTGCCCAGACATAGGGGCAGCATGGGTTCAAGATGCCCTGTGCAGGCACCCCCTTTGCTCTCCACCCCTCTTTGGCAGCATTTATGCAGTCCTTGGAGTCAGGCAGGGAGAAGGGCCCCAGCCAAGCTAGACAATCTCTATCAGATTCTGGGCCAGAGGGACGGACGGACGGATGGATGGACGGACACACACACACACACACACACACACACACACACACACACACACCTACCACCACCACCAGCTTTTGCCAGGCATCTATATCAGGCAGCCTACATCATATTCACTAACTGACCAAAGGGAAGATGCTAAAATCCAGCCCTAGACATGGTTGTAACTCAGCCCCATAAAGGCTTCCAATGTCCACAGTCCTTGCCTACCCCAGAAAATAATGTAACAGAAGAGTTTATATTTATTTGGTGCTAAGGGCAGGCACTGTGCTAAGTACTTTGCAAGACTCATTGTGCACAATCCTCACAACTCTCTATGGCAACTTCAGTTATTAGCTCCATTTTTTGGATGAAGAGGCCAAAGCTAGAAGTTAAACAAACCAAGCTAACCCAAAGTCATATGCAGCTACAAAGGGTCATGGCCTCCAAGAAGGCCTCTCTGATTTCCCACAGCTGACTTAGAGGCTCCTCCTCCGGGTTCTAGTAGGATCATAGCACTTTTCACACAGTATTATAATTGAAGGTTTATACACCGTGACCAAATTCTCACTAACACAATGTCAGAGAAAGCTATACATGCGATTTTCAGGCCTGTGAATACCTGTGATCCATTTCCAACCAAGTAGACTAGAGCAATGCCCTACAACAACCGTCCTCAAACTTGCATGTCACTGGACTTGATGTGCAACCAAGTTTAGGAACCACTGCTTTAGAAGATACTGGCCAAACAAGATGGAAGGAACTTGAGTCCCTGGGATGACTGCATAGAGCAGAACCTCCCACCAATGGGAACATTCACCTTGAACAGTTACATAAGAGAGACATCAACCTCTATCTTACCCTCACCGAAGGCCAGGAAACAGACTCTTACGGAGTTAAAAGGAAACCCTGATAGCACGTGGATGCCTGGAATGTCAGCCAATGCTCAGGAAATTCAAAGGCATCAGCAATCCCTTGCTTGTACACATACACACAGCGCTCATTCTTTTCTGCATGGCTCTCTCTACCCTGGTCTATTAGGGCAGCAATCAGCTAGAACCATAGCTTTCCCAACTTCCCACCAGAATGATTATGGGGCGCTTCTCCACCTGCTTTCCCCCCACTCCAAGGCAGGCTGAGCTCCAGCTTCCTCCTTTACATTCTCCCCCATCCCATAAAGCAATTAAAGAAAATTTCCCATAGACTCTGCCTTTCCTATCTTCTGTCCTAGAACCTGGCTCAGATTCTCTGTGGTTCTTGATTTGCCAAGTTTCTCCTTCGACTTTAGGAGGAGAGGGAATCCCATGATGCAAATGACCAGTTGTGGGCTGGGTCCACAACCTGGATCCCCAGTATAAAAGCACATGGAGTCTAGCCCTGCCTGCTGCTTGGAAGTGTGAGAATGGGCCAGCTCAGTAGCCCTGGAGTTTAGGAATAGAGCTCCCAGAAAGCAGGGGCCTGGGAGTGAGGAACGCCTTCTGAGTAGAGGAACAGTGGCGATTCCCCAGGGACTGAAGCTGGTAGAGCCTGAGTCCAGGACAATGGTCAGGAAAGAGCTGGCCTGAGGAGCACATGGACAGAAAGGAAAATCATTCCCTGGGTACTGGGAAGAAGTTACGGTCCCTCCTGGGAAATCAGCACTAGGAAAAGACACATCAGGCACCATATCCATCCACCAAGAAGAGATGATACCCCTTAGAGATCTGGGATCAAAAGCAGAAATGTTATGGCAAACCATGTATGTGAAGATATGAACAGCACAGGAAAGGAACCTAGCCATAAAGTGGCTTTCATCCCATAGGACAAGGGATGCTATAAGGCTTCAAGAGGGAGGCGCTGCAACCCACGTCCTTGTACTGAGTCCCCTATTACTCCCCACGGGGCCTCAGGCAGGTCACTGGGCCTCCCTGAACTTTAGTCTCTTCATCCACAAAATGAGTATAATGGTAGTCTCCTCCCTAGTGACTCTACTATGATGCTAATAAGATCAAATAAGATGATGTATATGAAAGTAAAGAGTCAAACTTAATTGCGATAAATATGCACATGCTCTGATTTTCTTCCAGCTTCAGATTAAATTCCAGTGCTGAGTAGACAGACTTTACTATAGAAGCTACTCATTAAATATTTACTGGAGTATTGTTGATTTTGTTGTTTAAAAAAGAAATTAAGTGAACTGAGTGGCTTATATTCAGAGAATAGAAAGACGAGGAGGAGAATGGAAAGACTGGTGACAGGGTCAGAGGTTTGGATTTGATGTGGACCATCAGTGCTCCTCAGGAGTCTCCTCACTGGTACCCTCCTTCCATGCAGATGACTCAGAGCCCTCACAGACAGAAGGAGGTGGGGGGCTGTGTGGGAGAGAACAGAACAGGGGAGCAAGCCAGAGAGCCCTGAGAAGGGCCCTTGGCTCCCATACTCTTCCTCACTGTTCTGGACAGATCAGTTATGGTGTCTTCTCTGCCTCAGGAACCTGTGCTCCCACAACCCGTAAGGAGTCATGGTTTCTATAATGCAACATCCCCTCAACTGACTACAGCTGAGTGATAGGCATCTGACCCAAAGGTAGCCAATCTATAGACTGGCCAATGGCCAACTCATGATAAATTCTCCCCCAAGATAAATGACTTAGAGCAATATGGGAAAATTGGGCAGTTAGCAGTGAACACTGAGGCTGAGGATCATAAGGTTAAGAGGCTAGGAGGAAGACCATGATAAGCCATAGGTGGGCCAAAGTTCTGAGCAAGCAACAGCCATGAGATAGAAGGAAAACAGAGCAAAGAGCAGGAAAGCCGAGTGGCAGCAGGAAGAAAAGTGGATAGACATGAAAAAATGCATACAGAGGTGCCGGGACACCCTGGCAACTATGCCTGGTGCCGCTGATGAGTCCCAGAACCAGTGGGCTCTGAAGGGCCTTCTAGCCTCAGCCTCCCACAGGCCTGGCTCACCTTGGAGTCGGCGTTGTCCACAGCTTGTTTGTTTAGCTTCTCCAGACAGAAGGTTCTCAAGAGCACATGGGAGGCCTGGCTTTGTGGCTGAGGTTCTCATTTTTTTTATTCCCATGGGCATCCTTACGACAAACCCTGTATTACTTGAGGAACCCTAATTGAGTCTCTGCTTCTTGCAATCCAAATAACTAAATTAATGGGCTGCCTTTTGGGATCTGGGAGCTTGAATTTCCAAGCCCAGGGTCACTGGAAGGTCCCTACGGTGTCTGTCTAGCAAGGCTGGGGGAGCTGAGTCCAGCCCTGCAGTCTGGAAGAGCTAGCCTTGAATGCCTTGAAGCTCCTGATCCTGTAACCCAATTGGAAGTCCTCACCAGCCAGAACTGCTGATGAATGCATGCAAGCTGGCTGGTGTGTGGGTCTGTCCTTGTCCATCTGTGCTAGTTAACTGGCAGCCTCAGGCCAGTGCCTTTGCCCTGACTTGACATCTCTGACACTGTCCAGTGGGTGGTGGCAAGAGCATTCCCTGGGTCAGCACTTGTGAAGATGCCCCAGGCTGAAGGAAGAGAGAGAGAGAGATAGACAGACAAGAAAGTTGGTAGAAGGTGGGTAGCATGCAGACAGATGCTCAACCCTAGATCTGTATGCACTCCCTTCCCTAAAATTTGCAAAGCCGGAAGCAGAAGTACAGAAACCCCCTGCCAGGGGTATCTGGGTGGCTCAGTCGGTTTAAGGGTCTGCCTTCGGCTTAGGTCAGGATCCCAGGGTCCTGGGATTGAACCCTGCGTCGGGCTCCCTGCTCAGTGGGGAATCTGCTTCTTGCTCTCCCTCTGCCTCTCCCCTTGCTCATGCTCTCTCGCTCAAATATATAAAATCTTAACAACAAAAAAGAATCCCCCTGCCAGCCCCTTTCTCTTTACACCCTGACTCCAACCCAGACCACCAGGGGTTTCATGCACATAGGGGTGGATTCCCCAGACCACAAGTTCAAATTCCATCCATGAGCACTTCCACCCCCTCAACAGCCACCCTTTGATCAACCCTTAGGCCTAGGGGTGTGCACTCTGGTGTGAAGTCTAACCTTGGAAGAATGGACCCAGGGAAGAGGCCAGTGTAAGCTTTGAAAAGTAGTTGAGGTCTGTTTGGGCTAGGGTCCCAATACCTTGAATGTGGCCCCAGAAGGGGATATGGATATAGGGTAAGCACTCTTCTCTCCTCTCCTCCCCCACTTCACTTCTTCCCTCCTTCCCTTCTCCCTGTCTGCACTTCCAGGGAGCCCACCACCCAGGGAGGTACCTTTCATCTCTAACAGTGTCCAGTGGGTGGTGGCAAGAGCATTCCCTGGATCAGCACTTGTGAAGATGCCCCAGGCTGAAGGAAGAGAGAGAGAAAGAGAGAACAGAGAACCTGGCCATCGCTGAAGGGGCTTCAGACCTGCACCCTGGCCGTGGACTCCCAGCAATATGGAGATCAGCTGTGGCTCTCCCTGACTACACCCCCTGCACTACAGCTGTTTAGGGAAAAAAAAAAATCTATAAATAAATATTTGTAAAGCAGCTTAGATGCAGCCCCCACTTATTGGCACAGACACACTCAGACACTCGGGTGCACTCACGTGACCTGGAGGTTCAGTGACACTCTCTCCCCAAAATGCTGAGCCAGCAGTGACTCGAGAGTCACTGCAGGTCTGACTGGCCCGAGGCTTGAGGCCCAGGAGACTAAGACCGAGTGGTCTTTCCAGGCCCCTCTGAGGGCTTTTCTAGGACTGCTGGCTCATAGGTCCCCAGGAAGGTGTGGGGGCATTTTCTTAACCCAGTACTAGGGAGCAGTGAGCCACCTGTGAATGTCTGAGCTGAGGACTTGAGTGACTGCTTCCTGTCACTCCATATTTCACTAAACTGCTAGATGGTCCAAAGCCACAGTTCTAACCTCACCGAGGTCTGGCTGAGTGTGAAAGTGAGCATGTGCTATGACTCTGGCAAACAACCTCACACGCTCGGCGGCTTAACATAATAGGGTACTTCTCCCTCACCTAGCAGTCCGCAGGGGTCGGTGCGGGCGGGTGGGAAGGTGTGCCACACATTCGTGTTGGGCCCAGCTCCTTACCGTCTCCAGCAGGGTCACCCCAAGATGGAAAGAGGAGGCAGAGGGTCACATGGGGGAGGTTCTGACGGCGTGCCCCACTCCTGCCCACACCATTGTTGGCCTGAACTCATCCCATAGCTGTACTGAACTGCCCGGGAGGCCCCAAAGGAAGAGGGGACACTCAACATTGGGGGGCAATCTCCGCAGCTCTCTGGAAGGAGGCCAGACTCTTTCCTTTCACTTTGAAGTTCCTGTTATTACTCTCTCAGGCAGATGTTAATAGTGAAAACAAACAATAAATGATAAAAAGTTAGCATGCTTGAGCACTCAGTGTGTGCCAGACCCAGCACAGAGATGACTTCATTTAGACCTCACAATAAGTGAGTGCCAAGGTATTGGCATTATTTCTATGTTACAGGCAAGGACTAAGGCTAAGAGGGTTAGTGACTCCTCTGACGTCACACAACTTGCGAGTGTTCTGCTGGGATTTGGGCCCACTCTTTCCTCAGTTGCTGGGCACACCCAGGCTGAGGGGCTAAAGATAGCCAGGCTGGTCCCAGCCAATGGCTGGGTAGCTGTGCCCTCTCGTAGACAACAGAGGCCAGACCATTGTCCCTCACGGCAGTCCCCAATCCCCAAGCAGGGGTGGTGAGGCAGACAGCCTCCGAATCACTGAGCAGCTTGACCTACGGATCACAATTGCTTTTAAAAAGTACTTGCTTCTTATGATCTAATTCAGGATGACATTCAATGTTCCTCAACACATCCCACTGCCCCTTTCCCAGTGCCTTCCCCCTTCTTTGTACCCCTTACCCTAAAGCTGATGCTTTCCTTGTGGGTGCAAGGCCCTTGCCAAGCTCAGGTCCTTCCCCATCACTGGGAAGAAGCTGGCCCCACAAGGTGTGGTGGACCATGCCCAGGCTGTGGTCTAGCTGCCTACCCTTCCATTTGCTCTTAGTCCCACAGCCCCAGAGCCCACCAGGGCCTCTGCTCCAGGTCATCACACACTCTCCAGGATCACAGGCACAGAGCTCAGACAGGCCCAACTTCCAAGATGGCTCCACAACTTCTATGTTGGCTGTGGCAACTTAGGCAATAATGAATCTGCCTTGCTTTCCTCATCTGTAAAATGTGGGTAGTAACTGTCCACAGGGTTGTGGTAAGGATGAAGTAAGATAATGCAAGTCAAGTTCTCAGCCCAGTGCCTGGCACACAGAAAGACTAAAAATGCTCTTTGATGTTATCAGCTCTGGAATAAAACTTCATTGATAAGTAGATATTCCCAGTAAACTCTTCCCTCAGCAAAGGGCACTCCCTTTCCTCAGTTTCCCACTCCTTCTCCTCCCAGAGGTGTCTCCCTGCACCTCTGCTAGTTCCTGCACCTTGGTCATGCTGGTTGCTGAGGAAGCCCCAGGGAGGACTCAGCCCCAGAGGCTGGGTTAGTCTACAGGATAAATGAAGAGGGGACAGGAGGTTAGTCCAGGTCCTCTGAGAAGCAAACGCCAAGGTGGCATAATTGTGAGTGGACTTCATCAAAGGAATGTCTATGGGGGAGGAAATAGGGAAGCAGCTGGACGAGCCAAGGAGATCTGTCAGATTCTATTCAGGTCTGGCCCCAGTGAAGGAGAAAGAAAGAAGATGGGAAGTAGCCTAGTCTAGCTTGCTTTGCTGTCCAGGGAAGGTACAGTCAAGCCAGTGAGGGTCCTTGAGCCACAGCTGGCTGACAAAAGGTTATCCCATCTTCCAGGCAGAGGTCTGCCTGAGTATCCCAGCCACACACCATCAGCAGTCAGGAGCAGCCCATGGAAGTATGGCCTTGATGCAAAGGTGGCTATGGATTCCAACGTGCAGCAGCGAAGACCCTTGGTCAGTGACCGAGGCACATTCTCATGGCCACCACAGAAGGAAAGAGAGAAAGATGTCCATGGGCAGAGGCTCAAGTGTGAACTGATGGTGAGAGCTGTGGAATGAAAGAATGCAGAGTATAGCACTAAAATATTTCCCCTCTGGTGGGAGGCATAGGGGGGAGTGAGCACCTGCTCTGTGCCAAGTCCTGTGCTTGACTATTTATTTACGTATGTCGTCATCCTTACAAGCCCATTGTGTGAGGTAGACCACATCATCCCCATTTTAGCTCCAGTGAGTGGGTAAGAAAGGCTTTCTAGAAATAGTCACTTCCTTCTTGTTTTCTCATACTTTTAGAAAAGTTCTAAAAAATCATCACCACCAGATACTCTCCAAGAGAATGAAGGGTTTCATATTCCAATCATCCAAGGCAAAACCTGGGGACAGGGACCCCCAGAAGGGAAAGAGGCTCTTTATTTGGGCAGAGATATCATGGCCAATAAGAGGTGGATTTAACATTGTTTTCCCCAGATCCCTAAGCCCTACACAACACTGTGGTCAACCCAAAAAACTTAAGCAGGCCTAGTACTGAACATGGCATTCCACATGGTATAGCAGGTGATGCAGCTAATTCACCAAGGAAGCTGACTGCATTTTTGGCTTCCAATGGGTTATTATAAGCAGCTAATAGGAATAAAAAACTTTTTTAAAAATAAAGAAACACTTGGGCCCCCAGAACCTGCTGTGTTGTTTCTGCATATTTCCAAAGCACTTAGGATGTACGAGAGGTGTTATTTAAGGAAATAAATAACAACATTTATAGGCTTTCTTGGAGAGTGCGATCAGCTTTGTATAATCCCCTAAAACTATTCTCAGCGTGGATGCCCACAATGGGGAGCAGGACTCTCAGAGTCTGAGGGTGGGTCTTGCTGGAGGATGGGGCTCACGGGTGGGCAGATCTGAGCTTCCAAGCATCTGCTTGGGAGTACCACTGGCCCAAACTGGCTCCCCCTAGAGCCACTCCCCCCTATGCCTCCCACCAGAGGGGAAATATTTTAGTGCTTCTTTAGTCATTAACACTGTAGAGAGTATTAATCAACTAGCTTTCTTCCATGATGGCAAGCTTCTGGGAGGTGCAGAAGCAATGGAAATTTGGATTGGAAGGAGGAGTCTGGAGGAGAACGTGGTAGTAAGGGGAAAGGGTCAGATTTGATAGGCACAGTGAGGACATCTCTGGTAGACAGAGGACAAGGAAGGGGAAGAGATGGGGGTATAAGCCTACTGAAATCTTCACACCCTATGATTGGCTTCTGCAATCAGCCCTGTCAGCTTCCTCACCCAGTGGCCCTTTCCCTTCCCACCTCAGACTGGCCTGGCCCTGGCATTTCCTCTAGCTTCAACTATTTCTTGTCAAGTCCAAGCATCATTCTTTTCCTCAGTCTCAAAACCCACCTCACCCCCTCCCCAGTAAGTACCTTTCTTGTTAAAGGATTTTAACAATTGAACAATTGAGCATCATGTTCAGTTATGTTCCACTCAGGATTTGGGCCTATCTAGGCATCTTGAAGGGTCCTCAAGGCCATCAGGGGTCTGCTTATGAGAAACCAAGAACCTCTTGGGGGGAGACTTCATCCTAAAACAAGGAGGCTCAGGGGATATGAGGAGATGACTCTTATGGAGTCAAAGAGCAGAGTGATTCTGAGCCCAGGCCTGCATCTGTTCCCTGGAATTCACGCCTGAGCTCTGGGGTACAGAGCCAGATGTAAGAGAGGAAGTCAGGAAGATGGTGATGATGATAATGATCATGAAACACAGTTCACTAATATCTGCCCTGGGCTTAGAGAGGTATTGGTAGCACGGTAGGATGGGACATGGGGCTACTGCCACCTTGGACCAGTGGAAGCTGTAGAGGCCTTCATCCCGCCTGGATGGAAGTGGGACTCTAGCAGCAGTTCTAGATGAAGGCCATGAAGAAAATGTCTGACCCACCCCAGAGGGATCAAGAGGTCCAGCCTGTGGAAGCCTTGTGAGACTGGTGAGACATCCTCTGTGGACTCCCAGACCATTTAGGAGGTATAAGAAGGAGTTTGGAATTACCAAAGAATGAGAGGGTGCAAGGGCAGAGAAATCCTGATGGGTGACAGAAATCCTGACAGCCCTATTTCTGCCCACCACACTGGCGTGGCGTGGTGTGGCAAGGTAGGTAACTGATTTTCAAAGGGAGAGCGGGCCTTACGGAATCTTGTAGCTGCTTCTGCTCATAGCTCTGTCTTTACACAAAGATAATTTTTCTAAGAAAGCTGTTAGGAAACCGTAGGCAAAGGCTTTAAGGTAAAAAACAGGGCATGTTTTCCCCCTACCCAAAAACTTGGCATGACATTCACCAGCTTCCTGATCCATACTGACACCTCCTTGGCAAAACACCAAGAAAAGTCAGCTCGTGGTACCAAATGTTCAAATGTTTTCTTTACCATAAAGTCATAATGCTTCCCAGACGCGGAGTGGTGGGAATGGGCACTCAATCAATATAGATGGAATTAGTTAACTCATTACAGTCTCAATGATCTCAGTTCCTGAAATTGTGGGGTAGCTTATAAAAATAAAACTCTTCTCACTAGCTGGTGGTTTCTACATTTCACCAAGATGATGCTGGTTGTTAGGGATCCATTTCATGTTTAGCCTCAGGCTCACATTGTCTAATTAGACACCACCAACCTCAGCATAAAACTTTGCACTGTGGTTAGAAAACAAAGAATAAAAAGAATATTTAGCCTCAGTTAGAGGCCTTCCCACCTCTTACCCTTTGGAATGCCCACAACTCGAATTATCTGTGATGAGGTCAAAATAACCTTGTTTCCTCTGGGTTCTCTCTCCCTGTCTGGGGGCATTTCTTGCCCACTCTGTGTTGGGTGTCTCACTCAAGTTTGTCTCCCTGTGAGCTGAAGGGAAGGGAACCAAGCACCAAAAGAATGAAGTATTCTACTGTTGCTACCTGCGAATCTTCAAATAGCTCTTATTCTTTCTGCCTTTCCATTTCCAATCAAAATTCTAGTCATATAGGACTCTCTGGTGCCTCTTCTCCTGTTTTTGGTGCTCCCAGACACTTGATTCACCTGTAGTCAGTGGCAATGCCAAAAGATAGTTTGGGCAGCCTTAAGCCCCATCTCCATCAACCTCTCCAAACCCACCTCAGATTTTATTTTATTTTTAAGATTTTATTTATTTGAGAGAGAGAGTGTGTGCACAAGCAGGGGGCGGAGCAGAGGGAAAGGGAGAAGCAGACTCCCCACTGAGCAGGAGCCCAACTCAGGGCTCCATCCCAGGACTCTGAGATCATGACCCAAGCTGAAGGCAGATGATTAACTGACTGAGCCATCCAGGAGCCCCCCCCCCTCCCCCCGGCCCAACACCTCAGATTTTAAAGAGACTATTATTGGACAATGACAATCGGTATTTTATCAATGAGAGATAAATAGCATCTTTACTAAATGTTACTCCTCTTACTGATCTGCAACATATACTCAGCGGGGAGCCTGCTTCTCCCTCTGCCTTTGTTTTGTAAAACAAAACAAAGCAGGGTTCCACACAAATGCTCCTTCAAAACAAGACCCTTGACCCTTTTCTAATCTGATTCTCAACTCTTGGGTAAATCTCCCATCCTACTTAACAAACATACTTCTGCTCTGGCATAACACTTCACTCCTTTATGTAGCTGGACTCTTAGTGTGCATAGTCTATTTCCCAAGGGAGGTGGGAATATTATGTCTTATTTTCTTGAAATCTTTTCATTGTTGTTGTTATGGTTGAAGAAAAGAAATACCCTTTGTTGACCATTCCAGTGGCATCCCCCACAATTCATTTGACATATATCCTTTCATTTCACTTGTCCTATTTGCCAAACATATATTTATATCCATAATAATAAAAATATTGTTTTATGTGGTTTTAAATTTACTTATATAGGATCATAGTGTAAATATCATGCCACAGCTTGACTTTTTCTCTCATTATTATACTTTTATATTGATAAAAATGGATGTCTTTCATCCCATTTAACTGATATAGTATGATCTCAACATGCTACATTTCACCTACTCAGCTTCATATTGTTGGTACATTTAAACTGACTACATTTTTTTCCTATTAAAAGTAGAACAGAGAGACTTGTGCTTCCAGCCACGATAAAGTGCCATGGACTAGATTTACCTTCCCTCCTGAAACAACTAAATATGAGAAAAACTGTATGAAGTGGTAATTTATTTTATTTTTATTTTTTATTTGTTTTTTTTTTTTTTAAGATTTTTTTATTTATTTGAGAGAGAGAGAATGAGAGAGAGCACATGAGAGGGGGGAGGGTCAGAGGGAGAAGCAGACTCCCTGCCGAGCAGGGAGCCCGATGCGGGACTCGATCCCGGGACTCCAGGATCATGACCTGAGCCGAAGGCAGTCGCTTAACCAACTGAGCCACTCAGGCGCCCTATTTTTATTTTTTTAAAGATTTTATTTATTTATTTGTCAGAGAGAGAGAGAGAGCACAAGCAGGGGGAGTGGCAGGCAGAGGGAGAAGCAGGCTCCCCGCTGAGCAAGGAGCCCAATGCGGGACTCCATCCCAGGACCCTGGGATCAGGACCTGAGCTGAAGGCAGCCACATAACTGACTGAGCCACCCAGGCGTCCCTGAAATGGTAATTTTTAAGACACTAAACATCAGACAATGAAGGGAGTCATCCCTGAGAGACAGTAAACAAATGAGTTGAGCCCAAAGACTGCCCCAGCTTACTGCCTTAAAAGCATTCCAAGCTACAGCATGATGACTCAAGCAGAGAACTCTCTGATTTGAGGAGATGAAGCAGAGTGTCTTGGGTACAAAAACAGCCAGAGTTCACAGGGCAGAGCCAAGGAGAGGAACAAGCTACACAGAGAGAGAACTCTGGAGATCTGCAGAGGCCCCACCTGAGTCCTCAGCATAGAGATGATCAGTATATGCATATGAGGAAACTATCACAGGCCAGGGAAAGCACCCCCAAAAGAATTAGGAGGAACAGTGCCTAGTGATCATACAGGGCTTACAATAGTATCAGCTCCCCCTAACCACACTGCAAAGTCTTATAATTCATGGGCCACTGGGTTGAATATTCAGGAAGAGTCTTGCTTCATTACCGGGGACTATCTTTAAATTAAATGCTGCTCCAGTCCCATCTAACAAATCTTAAAAGCAAGACCAGAAAGCATTAATCTGTGTCCAAGTAGCTTAACTGCAAACTAGGGGGAAAAAATCAAGAACATTTATAGAGATCTGGAAATATTTGGCATCCAACAAGGTAAAATTCACAATGTCTGGCTTTCAATAAAAAGTTATCGGCACCCATATCTTGTGTTATTAGGGAAATGCAAATTAAAACACAAGGAGATACCACTATACAACTACTAGAATGACCAAAATCCAGAACACTGACAACATCAAATATTGGCAAGAATGTGGAGCAACAGGAACTCTCAATCATTGCTGGTAGAAATGCAAAGTGGTGCAGCCACTTTGGAAGACACTTTGGTGGTGTCTTACAAAATTAAACATGTTCTTATCATATGATCCAGCAATTATGCAAGTTGGTATTTACTCAAAGGAGTTGAAAACTTATGTCCACACAAAAACCTAGCACTTGGATATTTATAGCAGCTTTTTAAAAAAATTATTTAATTCAATTTAATTAACATATACCTTATTATTAGTTTCAGAGGTAGAATTTAGTGAGTCATCATTTGCATATAACACCTAGTGCTCATTACATCATGTGCCCTCCTTAATGTCCATCACTCAGTTACTTCATCCTGTCACCCACCTCCCCTCCAGCAACCTTCAGTTTGTTTCCTTTATTTTTCTTAAGATTTTACTTAGGAGAGAGAGAGAGAGAGAGAACAAGTGGGGTAACAAGGGAGAAGCAGACTCCCCACTGAGCAGGGAGCCTGATGTGGGGCTCAATCCCAAGACTCCAGGATCATGACCTGAGCTGAAGGCAGACACTTAACCAATTGAGCCACCCAGGCCCACCCCCTCAGTTTGTTTCCTATAGTTAAGAGTCTCATATGCTTTACCTCCCTCTCTATTTTCATCTTATTTTATTTTTCCTTCCCTTCCCCTAGGTTCATCTGTTTTGTTTCTTAAATTCCACGAGTGAAGACCCAAATCAAACCTGTGTAAATGAACACTTATCTAAGACTCAAATCAAACCTGTATAAATCTTAGATAAAAAATACACCAGATGAGGTTAATGGCAAATTAGAAATTGCAGAATAAAATATTAGTGTACTTAAAGACTAGCAATAAAACTATCAAAATGGAACACAAACAGAAAAGGACTATAATAATGTGAACAAGGCATTACTGAAATGTAGGACAACTCCGAGTAGCCTAACATACATGTAATTGAAAGAACTGGAGTCTCCAAAGGAGAGGTGTGGGATAAAAAATATCTGAAGAAATAATGGTCAGATTTTTTCCAAATTTGATAAAAACTATGAACTATAGATCCAAGCAACTCAGTGAGACTCAAGCACAGGAAACATGGAGACAATAGCACCAAGGCACATCATAAGCCAATTGTGTAAAACTATTGATAAAAGGAGAATCATAAAAGCAGTCAGAGGAAAAAGATACCTGTGTACAAAGAAACAGATAAAAGTATGTCAAGTGTTTTGAAGAAAACAATGCAAGCGAGAAGACATTGGAGCAACATCTTTAAAGCACTCGGTGAAAATATCTTTCCAACATGAAGGCAAAATAAAAACATTTCCAATCATTCAAAAGCTGAAAGAATTCACCAACAGCTGATATGTACTACATGAAATGTTAAAGGTCATCTTTCAGGAAGAAGGAAAATGGTACCAGATGGAAATCTGTATTTACACAAAGGAATGAAGAACAACAGAAATAATAACCTCATGGGTAAACACAGAGGATTTTTTCCTTATTATGAAAATCTTTTTAAAAGATAATTAACTGAATAATGCATAGAATTACTGAATCACTATACTGTATATCTCAAACTAATATAACACTGTATGTTAATTATACCAGAATTTTAAAAAATAAATAAAATTTAAAAAGATAACTGTTTAACAACTATGACCCAGCAATTGCACTACTATAGGCATTTACCCCAAAGATACAAATGCAGTGATCTGAAGGGGCACCTGCACCCCAATGTTCATAGCAGCAATGTCCACAGTAGCGAACTATGGAAAGAGCTGAGATGTCCATCAACAGACGAATGAATAAAGAAGATGTGGTCCATATATACAAGGGAATATTACTCAGCCATCAGAAAGGATGAAATCTTACCATTTACATCAATGTGGATGGAGCTGGAGGGTATTATGCTGAGCGAAATAAGTCAATCAGAGCAAGACAATTATCATATGGTTTCACTCATATGGGGAATATAAGAAACAGCGCAGAGGATTGGTGTTATATGCAACTGATAAATTATTGAACACTACATCTGAAATTAATAATGTACTATATGTTGGCTAATTGAATTTAAATAACAAAATAAACTGCATAAAATAAAAATAAAAAATAAACAATAGCAATGATAATATAGTGAGCAGTTTCTAACATATACAGAGGTAAAACATATGACAAAAGAGCACAATATTTAGGAGGGGAGAAATAGAAGTATAGCATTGGAAGGTTCTTATGCTATAAGGGAAGTGGTATACTATCACTTGCAGGTATACTAAGCTAAATTAGAAGTGTGTATTATTAACCCTAAAGCAGCCACTATAATAACAAAATAGTTATAGCTAAAAAGCCAATAAAAGAGAGTAATAAAAAATAATTAAATCAAAAGAAGTCTCTAAAAGAAGAAAAAGAAAAAAAATGCAACAGATGGGATAAATAGAAAACAAATACCAGGATGGTAGATTTAAACTTAACTATATCAATAATCACATTAAGTGAGGCCTAAAAACTCCAACTGAAAGGCTGAGAGAGTACAGAATAGAGAATATAGTCAATGATATTGCAATAGCATTGTACAGTGACAGATGGTAGCTATACTTATGGTGAGCATAGCATAACATATAGAGACAGGCAATCACTATGTTGTACACCTGCAACTAATGTAACATTGTGTGTCAATTATACTTCAAAAAAAAAAAAGCAGAAAGTGTTAGATCAGATAAAAAGACCAAATAATATGCTGCTAACTAGAAAATGACTTTAAATATAATGAGAAAAATAGGTTTAAAATAACCTATTATTTATTCATTATTATTTTACAGAAAAGAATTATCATGTGAACACTAATCAAAAGAGAAATCGAATAGCTATATTAGTAGATAAAGTAGACTTCACTCACTGCAAAGAGTATTAACAGGGGTAAAAAAACAAAATAGGTCATTTTATCATTATAAATGGGTCAATTTACATAGTATTTAACATGTATGTGTCTAATAGCAGAATTTTAAAATATATGAATCCAAAATTGAAAGAATTACAGGCAAATCTGCAAATGTAATGGGAAATCTCATACCCCTCCCAATAGTTGATAGAATATAAGAAAGTTAGTATTATCAAGCACCTCAACCTAACATTTATAGAACACTCCAGCCAACAAAAATAGAATACACATTCAAGTGCACATGGAACATTTACAAAGACAGAGTGTATTCTGGACCATAAAACAAATTTGAATAGATTTCAAAAGATTCAAGTCAACATATTGGTCATTAGGGAAATACAAATTAAAACTACAATGAGGTTCACATCTATTTGAGCGGTTAAAATTAAAAAGACTGACCACACCATGTATACCAAGTGTTTCTAAGGATGTGGAGGAACTAGACTTCTCATTTACATCTGTTGTGAATGTAAAATTATACAATCATTTTGGAAGATTGGAAACTCCTTAAAAAGTCAACTGGAGGGGCGCCTCAGTGGCTCAGTCGTTAAGAGTCTGCCTTCGGCTCAGGTCATGATCCCAGGGTCCTGGGATGGAGCTCCGCATCGGGCTTCCTGTTCTCAGTGGGAAGCCTGCTTCTCCCTCCCCCACTTCCCCTGCTTGTGCTCCTGCTCTTGCTATTTCTTTGTCAAATAAATAAATAAAATCTTAAAAAAAAAAAGTCAACTGGAGTCCAATTAATAGCATACTAAAATATCATAGAATTATGCTCTACTATTTTCACAATATAAAGTAAATCTTCCAATTTTATTGACTTAATATACCAATTCTTTTGAGATGTTTTAATTGAAGTTATTGGAAAGTTATATACTTCATATCCTATCTGCAAAACATCCAAAATGAGATAGTACACTGTTCCAGTCCTTCCAAAGTAAAACAATGATATGATTCAGAAAAAAAAAGTTAACCATATAAAAGAATATCCAATGAGAAAAAGATGGTCTCTTCAACAAATGGTATTGGGAAAAATGGACAGCAACATGCAAAAGAAACAAACTGGACCACTTTCCTATACCCTACACAAAAATAATTTCAAAATGGATTAAAGACCTAAATTTGAGACCTGAAACCATAAAAATCCTAGAAGGGAGCATAGGCAGTAACTTCTCTGACGTCGGCCATAGTAACTTGTTTCTAGATATGTCTCCTGAGGCAAGGGAAACAAAAGCAAAAATAAACTATTGTGACTACATCAACATAAAAAGCTTCTGCACAGCAAAGGAAACAATCAACAAAACTAAAAGACAACCTACTGAACTTGAGAAGGTATTTGCAAATGACATCTCTGATAAAGGTTTAGTATCCAAGATATCTAAATAACTTATAAAACTCAACACCCAATAAACAAATAATCCAATTAAAAATGGGCAGGAGACGTGAACAGAGATTTCTCCAAAGACTTCCAGATGGCCAACAGACACATGAAAAGACAGACACTCATCATAACTTATCAGGGAATTGCAAAGCAAAACTGCAATGTGATATCACCTCACACCTGTCAGAATGGCTAAAATCAAAACCACAAGAAAGAACAAGTGTTGGTGAGGATATGGAGAAAAAGAAACCCTCATGCACTGTTGGAGGGAATGCAAACTGCTGCAGCCACTGTGGAAAATGGTATGGAGTTTCCTCAAAAAGTTAAAACTACCCTACGATCCAGTAATCATACTATTGGGTATTTACCACCAAAATACAAAAACACTAATTCAAAGGGATACATGCACCCCCATGTTTATAGCAGCATTATTTACAATAGCCGAGATATGGAAGCAGCCCAAGTGTTCAT
This sequence comes from Mirounga leonina, assembly GCF_011800145.1. NCBI lineage: Eukaryota > Metazoa > Chordata > Mammalia > Carnivora > Phocidae > Mirounga > Mirounga leonina. The sequence continues at coordinate 9,351,564 of NW_023270387.1, read as the reverse complement.
TGATTGATGAACGGATAAAGATGTGGTATATATATATTATTTATCCATAAAAAGAATGAAATCTTGCCATTTGCAATGACATGGATGGATCTAAAGAGTATTATGCTAAGTGAAATAAGTCAGTCAGAGAAAGACAAATACCATTTGATTTCCTCATATGTGGAACTTAAGAAACAACACAGGAGCAAAAAGAAAAGAGACAAACCAAGAAACAGACTTTTAACCATAGAGAACTGGATGGTTACCAGAGCAGAGGTGGGTGGGAGGATGGGTTTAATAGGTGATAGGGATTAAGGAAGGCACTTGTCATGACAAGCACCAGGTGTTGTGTGGAATTTGCAGAATCACTATATTGTACACCTGAAACTACTACAACACTGCTAACTGGAGTTAAAATAAACACTTAAAAATGTTAATAATGTACCTACCATATGATCCAGTCATTTTGCTCCTAGAGATGAAAGTTTATGTCCATACAAAGGCTTGTACACAGATAATCACAGAAGCTTTATTTACAGTGGTCAAAAAATGGAAACAACCCAAATGTCCATCAACATAGAATGCATAAACAAATTCTGGTCTTCCATGGAAAACTACTCAACATTAAAAAGGAATGAACTATTGATTCACACATGATGAATCACAAAATAGTTTTATGTGAAAGAAGTCAGACAAAAAAGATTACATACTGCATGATTCCATCTATATAAAATTCTAGAAAATGCAAACTACACTACAGTGACTAAAAGCAGATCAGTGGTTGTTCAAAGAGGGGAGGGGCAGGAGTGGGAGGGGTAGGAGAAAAGCATTACAAAAGAGCACAAGAAACCTTTTGGAGGTGGTGGTTATGTTCGTTATCTTGATTTTGACACACACTCTCTCTCTCTCTCTGCAATAAAACCAAAATAAGGTTGCAGATGCAATTAAGGTTGCTAATCAGCTATCTTTAGGATGGGGAGAGAGCCTGGATTATCCAGGTGGACCAAATCTAATCACATGAGTCCTTAAAAGAGGAGAATCTTTCCTGGCTGTGTTGAGAGAGTAATGTCAGCATGAGAAGAATTTGACACTCTGTTGCTAGTACTGAAATGGAGAAGCTATGCAAAGATCAGGGAGAGGCTTCTGGACCTGGAAAAGCAACCATCTCCCCTAAAAGGAAATTATCTCCCTTACAACCTTAAAATGCAGACCTGCCAACACCTTGATTTAGTTCAGTGAAAACTATATTAGACTTGTGACCTCCAGAACTGTAAGATAATAATTTGGTGTTATTTTAAGCCACCAAATTTGTGGTGATTTGATATGGGAATAACAGAAAACTAATAATATCACACCCCAAAGTTTTATAGCCTCATATTTTAAAATTTTTATAATCTTATGGGTGAAATGGTTATCTTTTTTTAAATTCAAATTTCCCTGATTACCATTGAGTTTAGTCTCAATGCATATATTTCTTCTATAAATTGTATATTCCAGTCATTTAATGACTTCTGAAGATTTGGCTATCTTATTGATTAGTAAAAATTCTTTATATGTTGGATACTATTCTTCTACTTATTTTATGTGTCATAAATATATTTCCTCCCTGTCTGCTCATATTTTAAAATTTTGTAGCATCTTTTGTCAGAGAGAAGTTTTAAATTTCAATTTTATCTTTTTAAAAAAAATTGTATGTGTGGGCTAATAAAATCCCTCCTCATGCAAAGGTTTTTAAAAATAATCTACCATATTTTCTCCTAATGGCTTTGAATGATATAGTTTAGGTTGTATGCATATGTCTTTTACCAGGTATCATAAATTGTCTCAACCTCATTTACTAATTCACATATTTCCTTCATATTAATAATTCCACATCTATCATATGTCAAGTTCCTCTCTTTCCTAAGTAAACCAATCATATTGGATTAAGGGCCCACCCTACTCCAGTATGCCCTCATCTTTTTTTTTTCCCCCAGTATGCCTTCATTTTAATTACACTTGTAATGGTCCTGTACGTTCACATCCTAAGGTACTTGGGATAAGGATCTCAACATATTTTTTTTGAGAGATAACAATTTGACCCATAACAGAAGTATTATGTCTCTTCTTTTACTCAAGGCTCCTTTTTTGTCCATCAATTATAAATATTTCTCCATAGATCTTATCCCTCTTTTGTCATATTTATTTCTAGGTAACTTTATAGTCGTTTTGCTATTAACAATGAGATTATTCTGTTACCTTTTTTTAGAAAAGATTTATTTATTTGAGAGAGAAAACACATGAGTAGGGGGAGGGGCAGAGGGGGAAGGAGAGGGGAAGCAGATTCCCTGCTAAGCACAGAGCCCTATGTGGGGCTTGATCCCATGACCCTGAGATCATGACCTGAGCTGAAATCAAGAGTCAGTGGTTCAATTGACTGAGCCACTCAGGGGCCCATTACCTTTCATTAACTGAATGGTTACTACTGTGTGCAAATTGTATTGATCTCTGTATTTTGATGTTTTATCCAGCAAACTTGAACTCTTTTCGCAATTTTTTAAAAAGATTTTATTTATTTATTTGACAGAGAGAGACACAGCGAGAGAGGGAACACAAACGGGGAGTGGGAGAGGGAGAAGCAGGCTTCCTGCCGAGCAGGGAGCCCGATGCAGGGCTCGTTCCCAGGACCGTGGGATCATGACCTGAGCCGAAGGCAGACGTCTAACGACTGAGCCACCCAGGCACCCCTCTTTTTCTAATTTTAAATGATTTATTACATGTGTGGAAACATGTTCCATATTCTTTAATACAGCCGTGGCTAGAAATAATAGTGGGCTACAGAAAGTACAGGCTTGGTTGACAATTTAAGTGGAACGTTTGAAAAGTAGAATGCTGATTTACGTGTTTTCAAAAGACAAATACTCAGCTATTAATTACATATTCCTAGATGATAAGTAAAAGATTAGTGAATATTTACAAATTGGTTACATTAAAATTTAAGTTATATTAGGTTAAGAGCTTGCAAATAGAAATTCCATTTTATTTCTAGTTTGCTGAAAGTTTTTAAAATTTATTTGAACTTTTAGTAATGTTTCTTTTTCTGCACTTAGATGATTATATGTTTTCACTCTTTTAATCTATTAATGCAAATTTTATTGATAGATTTTCTAATGCTGGCAATTTTGAATTTCTGGGATAAGCTGTATTTAATTAGTAGCTTTTATTTAAAAAATAAACTACTGAATTCAAGTTGTTAATGTTATACTTAGAAATTTTGCATGTATGCTGTCAATAAAATTGATCTATAATTTTCTTGTCTTGTTCAATGTTTGTCAGTTTAGGTATCAAGATTATACTGGTTTCTAAAGCTAGTTAAGCTCTCTTTCCTCCTATTCTCTGGATTTCTAAATAAGAATTTAACTCATGATTATGTCTTTAACTACCCAAAACTACCCCTCCAATTTCACCCTGGCATCTCACTGACCTTTGTGGTAAAATATGATTATAAATATACTAATTTATCCCTTGGTTTCTCTCCAGTTTCTATAAATCTTCTGCCGTTCATTAATTTACTCACCATGGGGCAAAATGGTTAAAGTCCTTTATTCAAGGAGCTCAGAAACTAGTTGATATAAATTGTTCTTCTATAAACTGTTATCCTTTAAGACTATAGTCCAAATATTCCCTTTGCAACAAAACAAAAAACCACAAAAATTGTCTCTTTGTTTCTAAGCCTTAATTGTCTTATGTAAACTGATATAACCTTTACCTCTAATAAATTTACACTCCTTTCTGCTCCTATATTTTGTACATAATCCTATTGCAGCCTTGATTTAGAGATATTTGGGGGGTTGCAACCCAAATCAAATCTCCTCCTTCTTACTGTTGGTGATTCAGACATATATTTCCACTTTGGGGAATGTGGTGGGAAAGGCTTCTGGGGAGGAACTCTTATTGTGACTACTGTTATTCAAACTATTGGGGGTGGGGGAAAGATTCCCTTGGTTTAATTCAATGGATACTAGAAGTCTATGACTGAGATTCCCAGTGCTGTAACTGAGTGTACATGTATGTTTTCTACTGATCTGCCAAGTGTTTAAGGGCAGGAACCCAAACTGAAGATGAATAAACTATGCCTCACAAACTGGTTTTCTAATGTAATATTATTTTCTGCTTCCTTTCTGTTCTCTTTGAGCTTTATGTGCTAGCCTGATTTCACAGGTGCTATTGGTAATTAGAAATGGTTCCTGTCTTCATTTAGAGGGAGAGCCATACCTTCCTGTTCAGCCCTGGGTGTGGTGGCGGCAGCCAGGTTAGTGAGAAAGCAGACTCTGTGGTGCCCAAGTCAGAGTCACGAGACATGGTGATCTCTCCTCACACACAGATATGACTCTATGGCCAGGTTCTACCTTGGATGATCTGGATTTCACTTTTGTTAGGAAAGGGGAGCAGTTGCTTTTCTTACATATGCTTCAGTCAATCTGAATATGGAAGAAACAGGTTATAGCAAGGCATCAAATGTTTACAGAGACTTTCAGAAGAACAAAAGAGCTCTCTTCAGGGTCAGTGAAGTTGACCTGAAGTCCAGGGAGAGGAATATTTAGGAGCCAGAGATGTACAAGCCTGATTCCTTCAGGTTGCAGGGGCAGTTAGAGTAGATGCCCTTATGAGCAAAACCGACTGCCAGGGTGAAAGTGTGCCCCTGAGAAAGGACTAGGAAGCCAGATCAAAGAGGAACTGAAACCCCCACAGACTGACACTGCCCTAATCTATCTCCTCCTAGGTCTGTAGTCTGGATGGCTGAGGAAAGGCCAGCAGAGTTAGAGGTCTTATGATTTGTGCCGAAGTCTGCCTTTAGACTTTGAATCAGAAATCTGAACTCCATGAAGCTCTTGCCTGTAGGTGTATGATTTTTTTCCATCTTGTTTTGTTTTCTCATATGTTAACATTTTTCCCTTAAAAGAAAAAAAATATATATATATATAGCCTTCAGCTAAAAGTGGCAGAGATCCCAGATTCAAAGTAACAAGCAATAAAATATTTTCTTACCTAAGAGAAAATGTAAGGTAGGGGGATTCAGTGGTTCAGGAACTTAAGTTCTGCCATTTTGGTACTTTTTCATCTTCAATATGTCAGCTTTCTCCTCACGCCAGCCTCTCCCATGGTCACAAGACAGCCATAGCAGTTCAGTTACCACATTCGACATGTCAGCATATAAAGAATGTGTCTGTCTATGAGAGAAAATCTTCCTATGTGTCTTTCTTGTGAGAGAAATTGTTTCCCGGAAGTCTCCAGGCGACTTCCTTTCAAATTCCATTGGCCAGAATTGTGTCACATGCTAATGCCTCAACCAATAACTAATATGAGAAATAAGACCACCATGACTGGCTTAGGACAATCAAGACTGGGTCTGGGAGTGGGGCAAGGCTCCTTTGAGGCATATGACTGAATGGAAGAGAGTGCAAATATGAATAAAATCAAGTTTCTTCAAGTTGGGATAGAGGAAGGGGATGAGATGGGAAATTAATACAAGCTAGGCAATCAATAGGAGTTACTACACCTAATTTCTCCTGAATAAGGAGGTTTCCTGACCTGGGTTCAGACTAGAAAAAGATTAATATTTGCTCTGGCAGTATTTGGAATAGACCAGAGACAGCCACAGGAGAGAAAAGTGGGTGATCCAGCAGAGACAGAGATAGAGATCAATATGGGTCTACCTGTTGGGTATTGGTGCATTTCCGTCAGGGCCATTTCTTCAACATTAGATGCTGATGCCTCCATATTCCTTGCAAAGTCTAACTTAATAAACTCAGAAGCAACTAGCTTTAAAATTGCTGTCATGGGGGCTTTGGCTCTTTTCAAATAGCAGGATTAACAGAAACCTCAGGAAACTGCCCCAACAAGGAGCCATTAGCCTAAAGCACTGACAGCTGGATGGCTGGAGTCCATCCAGCTGGATGGAACCCTCCAGTTGTGAGATACCATTGTACATATTTGGGCTTATTGAAATCTTTAAGCAAAGCTGACCTTGGGTACAGGAAAATACTCTGCTCCTACTCCTTAGAGACGAGGCCAACCTTGAAAGAGGGCCAGTAAGAAATAGAAGAAGCAGAAATTAAATTCAAAAGGTCACGCTTTACTGATTCATATTGCTTAAGGCTACTTCTACTAAAAATGTTGTATCATTGATATCATTATCATCGGAACTTGGTAGAAATGCAATTTCTGAAGCTATACCCCAGATCTACTGAATCATCATCTTTGGATTAGAGGCCCATGAATCTATGTTTTAATAAGCTCTCCAGGAATTTTTTTCAAGGTTAAGAGGCATTGCTTTAGATCTGTGTTGTCTCTGTTGGTTTTCCTAAAACACTGGTACATCTGAAGGGAGTGGGAGTGGTGCAGAAGGTGGAAGAGCAATGGGTTAGGTCCCAGACATCTACCTTTGGAAGATGATGACTAACTAGCCGGAAAAAAAAAAAGTGGTGAAGACAAGCAGGACCTGGAAGAAACAGATCAGTAACTTCGTCTGAATGGGAGTTTGTTGTGTTGGAGATATCGTTGATCTGCTGTAAAACCCAGTGTGCATCAGCAATGTGGTAGACATAGACACTACAGGTGTGGACTTTTATGAAGCAAAAAGCCACGTATTCAAGGACATTGCATATGTCTGCTTGGCAGTGAACTGTATAATTCTAGGAGGAACCTACGGATACTGTTGATGTCTTGGAATTGCACAACATGGCAGCCCTACTCATATGTCCCTGAGATCAAAGCATTTTAGATCTAGAAGGGACCATAAATCTCAATCCCTCAACTTACAGGCCAAAAAAATGTGAAATAACTTGATCAAGATCACATAGCCAACTTAGCAGCAGACCAAAGACCTTGAAATCCAAATTTCTACCTTAGGACATGGGTCCTTAGAGAATAATTCAAAGGAGATAAAGAACTAAATGTTGAATATTAACTTCAACAACAGTAACACAATGAAAGACCAACACAAGCATCTAAGAAGAGAATGGTCAAGATACATTAAATTTACCAGCTAAACTCTCTCTTAAAAAAAAAAAAAAAAAAGGATGGTGCCTGGTGGCTCAGTCAGTTAAGCTTCTGACTCTCAATTTCGGCTCAGGTCTTGATCTCAGGGTTGTGAGATCGAGCTCCACAACAGGCTCTGCACTGGGCATGGAGCCTGCTTAAGATTCTGTCTTCCTCTGCCCCTCCTCTGCACCCCCCTAAAAAAATTTACCAGATAAAACATTACATAATGGTTAAAATTATATTTATGAAGTATATTATGTATATATGCACACACATATATGTAAATGTATATGTTGGTATATATACATGTATTTGTTATTTACATAAATTATGTATGTATAAATGTGTACACTACCAGTCATGTAAGTGAAGAAGCCATCTTACATATTCCATCCCTAACAGATGTTCTTTATCTCCAACTAGAGACAGATCTGGTACTAAATGTTTGTGATTCTTGATTCTTTTTCTCTTTATAGTTGGTGATTTTCATATAGTTACACATATATTTATGTGTTTATCTGTATATATACATATAGTTACTATGAAATTCATCTTTTCTGGGTCCTCTTCTCATATCAGTGATGAAGGGTGGAAATTAATGATGCAAAGAAACATAAGCAGCTGTAGTGTCTGTGACATTTAGTACAACAGATTTTTAAAGTTTATAGCCTTCAGATAAATATTTCTGAAAGTATGTCCAGCCTCTATGTGCTCTCTGAGCAGCCCAGAAGAACACAACATGTAACCCACCACATTAGAATGAAGTTTTGCTCAACCAGTTTTGCTCAACCAGATCAGTGGAGTACACGCTACTGTTTACCTGGTTTTGATACCCTAATACAAGTCACCTGAACTAAGCACAGGATGATGCCAGAAGTGGTCTTTGACAAATGATGTTATTAAGGCTGAAAAACATTTTTAGACTTTATACCAAAATTCTTTGTGATAGATAAATACATACCAAAAAGCTACAAAATGTTCCTCTTTAAAACACTGGAGTAATGAAGCAAGGTCTGTCTGGCTCTATCTGAGCCCTGCTTAGTTCATGCTCCGTGGATCCCCTTCCACGTATCCCATACTGCCTGACTCTGTGGGGACCCACATTTCTCATTAGAGAAAATTCTAGTCCTTGCTTAAGCCATTTCAAAGTAGAGTCTTTAAGAACCAGCTGATTTACTTGGAAGATTTGGTTTCTCTACAAAATGATCTGTAAAATGCTGGGTGTATGTTCTTTCTGTTAATCCCCAAAACGGCTTTCCTTCACGACCCCAGGCACTGTTAAAGCATCTGTATTCCCCTTGTCTCCATAAGTGTCCCCAGAGGAAGGAAATACCTAAACTTCCTTTAACAAGAACTGTAACTTCCTTATCAAGTTTCAATCTGGAGATGGCTTTCCATTCGCATTCTGTGTAATACCACAAACATGTCCTTGGTAGCAGGTCATTGGCATAACAGTACAATCACTTCATACCCACTGTCAGGTGGATCACATGCATGCCATTTACAACTCTTTACGTGAAAGACTACAGAAGTCAACACAAAAACAGTACTATCATGGAGGAATATATAGGTGAATTTCTCTTTTACCCAAGTCTGCCTACAATTATTTTTGCTTTTAAAATTTAGATAACTTAAAAAAATAAATCTATGTTATTTCCAGCAAATTTTATTACCTCAAATATTCCCTCTTTGGATTCATTGAACGCATTCCTCCAAAGAGGAGTTTCTTCCTTCCCATCTACTGAATGCCAGGAACCCAATTTTTGAAGAACATAGTCCTACTCACTTTGATCTTCTGGTTTTAATGAAAAATTATCTAAGATAACCAGTAGTAGGCACCTGGCTGGAAGTGCCCTGTGAATCTCCGGAGTAGGTCCGGGTTGTCACTTCTTTGAAAACAGCATAGAGAACTTCAGCCCAGGGGATGAAGGGTTTTACTGACCCTAATACAAGTGCTGTCACTTTGCTGGGGAGGTGGCAAACTCTAAGGGATAGCCTCAACAGATGCTGGGCTTTAGAGCCAAGAAATTCCCTTGAGAGTTGCTGAGTTTCACAACATCATCTCTAGAAACAGGTCAGAGCTTTATATTATTTCTCCAATAAAGGATCTTGGAGTTCATGAGAAGGGTTATTATGGCTGTTTGATGAGTGTGCTTCACTCAGCAGACCAGTTCCTATTGAAGTGTCCAGGTGATTTAAAGACATCCAGGGAAATAATATAGAAGCTCTCAGAAGAGACCACAAAATCTATGCCTCTTGTAGGTAACCCTCTTCACCTACTTTAGCTTTGAAAGCCTTGCTCTGCTAGACTGCCACAAAGTAGAGTGCCCAACCTTGCACCATTGCTGGTCATGGGTATGGCTATCAAAAGCACTGTTGGGTTGGCTGCCCAGTTCACAAGGACCTCCACTCTCTTGAGAACTTTTATATACAGGGGTAGCACCAGAGACTTTATTGGTTCTATATGACCCTGACTCTGAGCCCACTACTCCATCCAAGGATAAGCCCCTGACCAAGCTAAGCCAATCAGAGTCCTTCTCTGGGTTTTTTCAACTGGATATAAGGGACAAAGAGCACTCCTTTGCTGCTGGTGGGATCCAGGATGTGACTCTTAAGAACTCTGTGACTTTTTCCCCCTGTCATTGCAGAGGAAATCCCTTTAACCAAAAAGAGAGGGAAGAAGTGGAAGCTAGAGATAGAAAAACTCCTAAGGTCATTTAGGTCCCTAATTCCAATGATTTCCAAGGCCCCTTTCCTTTTTAGTTGTATACAATATTTTAGTATTCATCCAATAAATTCCCATTTGTACCTAAGATGGTGTCAGTTGGGTTTCTAACACTGTGATCAAAAGTGTCCTAAAACAAGGACCCTGGGAGGTGGCAAACCACACCAATCAGTTATGCAGGAACCTCTGGTCTTCTGCCACACCCATCTTCTGAGAGGGAAAGATTTGATCAAGAGCTACTGGCAAGTGTCACCAGTTACTCTGTTAGGAAAGGTAGAGAACACTAAGGATCAGTGTTTTGCTGCATGTATTTTTTTTTTTCTCTTTCGGCTTCCCTGAAAAAGCAATTCCTTCCCAATTTTCTGTTCCAGGAGAGTCCTAACATCCAGGTACCAGGCCGAGAGAAAATGAACTCTTTTGAACTCACCTGCAGAAGCCTCCTTTTGAGCACTATCCTTTACTTCTTGCTTTCACATGTGTGATCACTGGGGCTGGGAGAAGGGAGAAGCAAGCAAGGCACCTAGGGCACAAATATTTAAGGAGCACCCACTTTCAGGGCCCCAGAAATGCCCTAGGCTCCCCACTTGCTGTACCTGAGTGCCGGCCTTGATGTGCACACATGCCTCATCTAGGGTCATGACACAGGGTATAAACATTCAGTGTGGTGAAGTGTAAGACAGACTGAGAACCAAAAAGCAGAATTTTCATCTTGGCTTCATCACAAACTCATTGTGATATCAAAAAAACTCTACAAACTGTCTGGTCCTCTGCTTCTAACTGGTAAATTAAGGATAGCCACCTTTACCCTAGTTATAATATGCCAAATAGTATGACAAGAATAACATAAAACTATGTACAGAGAGGTTAAGAGACTGGTACAAGGTTGTAAAGTTTATTTGCTGGAACGGTAGACCTAACCTCTTGGGCCAACACTGGGTTTACGTGTTTAATTAATTAAACAAATGTGCAATAAATGCCTACTGTGATCAAGACACCTAAGAAAAATCCAACAATATGCTCTAGTTGGGTGAAACTGGAAGGATATTGCCAGCAGTACCCCATATTCCCATGCCCAGCATGACCCCTGTGACCCGCCTGCATTCCACACCTGAATCTGAGCCTGCCCAGATCTCTCAAGTTTGACTTGTTCGTTATTCATGGTCCATCCTTGTCCAAAGACCAATCAGCAGGAGGCCCAGAGTTGCTGCTGGGATGACCCTCATTAGAACTGCTTTAGGAGAAAAGGAATCAGTACCAAGAACCATCACCCACACCCTTGATTTACCTGGAGCCTCCTGGTTGCAGACCCATGAGACAGAATTAGGTGACGAGCAACTCCCAGTGAATATTCTTTATTGCTGTTTTTGACCTTAAATGACACAATCTTGTATTTTGAAGTCCAGAATATTTGGAAATAAAGTGAAACCTCCTATGTTCAGAGTTCATAGCACCTCTGGGCAGTGGCTAGGGACAGAATTGCACTGTATGTTTAATACTCTATTAAAAGGCAAGGTATAAAGTCCCCTGCAAATCTCTGCTCCTTTGCTGCCCTATCTGGGGCAAGAGATGGCACCAGTTTAACAAGCACAAGGATGTAAATCTTGTATTGAAATCTTTCACCATGGAAGGATGAAGATTTTCTGAAAGAATGAAAAAAAGACACCCAGCACTAGGCATTTTAGGAGTCGGTGTTCGTGTTTAAATGTTAAAAATTTACATTTTACAGCAAAGTGACATTTTTAAAGGGGTTATATTGGCCATTTGCAGCTGTTACTCACTGTTGGCCATAGGCTTGGGGCTGGATCTGGGTGATGAATCAAAGACACCCTTTGTGTCATGTCACTAAGCAACTCCCTCCTCTTCTATCGCTCGTGGAGCCTGGGCTGGGCACACAGCCTGTGTCATCCACATGGTGAATTTACAGGTCTCAATTTATGCCAGCCAAAGTTTCCCAAGGAAAAGGCAGCTGGGGCTGGGTTCTGGCCATGTCTCAATTATGTGCTGGGAGTAAAGCATGGAGAAAGTGGGGACTGGCATGCACGGACAAGGTCAGACCTGGCCCCTTTGTTACAGGCTCCCAAATCAATGGTCTAGAATGATGCTTCAGTCTACAGAAAGGAAATACATAGCATGCATGCTGGTGTGACCCTCTCTGCCACCCAAAACAGACATCATTAATTGATCACAGTGCTCTTCCCTGCTGAGCCAGACATGGCCTCCGATGTGTAGGTACACATTCCCAGCAGCTGCTACCAACTTGGTCAGCTGGCACGAGATGAACCCATTTGTCATCCCTGCCTTGGTCTATGTGCCACAGTCTATTTCCCATCTCTGTTTTCACAGTAACACTGGAGGCTTCAGGAATTCTCCATTTACAGCTATCTCTGATAACAACAGTAGTTATAATAATTAACATTTGTGCTATTTATGGGCCAAATACATGCATGAAATCATTGACTTCTCATAGCAACCCGACAGTACCAGCATCATACAAAAATAGTATCTTGTCATTTATTAGATACATACTGTGTATCGGGTACCACATTTGATGTTTTCATCCCCACATATTCCCACCTCAGCATGAACTAACAACTCAAAAAGAGTAAGAAAGTCGTCCACAGCCACACAGACAGAGGAAGAGCCGAGATCTGAACCCAAGAATGTCTAATTCCAAAGCCCATGTTCTTAAATAAGCAATAGACCTTGACCTTTTGGCACATGAACTCACTATTTTGACCTCCTCATTTAGTTTTCTTATTTACTGCCACAGTTGGGGGGTAGATTTTTTTTCTACCAGGAACTGGTCCCAGAATTTCCCTAGCTTGCTCCAACTCCCATAGCAACATTCTTTTACCCTCCTGTCCTCAACATCCATTTCAAATAGGTGAGCTGGTAAAATTTCAGCAGGGAGAGAGAATTGAAGGTACAGCCTTGATAAAGTTGAATTAAAGACATTATTTTAACTTCAGAACGTGGTGCTCTGCTAGTAAGGAGGGACTCCCTGAATCCTCTGGTGGACACCTGGACTGGAGAAGGTGGGGACTCCCTAGGCTTAGTGCTAGGAAAGGCTGCATGGCTGCTTGTTTGAACAGAGAAGAATGAGCCACTGCAGCCTCATCTCTTGTCTTCTTGTGCTGAAAATCCTGGCCACACTGAGATCCTCTGTTTTTTAAAGATCTTTCTTAGCTCCAAGCCTTTACACCTGCTAGGAACTATTATTGTTAATAGTTATCTGGCTCCTCCTCTATGACCTCCACCTCCCCCAGCTCTGTCACCTTTCTCTGGCCAACTCCCACTCATCTTCATGTTTTAGCTCACCTGTCTGACTTCCCTTGGAAAGCTGAGTTAGGTGCTACCTTCACGTTCTCCTTAGCACCTAGCACTTCCTCCAGGCCAGCATATGCCACAATGTCTGCCTTTTCCACTGGGCTGTAAACTTTGTAAGGACAGGTATGTGTCTGACTTGTATCCCAACACCCAGGACTGTCTCTGGGTTGGTACTTAAAAAACAACTGATAAATAAATGGATGGATGAACCAAATACTGGGAAGCTAACTGGATTGGCATGCACAGAAAGATTCTCCCCACCTCACTTCTGTGCCCCATTAACTGTAATTGGCAGATTTCCCCAGGACTGGAGGAAATGTGAAAGCAACCAGCACATCCCACAGGGAACTCAGTAGTGAGATCTAAGGATGGTGAGAAAACATGCCCAAAAAGATTGCTTTATTCAGTTGCTGTCCCTCAAACAACTTTAGATATAAGGGAAAGCAAGCATAAGCGATTACATCTTAGTTTCATTGCTTAGCATTGCCAAAATCCATATCTGATGTTGAAAGAAAAGTTCAAAATTTGACCTTGGCATACAAATATACATTGATTTCTCATAAATAGATGTGTGTTCACCTATACAGGACTGTGGGCACCAAATGAGAATCATTCCTAGAATCTAAGGACAGGGTTATTAAATGTCATTCCCTTGCCATAAACTGAACAAGATTTGCCAGCTCAAGCTAGATGAGGAAGAAGGGGAGTTGGCTGATTCACATAATTAGGAAGAAGGGGTGGAATGGGCTGCAGGCATGGTTGCATCCAGAAACTTAAATTACGTCATCATCATTCTTTCCCTCTTGAAGCTTGGCTCATTTTCTATGTTGCCTTCCCCCCTTCTACTATAAACAGGCTTCCTACATGGTCTGCATGCCACGGCCCAGGCTTTCATCTTCCTGGCTTGGGAACCCTAGAAGAAAGACAGAGCTCCTCTCTGTCTATAAACTCCTAGGAAGAATATCATTTGGTGCTGCTGGGGTTTCATGCCCCCACCCCTTGACTCAAGCACTATGGTTAGGGGGTGAATACTATGAGCAGACCTTGGCCATGTGCCCAGCTGTGGCATAATAAGAAATACATATTTGGTCTGTGCCCCCTGTTTGTGACACAGACCCCTAGAACCCTTATGATTTCCAGATTGATAGGAGTGAAAGTAGTACAATATTTGGTCTTAGTCCCTGACTCCTTATATAAGAGTTTCTAAGACCCTTGAAATCTCAGAGTGGTGAGTGTCTTTTTGTATGGTAACGAGCAGACTGGTGGCTGGGTTTCTTTTTTTTATTATTATTATGTTATGTTAGTCATCATACAATACATCATTAGTTTTTGATGTAGTGTTCCATGATTCATTGTTTGTGTATAATACCCAGTGCTCCATGCAGTACATGCCCTCCTTAATACCCATCACCGGGCTAACCCATCCCCCCACCCCCTCCCCTCTAAAACCCTGTTTGTTTCTCAGAGTCCATACTCTCATGGTTCATCTCCCCCTTCGATTTCTGCCCCCTTCATTTTTCCCTTCCTTCTCCTAATGTCCTCCATGCTATTCCTTATGTTCCACAAATAAGTGAAACCATATGATAATTGACTTTCTCTGCTTGACTTATTTCACTTAGCATATTCTCCTCCAGTCCCATCCATGTTGATGTAAAAGTTGGGTATTCATCTTTTCTGATGGCTGAGTAATATTCCATTGTATATATGGACCACATCTTTTTTATCCATTCATCTGTTGAAGGGCATCTCGGCTCTTTCCACAGTTTGGCTATTGCGGACATTGCTGCTATGAACATTGGGGTGCATATGGCCCTTCTTTTCACTACATCAGTGTCTTTGGGGTAAATATCTAGTAGTGCAGTTGCTGGGTCATAGGGTAGCTCTATTTTTAACTTTTTGAGGCACCTCCACACTGTTTTCCAAAGTGGCTGTACCAACTTGCATTCTCACCAACAGTGTTGGAGGGTTCCCCTTTCTCCACAACCTCTCCAACATTAGTTGTTTCTTGCCTTGTCAATTTTTGCCATCCTAACTGGTATAAGGTGGTATCTCAATGTGATTTTGATTTGAATTTCCCTGATGGCTAGTGATGTTGAACATTTTTTTATGTGTCTGTTAGCCATTTGTACATCTTCTTTGGAGAAGTGTCTGTTCATGTCTTCTGCCCATTTTTTGACTTGATTATTTGTTTTTGGGTATTGAGTTTGAGAAGTTCTTTATAGATCTTGGATATCAGCCCTTTGTCTGTAGTGTCATTTGCAAAAATCTTCTCCCATTCCGTGGGTTGCCTCTTTGTTTTGTTGACTGTTTCCTTTGCTGTTCAGAAGCTTTTTATCTTGATGAAGTCCCAAAAGTTCATTTTCGCTTTTGTTTCCCTTGCCTTTGTAGACGTGTCTTGAAAGAAGTTGCTGTGATGTCGAAGAGGTTACTGCCTATGTTCTCCTCTAGGATTTTGATGGATTCCTGTCTCATACTGAGGTCTTTCATCCATTTTGAGTTTATCTTTGTATATGGTGTAAGAGAATGGTCGAGTTTCATTCTTCTGTATATAGCTGTCCAATTTTACCAGCACCATTTATTAAAGAGACTTTTTTCCATTGCATATTTTTTCCTGCTTTGTCGAAGATTATTTGACCATAGAGTTGAGGGTCCAAAATTGGGCTCTCTATTCTGTTCCATTGTTCTATGTGTCAGTTTTTGTGCCAGTACCATGCTGTCTTGGTGATCACAGCTTCATAATATAGCTTGAAATCAGGCAAAGTGATGCCCCCAGCTTTGTTTTCCTTTTTCAACATTTCCTTGGCAATTCAGGGTCTTCTCTGATTCCATATGAATTTTAGGATTGCTCCAGCACTTTGAAAAATGCCATTGGTATTTTGATCGGGATGGCATTGAAGGTATAGATTGCTCTGGGCAACATAGACATTTTAACAATGTTTATTCTTCCAATCCATGAGCATGGAATGTTTTTCCATCTTTTTGTGCCTTAATTTCTTTCATGAGTGTTCTGTAGTTCCTAGAGTATAGATCTTTTACTTCTTTGGCTAAGGTTATTCCAAGGTATCTTACGGTTTTTGGTGGGGTTTCTAAGAGAGCTTCAAGTTGGGGGTTGGTTGCCAGAGGCACCAACCACACAATTAAAGAATTGGAACTTTCAGCCCGACCCCCACCTCTAACTTCCAGGGATGGGAGAGAGGCTGGAGATTGAGTTCAATCACCAGTGACCAATGATTTAATTAATCATGTCTAAATAATGGAATCTCCATAAAGCCCCTAAACAATGGGGTTCAGAGAGCTTCCAGCTTGATGAATGCATCCATGTGCAGGGCAGGTGGAGCACCCCGAACTCCACTGGAATAGATGCTCCTGCACTTGGGACCTTTCTGGGCTTGCCCAGTGTACCTCTTCATCGGACTGTTCATTTGTACCTTTTATAATAAACCATAAGCATAAGGAAAGTGTTTTCCTGCATTCTGTGAGCCATTATGGCAAATTATTGGGGGTCATGGGGACCCCCAATTTGTAGCCAAGTTAGACAGCAGTAAGGGTAGGCTGGGGACCCACTACTCATGACTGGTGTCTGAAGGGGGTGGGGGCAGTCTTGTAGGACTGAGCCCTCAGCTCATAGAGTCTGTACTAACTCCAGGGACTTAGGGCAGAACTGAATTGAACTATAAAACATTCACTTGATGTCCACAGAGGATTGGAGAATTGCTTGGTATGGAAAACACACACACTGGGTATCAGAAGTGTTGACAGCATAGAAGTAATTTAACCTTGTGGTCAGGGTAAGCCAAGGTTCTGTGACTCACCAACTGGAAAGGAGTAGGAAGGAACGGGAGAAAGGAGGGAAAATATATGGGAATGATCTTGACTGTGGTAATAGACATATAAATTTATTGAAACTCATCAAAACATATACTTAAAATGGATACATTTTATTGTATGCAAACTATAGCTAAAAAAAGTTGATCTAAAAAAATCAACTCAAAAACTTACAGAGAATCCCTCTCAAAATCAATAAAAATAGATACATCTAGTAGTAAAACTTACGAGTCTCAGAGACAAAGAGAAAATCCTGAAAGCAGCTCAGGAGAAGAGATATGTAACCTACAATGGTAGAAACATTAGACTGGCAACAGACCTATCCACAGAGACCTGGCAGGCCAGAAAGGACTGGCAGGATATATTCAGAGCACTAAATGAGAAAAATATGCAGCCAAGAATACTATATCCTTCTAGGCTGTCATTGAAAATAGAAGGAGAGATAAAAAGCTTCCAGGACAAACAAAAACTAAAGGAATTTGCAAACACGAAACCAGCCCTACAAGAAATTTTGAAAGGGGTCCTCTAAGCAGAGAGCCTAAAAGCAACATAGACCAGAAAGGAACACAGACAATACACAGTAACAGTCACCTTACAGGCAATACAATGGCACTAAATTCATATCTTTCAATAGTTACCCTGAATGTAAATGGGCTAAATGCCCCAATCAAAAGACACAGGCTATCAGATTGGATTAAAAAACAAGACCCATTGATATGCTGTCTGCAAGAGACTCATTTTAGACCCAAAGACACCCCCAGATTGAAAGTGAGGGGGTGGAAAACCATTTACTATGCTAATGGACACCAAAAGAAAGCTGGGGTGGCAATCCTTATATCAGACAAATTAGATTTTAAACCAAAGACTGTAATAAGAGATGAGGAAGGACCCTATATCCTACTTAAAGGGTCTATCCAACAAGAAGATCTAACAATTGTAAATATCTATGCCCCTAACATGGGAGCAGCCAATTATATAAGCCAATTGATAACAAAAACAAAGAAACACATCGACAACAATACAATAATAGTGGGGGACTTTAACACCCCTCTCACTGAAATGGACAGATCATCTAAGCAAAATATCAACAAGGAAATAAAGACGTTAAATGACACACCGGACCAAATGGACTTCACAGATATATTCAGAACTTTCCATCCCAAAGCAACAGAATACACATTCTTCTCTAGTGCCCATGGAACATTCTCCAGAATAGATCACATCCTAGGTCACAAATCAGGTCTCAACTGGTACCAAAAGATTGGGATCATTCCCTGCCTATTTTCAGAGACATATGAAACACGTCTTGAAAGTAGAACTTTGAAACTAGAACTCAATCACAAGAGGAAAGTCGGAAAGAACTCAAATACATGGAGGCTAAAGAGCATCCTACTAAAGAATGAATGGGTCAATCAGGAAATTAAAGAAGAATTAAAAAAATTCATGGAAACCAATGAAAATGAAAACACAACTGTTCAAAATATTTGGGATGCAGCAAAGGCAGTCCTAAGAGGAAAGTATATAGCAATACAAGCCTTTTTCAAGAAATAAGAAAGGTCTCAAATACACAACCTAACCCTCCACCTAAAGGAGCTGGAGAAAGAACAGCAAATAAAGCCTAAACCCAGCAGGAGAAGAGAAATAATAAAGATCAGAGCAGAAATCAATGGAATAGACACCAAAAGAACAGTAGAACAAATCAACGAAACTAGAAGATGGTTCTTTGAAAGAATTAATAAGATTGATAAACCCCTGGCCAGACTTATCAAAAAGAGAAGAGAAATGACCCAAATCAACAAAATCATGAATGAAAGAGGAGAGATCACAACCAACACCAAAGAAATACAAACAATTATAAGAACATATTATGAGCAACTATATGCCAGCAAATTAGATAACCTGGAAGAAATGGATGCATTCCTAGAGATGTATCAACTACCCAAATTGAACCAGGAAGAAATAGAAAACCTGAACAGACCTATAACCACTAAGGAAATTGAAGCAGTCATCAAAAATCTCCCAACAAACAAAAGCCCAGGGCCAGATGGCTTCCCAGGGGAATTCTACCAAACATTTCAAGAAGAATTAATACCTATTCTTCTGAAACTGTTCCAAAAAAATAGAAATGGAAGGAAAACTTCCAAACTCGTTTTATGAGGCCACCATTACCTTGATCCCCAAACCAGACAAAGACCCCATCAAAAAGGAGAATTACAGACCAATATCCTTGATGTACATGGATGCAAAAATTCTCACCAAAATACTAGCCAATAGGATCCAACAGTACATTAAAAGGATTATTCACCACGACCAAGTGGGATTTATCCCTGGGCTGCAAGGTTGGTTCAACATCCACAAATCAATCGTGATACAATACATTAAAAAAGAAAGAACAAGAATCATATGATCCTCTCAATAGATGCAGAAAAAACATTTGACAAAGTATAGCATCCTTTCTTGATCAAAACTCTTCAGAGTATAGGGATCGAGGGTATGTACCTCAATATCATAAAAGCCATCTATGAAAAATCCACAACGAATATCATTCTCAATGGGGAAAAACTGAGAGCTTTCCCCCTAAGGTCAGGAACGCGGCAGGGATGTCCACTATCACCACTGCTATTCAACATAGTATTGGAAGTCCTAGCCACAGCCATCAGACAACAAAAAGAAATCAAAGGCATCCAAATTGGCAAAGACGAAGTCAAACTCTCACTCTTTGCAGATGATATGATACTTTATGTGGAAAATCCAAAAGACTCCACCCCAAAACTGCTAGAACTCATACAGGAATTCAGTAAAGTGGCAGGATATAAAATCAATGCACAGAAATCAGTGGCATTCCTATACACCAACAACAAGACAGAAGAGAAATTAAGGAGTCGATCCCATTTACAACTGCACCCAAAACCATAAGATACCTAGGAATAAATCTAACCAAAGAGGCAAAGGATCTGTACTCAGAAAACTATAGAATACTCATGAAACAAACTGAGGAAGACACAAAGAAATAGAAAAACGTTCCATGCTCATGGATTGGAAGAACAAATATTGTGAAGATGTCAATGCTACCTAGAGCAATCTACATATTCTAAGCAATAGATGCAATCCCCATCAAAATACCATCAACTTTTTTCAAAGAAAGGGAACAGATCATCCTAAAATTTGTATGGAACCAGAAAAGACCCTGAATAGCCAGAGGAATGTTGAAAAAGAAAAGCAAAGCTCGTGGCATCACAATTCCGGACTTCAAGCTCTATTACAAAGCTGTCATCATCAAGACAGTATGGCACTGGCACAAAAACAGACACATAGATCAATGGAACAGAATAGAGAGCCCAGAAATGGACCCTCAGCTCTACAGTCAACTAATCTTCGACAAAGCAGAAAAGAATGTCCAATGGAAAACAGACAGTCTCTTCAATAAATGGTGTTGGGAAAATTGGACAGCCACATGCAGAAGAATGAAACTGGACCATTTCCTTACACCACACACAAAAATAGATTCAAAATGGTTGAAAGGTCTAAATGTGAGACTGGAGTCCAACAAAACCCTAAAGGAGAACACAGGCAGCAACCTCTTCGACCTCAGCCACAGCAACTTCTTCCTAGAAACAATGCCAAAGGCAAGGGAAGCAAGGGCAAAAATGAACTATTGGGACTTCATCAAGATAAAAAGCTTTTGCACAGCAAAAGAAACAGTCAACAAAACCAAGACAACCAACAGAATGGCAGAAGATATTTGCAAATGATATATCAGATAAAGGGCTAGTATCCAAAATCTATAAAGAACTCATCAAACTCAACACTCAAAGAATAAATGATCCAATCAAGAAATGGGCAGAAGACATGAACAGACATTTTTCCAAAGACGACAACCAAATGGCCAACAGACACATGAAAAAGTGCTCAAAATCGCTCGGCATCAGGGAAATCCAAATCAAAACCTCAATGAGAGACCACCTCACAGCAGTCAGAATGGCTAAAATTAACAAGTCAGGAAATGACAGATGTTGGCGGGGATGCGGAGAAAGGGAAACCCTCCTACACTGTTGGTGGGAATGCAAGCTGGTGCAGCCACTCTGGAAAACAGTATGGAGGTTCCTCAAAAAGTTGCAAATAGAGCTACCGTATGACCCAGCAATTGCGCTACTGGGTATTTGCCCCAAAGATACAAATGTAGTGATCCGAAGGGGTATGTGCACCCCGATGTTTATAGCAGCAATGTCCACAACAGCCAAACTGTGGAAAGAGCCAAGATGTCCATCAACAGATGAATGGATAAAGATGATGTGGTATATATATACAAGGAATATTATGCAGCCATCAAAAGGAATGAGATCTTGCCATTTGCAACGACGTGGATGGAACTGGAGGGTGTTATACTGAGCAAAATAAGTCAATCAGAGAAAGACATGTATCATATGACCTCACTGATACGAGGAATTCTTAGTCTCAGGAAACAAACTGAGGGTTGCTGGAGTGGTGGGGGGTGGGAAGGATGGGGTGGCTGGGTGATAGACATTGGGGAGGGTATGTGCTATGGTGAGTGCTGTGAATTGTGCAAGACTGTTGAATCACAGATCTGTACCTCTGAAACAAATAATACAATATATGTTTAAAAAAAAGAAGAAGATAGCAGGAGGGGAAGAATGAAGGGGGGACATCGGAGGGGGAGACAAACCATGAGAGACGATGGACTCTGAAAAACAAACTGAGGGTTCTAGAGGGGAGGGGGTGGGAGGATGGGTTAGCCTGGTGATGGGTATTAAAGAGGGCACGTTCTGCATGGAGCACTGGGTGTTATACACAATGAATCATGAACACTACATCAAAAACTAATGATGTAATGTATGATGATTAACATAACAATAAAAAATTAAAGAGAAAAAGAAGATAGCAGGAGGGGAAGAATGAAGGGGGGGGAATCGGAGTGGGAGATGAACCATGAGAGATGATGGACTCTGAAAAACAAACTGAGGGTTCTAGTGGGGAGGGGGGTGGGAGGATGTGTTAGCCTGGTGATGGGTATTAAAGAGGGCATGTTCTGCATGGAGCACTGGGTGTTATACACAAACAATGAATCATGGAACACTACATCAAAAAACTAATGATATAATGTATGGCGATTAACATAACAAAAAAAATTTTTTTTAAATCAACTCAAAAACTTATGATGTACTATATGCTGGCTAACTGAAAATTAAAATCAATCAATCAATCAATCAACTCTTCCAGGGAACCTTCCCTGATTTCCCAAATAGATTTAAGCACCACCTTTACAGAACTTCCAGTGGTCCCTATGTCTCTTAGCATGAATCATACTGCTAGGATTATCTGTTTAGCTGTCTCCCCCACTATTCTATGAGCCTCTGATAGGCAAGAACTATTTTCCATTTGAACACTGTATTCAGGAGAGCTGGTGCATCACTCAATATACAGTAGACAATTTAGATCTGATAAATTTATATGTCTGTGTAACCATTACCACAGTCAAGATGAAGATCATTTCCATCATCCCCAAAGTCTCCTTATAGCTCTTGTACTACTCCCAGCCCTAGACAAGCACTGATTTGCTTTCTGTCACTATAAATTAGACTTGTCTTTTCTAGGGTTTCATATCTTGTATCTTTTGGAAATCAGGGAAAGATGTTGAGTTCCAAGTATGGGTCAATATCTGTAAACTGGAAATTTCATGCACATGATTAGAATATAAATAAGCAGCATAAACTAAGGAAATGTATAAGCCAGAAGCTAGAGCAATAGTAATGTAATATCACAACTCACTTCTCTCCTACTCTCCCAAGAATTGGCAAATATCTTGGGAATGGCTTTAACTTCCTACAGGTCATGGAATGTGAGGAGAAATTAATTTCACTTCAATTTTTAAGGGGTAAAGAGATTCCAGTTGATAGGTAATAAATTCAAATTAACTCAAGGCAAAGAAGTAGAACCCAAAGAACTTTATATAAACGAAAATGGAAAACTTCTTGGAAGAGGCAATGTCTGAGCTGGAATAAATTACCAGAACAGAGAGTAGTAAAGGGAATTCCAGGTATTAAGAATAGACAGCAAGTAAGTTAAGTAAGTAAGTAATTTAAAAATGGCATACTGTGGGTGAGAAACTCAGTTTGGTGGTGTTAGAGTGTCAAATGCAAGGAGTGAAGTAGAAAATGAACCTGGAGAAATTAGCACAAGGCCCTTGATGAAGTATGTGGAACAGGTAAGAGTGTTGGGAACTTCTCAGGTTGCAGTAAAGGTTCAACAATGGGAAAGCATGCCCCCTCTCTAGCATTCTTCCTTTCCTTCTGACTGGCAGAAAACCTAGACCTGCTTTGGAGAACAGCCAATGACCCCAGAGTCCCTTCCAACCACACAGCATCATCGTGGTCCTCAGTGGTGTTCTCTAGCTAAATGCATCAGCCAGGGGTGCTCTGTGCCTTAGCTGATGGGTCATTTTTCCTATTGAGTGTCAGCTTGCCAGCTGCCTTGAAATAGATGAAGTGAAAGGCCTTTTGTTGGATTTTATCATATGTCCCTATTGCCAGACTAATTTTAAAATCTTTTTCTTAAAAAAAAAAAGAAAAAGAAAAAAAGGGGAACTTCCCCCCAAATAAAATGTATCTAAAGCCACAATATACTAAAAAGATAAGGTTGAAGCAGCTCCACTGAATCCAGGTAGAGGCGGGTCTGGATTTCATTTCAGCCTCTCTTCCCCCAAAAGCTTACCCCTTGCCCTTTCTCTCCCACCTTCACAAGAGATCCAAGGATACCTCCAGGGAACTCCAAGGCCCTAAGGAGCACAGTCTGAAACCATCAGAGGTGACCTCCTAGGATGAAAGGTCTATGTCTTCATGGTCCCCAGGACCTGGAGCCAAGGGATGCTCAGTGAAGCATGCCTATTACTAAGATCCACTGTGGTCTCTGGCTTCTCAGACCTCGATGTTAGTTCTGATGCTTGTCTATAGCCCTCCTCCCTGTGCCTCCCAAGTGAGAAGTGAACTTTCCTTGGTCCCAGTTTGTTCATCTCTCCCTACGCATTGTAGTTACCTCCTTCCTTACAGAGTAAGTCTGGCCATGTTCAATTTCTTTTATACTCAAGCTCTCTCCCTTGTCCCCAGCTGTCCTCTGTCCACCCAGCGGGCCTTGATACATTGTTATTTGAATCCATAGGTTCAGACCTGATGCTGGAGGGTCTGGGCAGTGTGTGTTTGTCTCCTGAGGTCTTAGTGTAGTTCAGGTGGGAACTGGCAGGGTGAGCCCAGCACAAGTGGGTGAGGGAGATTACCTCAAGTGAACCTGGAGACTGGGGACACATCAGTTCCATTCCACACACAGGGGACAGTTTGGAGCTTAGCTTATTGCTCTAGTGAGGAAAAAATCTGCTCCTCCAAGGCCCTGACTTCCCAAATCCGAGGCCCCAACGATCACCTATGAAAGAGAGGGTTAAGTGGGCCACATAGTTATTTGTAAGGAATTTGCCTTTTTCATCTCTTCTTGTATGAAACTCAAATCGAAATTTTATTCTTTCTCTCTGAAGTTCATCATTTCTGGATTTATCTGTTCCTTCTTTACACACAGAAACACCATATATTGGGTTAACTGACATAAGGGTATGAATCCTACTCCACCCATTTAGGTGTGCAACATATTCACACTGTTTTACTCTCTTTAAATTAGAGTTTACTCCGGCTCCCCAAACACTGGCAGGCAGGGCATTCAGTCCCGGGTACTGGCGCTGTTCCTCTTCTGGCCTGGGGGCCTCAGGATCCACAGCACCTATCACAGGCTGTGCTTCTGACCTGTAGAAAAATGTTCCACTCCCTGACTCCAGTAAACCTGCACTCCTAGGGTCCTTAAGGCTCCAGACATAGTTCCAAATATCTCTCTCCTTTATTACTATGGGCTTTTCATGCCCAAATAACAAAAATAGAGACCATTTGTTAAAAATTCTCCAAAGCCAGGTAATGTGCCATTCACTCACTGCATCACCTCATTTTCCTGGCAATGGCCCCAAGCTCTCCCAAGGTGGACACTGGAGTCCTAGAGCATTGTCTGCTTCATTGTATAGACACCAAATGGGGGAAAGAAACCACTTACTCAAAGCCATGCTAAACACACTTGTGGTCCTGCCTCTCCTGACTGCCTACCGCCTCACCTCCACCCTTTGATTTAAGGCCACATCACCTTTCCCTCTCAATGTCCCTCAGTATCTGAGCCACTCTCATGCTGTGGGTCAATCCAAGATACCTTCTGAGGACACTGGAGCATTTTGCTTATAGGCATTCTGCTATGGTATCTTCTCTATTTCATTCTCCTCCTTCCTTCTGCCCCTCCCCCAGCTGCTCTTCCTACTGAGTGCCTTCCCAGGTCCACCTGCCACTCACTCCCAGCCTGTGCTATCTGACTATAATGCCAAGCCCTGCTTATTCTCCAAGACATTTCTCCACCACCATTCAAGCTGCACATTTTCTCCTTCCAGAAGTGCTTCCAAATCTCCCTGATGGAGCAGACAGCTTGCCCAGCTGGGCCAGACTCATCCACAAATGAACACCAAAACCCTAAGTTGTAGGGTTTAGGGAATATGTTAAATCAGGAATTCTAACCTTCCTGTTTTACAGAAAGGGAGACCAACTGAAGCTCAGAGAAGGGAAGGGATGTGCCCAAAGTCATTCAGCCAGAGAGAGTCAAGCAGGACAGAACCCATGTATGCACTCATGGGCAGGCTCACTATCCATTCCTTCACGCTGGCCCTCTGGGTGCAGGTGGGGCAGCCAATCTCTACTTCCCCTTGGAGCCAAGGAAATGAGGCCCAGGAGTGTCTTAGGACCTGAAAACTAGATAACAAATTAGATACCACATACCACTTCCCCTTTACCATTAAACACCTTAGTAGCCAGATATATAATTAAATATTGAGTTATCTCAGTTGCCTCAGTATGACAGTTGGAGCAAAAAAAAGGGGGGGGGGGCTTTGTAACAAATTTGTAGAAGTTCTAAAATTGGAAGTGGTACACAATATCAAACTAATAGCATTCCAACTAATCACAGAGACAAAATCAGCACAAATTCTAGATGAAGTTGCTAGAGGACTGACACACATATAATTTATTTGACAAGCATAGACTTTTTAAAAAGAGAAAACCACTATTATATGTTACCAAAATCACTTTCGATTTGGAATATGATAGCCCACTCATCGCTTGTGAGGTGCCAGCCCCCCAGGGCCCAACACTGTCAGCTGCATTCACTCCCTCAGGCCCCTCACCCCTCCTGCCATCCCTCATCTGTCCACCACACCAAGCATAAGGGTGCGCCCCATTTTCCCTGCTGAGACTCAGCACTCAGCATAATTATAGTACTTAATATTTATCACATCCAAAGTGCAGCATATGTATTATCTTATTTAATTCTCATAGCAACACTATCAGCAAGTTCTACTGTCATTTCATACAGGCATACCTTGGAGATATTTTGGGTTCAGTTCCAGACCACCACAATAAAGTGACTATCTCAATAAAGGGAGTCAAATGAGTATTTTGGTTTCCCAATACATATAAAAGTTATGTTTACACTACACCATAGTCTATTAATTACACAAGTGTTATGTCTAAAAAAACCTATATACCTTAATTAAAAAATATTCTATTGTTGGGGCGCCTGGGTGGCTCAGTTGGTTAAGCGACTGCCTTCGGCTCAGGTCATGATCCTGGAGTCCCTGGATCGAGTCCCGCATCGGGCTCCCTGCTTGGCGGGGGGTCTGCTTCTCCCTCTCCCGCTCCCCCCTCTTGTGCTCTCTCTCTCTCTCACTGTCTCTCTCAAATAAAAAAAAAAAAATCTTTAAAAAAAATATTCTATTGCTAAAAAAAATGGCTAACCATCATCTGAGCTTTCAGCTAGCCATGATCATGTATCACAAATCGCCATAACAAATAATAATGAAAAAGTTTGAAATATTGTAAGAATTACCAAAATGTGGCGCCTGGGTGGCTCAGTCGTTAAGCGTCTGCCTTCAGCTCAGGTCATGATCCCAGGGTCCTGGGATCGAGTCCCACACATCGGGCTCCCTGCTTGGTGGGAAGCCTGCTTCTCCCTCTCTCACTCCCCCTGCTTGTGTTCCTGCTCTATCTCTCTCTCTGTCAAATAAATAAAATAAAATCTTTAAAAAAAAGAAAAAAAAAAGAATTACCAAAATGTGACACAGAGACACAAAGTGAGCAAATGCTGTTGGAAAAATGGTGCATGTAGACTTGCTTGATGCATGGTTGTCATAAACCTTCCATTTGTATAAAAAAAAAAAAAGCAGTATCTGTGAAGTGCAATAAAATGCAGTATGTCTGCAAATGAGGAAACCGGAGCCCACGGAGGATTCACACCTGCCAGGGTTCCTCACTGATTGGTAGAAGCCATCAGATTCCAGGGCCTCCTCTCTCTCTCTCTCTTTCCCACTATACCATCCTTTTTTTTTTTTTTCCACTAGAGATATATCGCTTTGAGTTTTTAAGGAAGGGGGCTTTAATGATGCCAAGGATGTATGCTTTGAACATTACTGTAACTCATCAAACATTTTGAAATAATTGCCAGAATTTAACTTCTCTCTTTTGTCTATTCTCTAGTTTCCTATGAACTAGTCACTATGAACACAAATGCAATCTATTTTATGAATACTTGACTTGGATTCAGGGTCTGGGAATATAAATGTTTATGAAGATGGGATTCCATGTACAGGAAACAGTGAATATGAGGAGGATCTTGGTTAATACATCCCCTGTGGGACTCTAAGAATCCTTGGGCCTTGCCAGGTAAAGCCTTTGAATAAAGGAGAGGGTTAGGCCAGATTGGGTCATCATGAAAGTCCATTCAGCCACCTTTTCCATGGACCCATGTGCACCAGAAACCTAATGCTGCAGCCCACGGGCTCTGGAGTGGAACTGCCTCTGACTTGGCCATCAGCGTTACCTGGACAAGCAACTTGACCTCTCCTAATCTCAGTTTCCTTGTCTCTAAAACTGGGATAGTAATAACACCTATATCACAGGATGATTGCAAAAATGAAACAGAATGATTCATTTAAGCACTTAGCACAGTGCCTAGTACACCATGCTCCATAAATGTCAGCTAGGGCTATTAGCAGTAGTAGAATCAATAATTGTGGTGGTTACAGTCCTAGTAAGAACATGTTCTGCAGGAACTGTCTCAACAACAAAAACAAGAAATGGAACAACTCAGATGGATCCCAAGCTATGATTTCAACTTGAATCGATCACTTAGCTTTCTGATATTCATTTTATTCATAATTTCACCCCAACTCACTCCCCAAAAGAATTTGAGACATTACAATGAGACAATTCTAAATTAGAAATAGAAAATTGGAAATCATGTTGAAGAAGGAGAGAGGAAACAGAAACTCCTGGGATTGAATCTCACCTTCAGTTCTGACCTTCCCAGCAGCCAGTACAAAAGGGAAGCCAGATGGGCTATGACATACTCATTATCTGATGTTTTGTGCATATCAGTCTAGTGTGAATTCAGATTAGCAAAGTTATTTTTCTTACAATTCACCATATAGCAACTGCTACTGACAGAAAGTGATTTCATCAGCTACCTTCATATTGAACATGTCTATTCCCACCCACCCCCCTCTGTGCTCTATAAATTCCTTGAGGAAGAGCTGCATTGTATTCATATTTGTATCTCCTAAGCATACTCCCTGTCTTCAGTAGGTGCTTAAGGAAATATTAAATGATGAAATACATTGTATATAAATTGCTTGGCTAACTGATTGGTGCCTGGTAACTTGATTGGTGTTTACACAGTCATAAGCAGAATGTGAGTCCCCAGGTCTTTCTGATTCTTAGAACCCATACTTTTTTTAATGCTCTACTGTCCTAGGTATCAATTTCTATTTTTACAAACTATGCCAAACCTAGGTGCATCCAAATAACAATTTAGTATCTTGCATAGCTCTGTGGGCTCCGCTAAGCTGTTCTTGCTCAGGATCTTTCTTGAAGTTGCAGTCAGGTGTGACTAGGGCTAAAGTTGCCTGAAGATTACTCCAATCACCTGTGTGAGGTCTGGGCTGAGACAGCTGCAGTAGCTGTGGCTTGTCAGGCACCTCTCCTTGCACATAACCTCTGCATGGCTAGTTTGGGCTTGCTCACTGCATACTGGTGTCAGGACAATCAATTGCTTGCATGTGGCCTGGCTTATTCCAGACCATTCTTTTTTTTTTTTTTTTAATTTTTATTTTATTATGTTTTGTTAGTTACCATACATTATATCATTAGTTTTTGATGTAGTGTTCCATGATTCATTGTTTGCATATAACACCCAGTGCTCCATTCAATATGTGCCCTCCTTAATACCCATTACTGGGCTAACCCATCCCTCCACCCCCTCCACTCTAAAACCCTCAGTTTGTTTCTCTCTTTTTTTTAACATATAATTTATTATTTGTTTCAGAGGTGTAGGTCTGTGATTCATCAGTCTTACACAATTCAAAGCACTCACCATAGCACATACCCTCCCCAATGTCTATCACCAGCTACCCCATCCCTCCCACCCCCACCACTCCAGCAACCCTCAGTTTGTTTCCTGAGATTAAGAATTCCTCAGATCAGTGAGATCATATGATACTTGTCTTTCTCTGATTGACTTATTTTGCTTAGCATAATACCCTCTAGCTCCATCCACACCATTGCAAATGGCAAGATTTCAATTTTTTGGTGGCTGCATAATATTCCATTGCATATATATATACACCACATCTTTATCCATTCATCTGTTGATGGACATCTTGGCTCTTTCCATAGTTACTCCAGAGCATTCTAAGAGACCAAGACAAAAGTTACAAGACTTCTTCTGACCTTGTCTCAAAAGTCACATAGAAACACTTCCACGTGATATTTGCCATATGATATTTGTCAAAGCAGCCAAAGGTCCACACAAATTCAAGAGATGGATAAACAGACTCCACTTCTTAATGGAACAGGACTTGCCTATTTCCAAGATTTAAGCTGTAATAATCTACACAGTACTGTTTTCAAGACAAAGTGACAGTAACAAAGACAGTATTCTATTGGCATCATAATACACATGAAACTCAGAACAGAATACACAGTCCAGAAATAGACCCATATATTTACATTTGACTGACTTTTGACAAAGGTGCAAGACAAGTATAGTCTTTTTAACATATGATACTGGAGCAACTGACTATCCATTTAGACAAATATTTAGCATTGATTCATAACACAAAATTTAATTTGTGTAATGCACAAAATTTAATCTGAGATAGATCATAGACTGAAATATAAAAGCTAAAACTATAAACTTTCTAAAGGAAAACATAGGACAATATTTTTGTGATCTGGTTGTAGGTAGATTTCTAAGACAAGACTTAAAAGCAATACCATGAAAGAAAAAAATGATAAATCTGACTTTCTCTTTCTGCTAAATCAAAGACACAATAAATTAAAGGCTCATTTCAATAGATACAAAAAAAGCATTTGATAAAATACAACATCCATTCATGATAAAAACCCTCAACAAAATAGTAAAGTTTAGAGGGAACGTACCTCAACATAATAAAGCCATATATGAAAAACCTACAGCTAATATCATACCCAGTGGAAAAAAACTGAGAGCTTTTCCCCCTAAGGTCAGGAATAAGACAAGGATGTTCACTCTCACCACTTTTATTCAACATAGTACTGGAAATCCTAGCTACAGCAATTTGACAAGAAAAAGAAATAAAAAGCATCCAAATTAGTAAGAAGAAGGAAAATTTCTCTATTTGCAGATTACATGATACTATATATAGAAAACCCTAAAGACTCCACCAAAAAACTACAAGAACTGATATATGAATTCAGTAAGATTTCAGGATGCAAAATCAAAATACAGAAATCTGTATTTTGGGTATTTGTCATAGGGTATTTGTCTTTTTCTGACTTATTTCACTTAGCATTATACTTTCTAGATTATTCAGGTTGTGGCAAATGGCGAAATTTCTTTTTTATGGCCGAATAATATTGATTACATATATGAATGCTACTTCTTTATCCATTCATCTATGGATGAACACTTGGGTTGCTTCCATAATTTGGCTATTGTAAATCATGCTGCAGTAAACATAAGAGTGCATAGATCTTTTTGAATCAGTGTTTTCATATTCCTTGGGTAAATACCCAGTAGTAGAATTACTGGATCATATGGTAATTCTATTTTTAATTTTTTCAGAAAACTCCATACTGCTGCAGTAGCTGTGGCTTGTCAGGCACCTCTCCTTGCACACAACCTCTGCATGGCTAGTTTGGGCTTGCTCACTGCATACTGGTGTCAGGACAATCAATTGCTTGCATGTGGCCTAGCTTATTCCAGAGCATTCTTTTTTTTTTTTTAATTTTTATTTTATTATGTTTTGTTTTTTTCTATTAACTTATATTATAGTTAAACATACACGTGTCCTATGACCTTTCTATACACTAATAATGAAGTAGCAGAAAGAGAAATTAAGAAAACAGTCCTATTTATAATTGTACCCAAAACAATAAGATACATAGGAATAAACTTAAGGAGGTAAAAGACCTCTACTCTGAAAATTATAAAAACTGATGAAAGAAATCGAAGATGATACAAATGGAAAGATATTCTATGCTCATAGACCAAAGAACAAATACTGCTAAAATGTCCACCCTACCCCAAGCAATCTACAGATTTAATGTAATCCCTATCAAAATACCAACAGCATCTTTCATAGAACTAGAACAAATAATCCTAAAATTTGTACAGAACTACAAAAGATCCTGAATAGACAAGCAATTGAAAAAGAAGAACAAAATGAGGTATCACAATTACAGATTTCAAGATATAGTAGAAAGATGTAGTAATCAAAACAGTATGGTACTGGCAAAAAAATAGACACACAGACCAATAGAACAGAATAGAGAGCCCAGAAATAAACCCACTACTATATTGTCAATTAATTTTTGACAAAGGAGGCAAGAATATGCAATATTGTCTTTTCAACAAATGGTGCTGGGAAAACTAGACAGCTACATGCTAAAGAATGAAATCAGACCACTTTTTTACATCATACACACAAATAAATTCAAAACAGATTAAAGACCTAAATGTGAGACCTGAAACCATGAAAATCCTAAAAATGAGCACAGACACTAATCTCTCTGACATTGGCTGTAGCAACATCCTTCTAGATACGTCTCCTGAGTCAAGGAAAACAAAAGCAAAAATAAACTAGTCTGACTACATCAAAATGAAGAGCTTCTGCACAGCAAAGGAAACAATAAACAAAACTAAAAGACAACCTACTGAATGGGAAAAGATATTTGCAAATGACATATCCAATAAAGGGTTAGTATCCAAAATATATAAAGAACTTAAACAACTCAACACCAAACCCCCCTCCCCCAAAAGAATCCAATTTAAAAAAGGGCAGAAGACATGAAGAGATATTTCTCTAAAGAAGACATACAGATGGGCAACAGACACATGGAAAGATGCTCAACATCATTCATCACCAGGAAAATGGAAATCAAAACTACAATGAGCTATCACCTCACACCTGTAAAAATGGCTAAAATAAAAAACATGAAAAACAAGTGTTGACAAGGATGGAGAAAAAGGAACCCTCATGCACTGTTGGTGGGAATGCAAACTGGTATGGCCACAATGGAAAAGAGTATGGAGTTTTCTGAAAAAATTAAAAATAGAATTACCATATGATCCAGTAATTCTACTACTGGGTATTTACCCAAGGAATATGAAAACACTGATTCAAAAAGATCTATGCACTCTTATGTTTACTGCAGCATGATTTACAATAGCCAAATTATGGAAGCAACCCAAGTGTTCATCCATAGATGAATGGATAAAGAAGTAGCATTCATATATGTAATCAATATTATTCAGCCATAAAAAAGAAATTTTGCCATTTGCCACAACCTGAATAGATCTAGAAAGTATAATGCTAAGTGAAATAAGTCAGAAAAAGACAAATACCCTATGATTTCACTCATATATGGAATTTAAGAAACAAAACAAATGAACAAAGGAAAAAAAGAGAGAATAGAAACAGACTCTTAACTATAGAGAACAAACTGATGCTCACCAGAGGGGAGGTGAGTGGGGGGATGGGTGAAATAGGTGAAGAGGATTAAGAGTACACTTATCATGATGAGCACTGAGTAATATATAGAACTGTTGAATCACTATATTGTATACCTGAAACTAGTAATAACACTGTATGTTAATTATACTGGAAATTTTAAAAAATGAAAATGTAAAGGCAAGCCACAAATTGAGAAAACATTCATATTACATACATATGTATGTGTATATATATATGCATCTTTTAAGATTTTATTTATTTATTTGACAGAAAGAGACACAGCGAGAAAGGGAACACAAGCAAGCGGAGTGGGGGGAGGGAGAAGCAGGCTTCCTGCTGAGCAGGGAGCCCGATGCAGGGCTGATCCCAGGACCCTGGGATCGTGACCTGAGCCGGGATCATGACCTGAGCCAAAGGCAGATGCTTAATGACTGAGCCACCCAGGTGCCCCTATATATATGCATCTTACATATTTTATGTATACATGACAAAGGACTTGTATAAAGACTACATAAAAAATTTCTACAACTCAAAAATGAAATGACAAACAACCCAGTTTAGAAATCGAGCAAAAGACTTGAACAGTCCTTCAGGAAAGAAGGTACACAAATGGCCAGTAACCATATACAAAGATATTCAACATCATTAGTAGTCAGGGATACGCAGATTAAAACCACAATGAGATACCAGTGTATACCCACTAGAATGGCTAAAATTGAAGAGTGACAATATCAAATATTGATAAGAATGTGGAGCCATGGGAACTTTCATGTATTGCTAGAGGGAATATAAAATGAATATAAAATACTTCAAACATTTTAGAAAACTGTTTAGCAGCTTCTTATAAAGTTAAACATACACATGTCCTATGACCTAGACATTCCACTTCTAAGTATTCATCCAAGAGAAATAAAGTCATATGTTCACAAAAACACTTGTAGACAAAAGTTAATAGCAGCTTTATTCATAGTAACTCCAAACAGGGAGCAACCCAAATGTCCATCAACATGAGAATGGATAAACAAATTATGACACAGTCATACAATGGGATATTGCTCAGCAACAGAAACAAGCTACTAATATACCCCAAACATGAATAAATCTCAGAAACACTGTGTCAAGTGAAAGTAGCCAGACACAGAAGAACAGCATTCAAGTGAAACTCAAGAACAAGCAAAATTATGTTGATAGAAATTTTTTAAAAAATAGCTACAGGTAGAATGGGAGGGGGAGCTAGGAGACTGGCAGCTAAGAGACATGAAGGAACTTCCTGGGATGACAGAAATGTTCTCTGTCTTGATTTAGGTGGAAGTTACATGGATGTAAACTGTCAAAATCCATGGAACTGTACACTTCACTGTGTACCCTGTCCAGTGTTTTCTTTTTAATGATACCTTCAAAAACCTATCCAAAAGTCAGCAAGAAAATAGGAAACCCAAAAGGTAGAGCAGGCAAGGAACTAGAAAACATATGGTAAAACAGTAGATTTAAACCCAAATCCAGCGACCATGTATTACATGTAGATATGCCAGATGCCTCAGTTAAGAGACAAAGATTTGTCAGACTGGATTTTTAAAGTTCCAATGATTTGCCATTTATAAGAGACACATCTAAAACATAAGCTACAGAAAGATTGAAAGTAAAAGGAAAAAAGTAACCTATGCAAATTTTAACCAAAGAGAAGCTAGTGGAACTGTATTATTATTATCAGACAACATGGCTAAAGAAATTACTAGGGGAAAAAGAGAAAAATTTTGTAATGATAAAGGTTTCAGTTCACCAGATAGAAAATAGCCAATTGAAACTATTTATGCTCCTGTCCTCAAAGTAGTTAAAGCAACTAAGAGGAGACACAGATAAATCACAATCAGAGTTGAGGTCACTTCTTTCAGTAATTGATCAAAAAGCAGCCTCCCCAAATCAAGAAGAATACGTGATATTTTAACAACACAAAGTGTAGATTTAACCTAATGGACAAATGGAACACTATATCCCCAAGCTGAAGAATACAAATAATTATCCAGAGTTTGTGAGACACTTACAAAATCGATCGTATGTTGGGCTACAAAACAAGTCTCAATAAATTTCAAAGATCAAAACTGTGAATCCATATTCTGACCACAGAGGAGTTAAGCCAGAAATCAACTGTGAAAAAATAACAAAACTTGCTATATGTATTTTTCAAATCCATGTCCAAATAATCTATAGGTCAAAAATTAATCACAACCAAAATTAGAACATATTTTAATTGCAAGATAATAAGAATGTGACCTAGCCAAAACTTGTAAAATGCAGCTAAAACCATGCTTAAAGGAAACTTTATAGCTTAAATTCATTTATTAGAAAATAAGAAAGGAATAAAAGAAACCAGTAAGTAATCATCCCAACAGATTAGGAAAAAAAAAAAACACAGCAAATTAAAACCTGAGAAAGAGGAAGAAAATAATTAAGAATAAATGGAAATTACAAAAATTAATGGAATCAAAAGAAACCTAAAATGGAGAGGACAAACAGAACCAAAAGCTGGTCTTTGAAAAGAGTTACACATTTGATAAATTCTGGACAAAGCTTTAAGAAAAAAAGAAAGAAGATTCCAATGTCAGGAATGAAGATGACATCCTGACATATCATATACACATTAAAGAGATGTTACGAGGATTATTATGAATAGCTTTATGCCAATAAAGCTTGAAAATTTGATGAAATGGACAAATTCTAGGAGAAACACAACGTACAAAAATTGACACAAGAAAACAATTGAGAATTACATAATTGTTTAAGAAATTAAAAATGGAATTGAAAATCTCCAGAAAAGAAAATGTTCCCAGACCCTAGTAGCTTCAATGGTGAATTCTGCCAAATGTTTAATTTAAAAAAATGTCAATACTATACAAATTCTTCCAGGGAATAAAGGAAAGGCAATGCTTCTTGACTTGTTTTATGAGAACAACATAATCTTAATACTAACTTGACAAGAACATAATGAGAAAGGAAAACTATAGTCCACTATTTCACTCAGAATATAGAAGCAAAATCCGAAACACAATATTAGCAGATGGAATCAGCAATGTATAAAAGAATTATGCATCAGAGCAAGTTGGATTTATTCCAGGAAAGCAAAGTTAGTTTAACATTCAAACTTCAATCAACCTAATTAACACTAACAGAACAAAAGATTTGTATGATAATCTTGATAGATAAATAAAAAGCAATAAAAGTCAACATCCACTCATCATAAAATAAACAAAAATCACTTAGCAAAGTAGGAAAAGAAGGGAACTTAGCCTGATAAAGTAAATCTATAAGCCAGTAATAAGCCCGAGGCTTAATGATAAAATGCTGAAAACTTTCCTTTAGATGTAAAGATTGAAAGATTTGAACAGCACAATTAGTTGGCCAAGCACTCCTAGTCAATATGGACTGGAGGCCCTTGCTAGAACATAAGTCAAGGGGAAAAAAAAAAAAGGCATAGGAATTAGAAAGGAAAAAATAAGTCTTCTTGTGTATCTAGAAAAATCATAAGAACCTACAAATTCTTAGCAGGTTCACAGATACAAGGTCAAGACAAAAAAAAATCAACTGATTTCTATCTAGCAAAAGGAAGTAGTTAGAAAATAAAAAAATTTTAAAGATCCCCATTTACAATATCATTTAAAAAATCATGTGTCTAGGAATAAATCTACGAAAGTTATATAAAACCTCTGAAATAAGTTATATAAAGACCTCTGAAATATTATTAAAGGAAATGAAAGGAGACCTAAATAAATAAAAGGGGTGGGGGAATCTTCCATTCTCATTAACTGGAAGACTCAACATTATAAAGATGACAGTTCCTTCCTTCCAAATTTGTGTGAAGAATCAGGGGAATCCAAACCAAAATTCAAAAGCTTTTTTGGTGGATCCTGATAAGCTGGTTTTAAAATTTATAGTAAACAGGAAAGATCAAGACACAGAAAAAAGAACAAGGTGGGAAGAATTGCTCTACAATAAAGCAAGATTTATGGTAGCTACACTTATGGTGAGTATAGCATAATGTACTGAGAAGCTGAATCACTATGTTGTACACCTGAAAATAATGTAACATTGTATGTCAACTCTACTCAAATTTAAAAATTTTTTAAAAAGACTTATGAAACCATACTAGTTAATAACAGTGAGGAATTAATGCAAGGACAAACAAATAGACCAATGGAACAGAATAGCTC
This sequence comes from Mirounga leonina, assembly GCF_011800145.1. NCBI lineage: Eukaryota > Metazoa > Chordata > Mammalia > Carnivora > Phocidae > Mirounga > Mirounga leonina. Next base: position 9,314,348 of record NW_023270387.1, on the reverse strand, counting down.
TCTAGCCTACAACCCACAGAGAGGCACTTCACTTTTGACAAGGATGCCATTGCAGAGGGAAAGATTTTTTTCAATAAATAATTTCCTATATTAATTGAATATGGGAAAACATTTTAAACTTCACCCCCTACTTCACACTGTACATAAATACATCATTATCAGATGGATGTGAAAGACATATACCTTACAGATGAAAACAAAATTATAGGGTTTCTTAAAGAAAATATAGAATATTTTCATGACTTTGTGTCTTACTAGAGCAAGACACAAAAAAGGCATCAGGAATAAAGGAAAAGATTGATGAACTGGACCACATTAAATTAAGAGCTTCTGTTTAACAAAAGACATGATCAAGAAAATGAAAAAGCAAGCATATGTGGGCAAAGACTCCACAACACATATAACTGATAAATGCCTCGTATCCACAACATAAAAAGATACCTTATGAATTGGTAAAGACAAGGTGGACAAATCTTGATGGAAAATGGGCAAGAATCACCAACTGGAACATCACAAAAAAGGGTATTAGATTGCCCACTGAATACATGAAGAGGGAGTCGACCTCATTAGTGATTGGTGAAATGGAAAAATAGGCCAATTGAAGTCAAACAGCATACTGCCAATAACTCACATTTAAAGAAATGACCACAATAAGTATTGGCAAAGATGTGGAGCAAGAGAACCCTCATACAGTACCTGTGGCAGTGAAGGTGGTTATAATTCCTTGGGAGAACACTTTGGCATTTCTTCCGAAGTTAAGCATACATATATACCCAGCAATTCCAAAGGGACACCAATAGGTGTGTTCAGTAACGGTTAGGACAGCTGTGTTCCTTACAGCCCCAAACTAGGAACTACCCAACTATCCATCAATAGAATAGTTAACTAATTTGTGGTATTTTCATACAAAAAAATTGATACCACAATGAAAATAAATGAATTCCAGCTACAATGTGTGTATCATAAATATAACATTGAACAAGCCTAATACAAAAGTATACGGTATGATTTCATTTTTCACTCTAAAAACTGCAGTATCAAGAAATGCCTAATCAGGTGATAAACTAAATAAATGCAAGTGATTACCATAAAAATCTGGCTAGTGGTTACCTCTGGGGGGACAAAAATTGTTCCATTTTTATTTGGATGGTGGTTCTGTGGATGTTTGCTTTGTGATAATTAACTAAGCTATACATTTTTGTTTTAAGTCACTTTCTATATATGTGTTACATTCAGCAATAAGTAGTTAGAAACCAAAAGAGAGATAGGATTGGTGACAGAGACTCTAAGGACCCCAGAGAGATCGCCTTCTGGGTAGGCATCCATCCATTTGTTATTGTTCTTTAGACTGAGTGGTATTACCGATCCACCCCTCACCCCATCAAAAAAAAAGATTGTAACAGGGAACTTTAGTGTCAGAATCCACCCAAGCAAAAGTGTAGTTTGCCATGCAAAGTGGATATCAAACTAGCTGGGTCTGCTTCATTTCAGAGTTGCTGTGCTGGTGGTGAGTTAAACACAAAAACTTACTTTGATAGCAGCTGCCAGAGAAGCCAGAATCAGAGCTGCACAGAAGGCCTGGTGGTTTGGAAGACGTGGCAGTAGATGAGGCTAATTACTCTGGTGGTCTCTCTATAGCCTGGACCCAGAACTCCAGCCCAGGGAGTTTCCCAGAAGCACAGTGGCTGGAGGCGCCAGGGAAGTAGGAGGAGGAGACTGTGTAGACCTGAAGCCCCTGTGTAGACACTGGGAAGATAATGCCACCTCCTTCCACAGCTGGGGAGGGTGCCACTAAGAGGAGCCAGAGGGAGCTCTAGGAGGCATCTGTACCTCCTAATTTACCCAAAGCCCCCAGGGGTGATAGTTGATTCTGTGTGTCAACTTGACTAGCTATGGGGTGCCCAGATTAAACATTATTTGAGTCTGTCTGTGAGGATGTTTCTGGTGAGATGAGCATTTGTATCAGTGGACTTGTAAAGCAGATAGCCCTCCCAATGTGAATGGGCACCATCCAATCCGTGGAGGGTCTGAATAGAACAAACAGCAGAGAAAGGAGGGATTCACCCCTCTTTTCCCTGCCTCTCTACTTGAGCTGGGGCATCTAATCTCATTTTCTCTTGCCCTCAGACTGGGATTTACAACATCGGCTCCCTTGGCTCTCAGGCCTTCCAACTCAGACTGAGTTACACCACTGTCTTCCCTGGGTCTCCAGCTTGCAGATGGCAAGTCGTGGGACTTCTCAGCCTCATAATCACGAGCCAATTCCTCATAATAAATCTTTTATAAATATCCCACTAGTTCTAAAGAACCCTGACTAATCCACCCCATTCCCAAGGCATTCTGCCTGCCTTGTCACTGCTCCTCTCTCCCTCCTCTGTGTTCCTGGCTCCAAACCTTCTCCCAGGGGAACTGTGCTCTGTTTAGTTAGAGCCTGGGTCCAGAGCATCCCCCACTGTGCCATCTTTGCAACTAGGCAGCCTGCGGGGTATGCTGACGTTAGCAGCAGCTGCAGGCCCTGTTTTACCTGGGATGAAAGTGGCATTTGGCACTGGTGAAGGAACTTCTACATGAAATGAAAACCCCAGCTTAGTCTGGTGGAGAAGGCATTGCCTCTAAGGTTATCCTGACCTGGGTTTGTAGCCAAGTTTGGCCACTTACTGGCCATGAGCTATCACCTTGGCAAGTTACTAGGAATGCGTGAGTTTTCAATAATATTACATAGAAAACACCTAGCACAATGCCTGGCACACAGAAACTTGGGGATATGCTTTTATTATTTATACCATCATAAAAATTCTTAATTATATTTATTATATATTAATAATTAATAGAAAATTATTATTGGAAGCAGCCTATGAAGAAAGGAACTGCATACTCCTCGTGGAGACATGGAAGTGAGCCCATTTAGGAGGAGGCATGAAGCTTTAGCCACTCTATACACTAGAGGTGGGACATTGGATCTCTTGAGCCCCAGTCCTGGGGCTGTGAGGAGACACATTTTTCTTTCTTGTCTGAGACTGCCTGCCCAGGGACAGGAAACAGAAGCTGGGTCTCAAGGAGTAGGGGGGAGGTCCTTAGCCTAGCACCTTATATGTATACTTTTCCACAAGAGAAGGTCAAAAGTACATAGAACCCCCTATTTTCTGTCACTGTCTCCAACATCATTCCATCATGATCTCAAGCATTGTCAGCTCAAAATATTTCTTTTAAAAATATGTTGGAAAAGCACCAGTTTGGAAGAATATGCTTGGAAAGAATGACCACCATTATTCGCAGCCTATATGAGCATGAGAAGCCATGGTAAGGAGGCAAATGGTACTGGGAGGACCAAAGAACATGAGGAGGAGTCGCCAGTGAGACTGAGAAGATGGAGGCTGTCAGGGCTGACAGCAGGTTCCTCCAGGCAGCACTTGCTTGCAGGTCCATACAAAGGGGGCTGGAATAGAAACTGGAGCAACAGAAGGTGGGAGGTTATTTGCAAAAATGTCTACCTACAATCCCTTCCATTTCCATACATGTGTGCCACTCTTCCCATCAGAAAGTAGAGTCTATTTTCTCTTCCCTTAAATCTAGGCTCACCCTGAGACGTGCTCGGATCCACACAATGCAGCAGAAGTGATGCTGCATGACTTCCAATCCTAGGCCTTAAGATGCCTTGCAGCTTCTATTTTCACCCCCCTGGGACGCAGCCAACATGTAATGAAAGTCATGTTAAACCACCAGATGAAGAGAGGCCATATGGAAAGCAAGAATGGCCCCGCCAGGCCCAGCTGTTCCAGCCACCCCAGCTGAAGCACCAGGTGTGAGTGAAGCCACCAAGGAAGTTTCAGCCCATCCCAGCTCCCAGTGGAAGGCAGCTGCGTGAGTGGCCCTGGCCAACACCATGTGGAGTAGAACTGCCCAGCTGAGCCTGGCCAACCCACAGAATCATGGAGAAAGAGTAAATCCTTGCTGTTTAAGCCACTAAGTTTGGTCTACTGTTTTATGGAGCAATAGATAACTGAAATGGAATTCAACTCAAGCTATCACTTAGACACTGAAAGGCTGCTCAGTTAACCTCACTAATTCACTGGCTTCAGAACATAATGCTTATTGATCTTTTATGCTTTTAATAAAATTTGTTTTAAATATACACTGTGGCCAGCATGCTATCAAGTGGGAAATTGGTGCCAATAAGAGAGACTTCCCACATGTTTCTAATCAGAGATGAGCCAAGGAAAGAGTACCCATAAACAGTGATGGGTACTCTCATTTATGGAGCGCCTCCATTGGGACGGGCCCTATATGAGATGCTTTACAGTCATTATCTCATTTTGTCCTTTGGAGGTAGGAACTGTAAAATGTCTCATTTTACAGAAGAGAAAACTCTGAGGGTTATAAAGCAGAAGCATTTGCCCAGGGGCTAAGCCATGGAGTGGCAGAGCCAGTGTGTGAACCCACAGCTTTGAGTACTTGACCTCCAAACTATACTGTCTTTTTTAAACCAGAATATCCTAGTTGTTCTTTGGTTTCAGCTGCTTCTTCAGATTGTGGGCTGGGGGTTGGGAGCTCACAGAGATGGCTCGTGGAGAATTTCTTTCCCTCCCTGGAAGAGGCTGCTGGCCCAGGAGGGCTAGCATGGAGGCAGGGATGAGTAGGTCTTTCAGGCCACTGGGGCACCTGGCATCGGAAGGCACAAGGCCTCTCTCTCCCCCAGAAGCAGCACATTCAACATTATGCAGTTCCACGTTCTGTGCTCTTTATTTCCAAGAACGGAGCTTCCCCTTTGAAAGCCGTGAGTAGCCCCAGGCCACTCAGAGCCGAGCTCTGTGGAGTTTCCCCTTGTCCTAGAAGGAAAGAGCTTCATTTCTACCCTCTTTTAATCTTGGAAGCCTTCCTGCGAGAGTTTAGCTTTGGAAGAAGTGAGGGAGGCAGCTGGATGAATGCTAAGTAGGACATTTTTAGTTTGAACAGCGACTCTTGAGACACTGCAGTGAAAATCTAAGTGAAAAAGGCAGAAATAGTTTGTGTTGTGTGCAGCAAATTACAATTCAGAATAATTTTGATGGGTTTCAACAATGGGCCAAAATCAACATATAACCTTTAGCAGAAATAAATCTAAACTCCCAAATGTAGGTGCAAATGATCATTTATACAATTTTAGGGTGAGAAAGAGCTGACTTGAAAATAATTCATGGGAAAACTAATTGGGGTTTGGTGGAACATACATGAACTCAGAATAAATCAACAGCGACATGCAGCTGCTAAAAGATCTAAGGCAATCTTGAGTTTACAAATGCATGTTTACTGTGCCACTCCAGGTTAAGGGAGGTGAAAATGACCAAATGGGAAGTCTGGGTAACACTCCTTTAAATAGATGCAGAGTCTGGGCTTCCAGGGAGAGCACAAATAGCTTAGGCTTTGCTCCAACGTGCCCCCAACCCCTGATTGGGATTGGTCGGATTCAAAGGCACTGAATCATGTTTGAAAAGGTAAAACTTTTGGTGTGCCTGGGTGGCTCAGTCGGTTAAACACCTGACTCTTGATTTTCGCTCAGGTCATGATCTCAGAATTATGAGATCGAGCCCCATGTTAGGCTCTGTGTTGAATGAAGCCTGCTTAAAATTTTCTCTCTCCCTCTTCCCAACTCCCTTCCCCCCTACATACACACATGCTCCATCTGCTTTCTCAAAAAAAAAAAAAAAAAGATGGGGATGAAACTTTCAAAAGAAGTACTACACCCAGGCATTTGAGTGTAGTCTCTCTTCTGTTTGTCCTGACCAGGGCTTGCTCCTGGCCTTCTCTCCCTGGGATGGTCTTCCTCCTCTCCGCAGATTTAGGGCCCAGGATCACTGATCCAGGAAGACCTAGGCTCAGAGGCCAAGGCCATTCTACTCTTCACAGCAGAGAAAACATTCTCTCTGGCTCTTTTATTGCTCCTTTTCTCCAGCTGCCGTAGGTGGGGTTGAATCTGCCATTTCTCCCACTGGAGGCTAAAATCAGGGACTTAAGTAGGACCACTAAGAAGGCAAAGAATCAGGCAGACTTTGGGGGCTCTCCCAGTTGTGGCTCTTCGTTGACTCTGGCCAGGGCCTAGCAAAAGGAGTCTTCTTCTCTACTGGAGCTGGGCTCTGTTGAGCTCTGCAAGGGGGTGAGGGGATACTCCCCTTGCTAATAACAGCAGTCTGCTTCATCTATGCATTTTCTTTGGGAAACTGCTATGGGTGGCACTGTGTCCCCCTCAAATTCATGTTGAAGCCCTAACCACCTCCAATGTGATGGTATCAGAGATGGGGCCTTTGGGAGGGGGGCGGTCATTAGATTTAGATGAAGTCATGAGAGTAGGGTGCTCATGATTGGATTAGTGCCTTATGTGAAGATCTCTCTCTCTCTCTTCCCCCTGCCAAGTAAAGACACAGTAAGAAGATGGCCATCTGCAACCTAGGAAAAGGGCCTTCACCGGGAACTAAATTGGCTGGCCGGCACCTTGATCTTGGGACTTCCGTCCTCCAGAATAGTTAAATGTCTGTTGGTTAAGCCACTCCATCTATGGTATTTTGTTATGGCAGCCTGAGCAGACTACTAAAGAAACCTATTATATCTCAATTTTTTTAAAAAAAGGAGGTACTTTATGAAAGAAACAAACCTATGAAGATAAGAGACAGTTTGAGCACCATGTCATCTGCCATGACAATGCTACCTCATGGCATGAATGCAATCATTATTCCTGACTTCCTGACACAGATGGGCTAGAGAGTGGCTGGAGGGAAGCTGTGGGCAGGAGGAATCCGTGGTCATGGCAATGTGATAATGATTTGGGGGCTAGGGCTGCTAACCCCAGGAGGGCTGGGGCACCAAGAAAATCCCTTCAGTGGGGCCATTCCTTAGGATGAAGGCTGGAGTTGGCTGCTCCCCAGTTCAAAGCTGCTTGGAGAAGCAAGCTGCCCACCTGAGACTGGGGCACACCCAATGGCAAAGTCTTCTAGGGTGAAGAGCTAAGAGGGAAAAGTTAGAAGAAAGGGAAGTATTACAAGATAGTAAACAGGAATCCTCAAGGAGGCTCCCGGTTACCATCTTGGCAAGAGGGTCAGAGTTACAGGGACCATAGGACAAATAAAAAGATAGGATTCTGCATTCTCACCATTTTTGGTTTCTTGGTCACCTCTGGTCAATAAAGCAGAATAATCCCTCCTCTCTTCTGCAACTCCAGGGGTGGGAAAGATACATTAAACACAACAGATGGAATTTGAGAGACTAGATCCTACTTTCTATTGGGCTTGGGGCAAAACGTGCCAGCTAGAGTGGGCAGAGGTCCCCTTGAAGGGAGGAGAAGAGGCTGATGCCCAGAGCCATTGGGAAAGAAGAAGAGCAGTGATAAAGAAACGGGCTAGAGTCACTGGGGTAGAACAATTAGTTGGAGTGGCAGAAAGGTCCAATACCCATCTCATGTATCGGCAGGACCATCCTTAGAAGGTGGTCCTCGGTAGGAGGGTAGGGAGCAATGGGTAAAGTCACAGGATTCCACCTGGGCAAGACATTGTTACCCCCCCCACACACACACAGGGCTGTGAAGCACTGCAGGCCCTGCTTCTGGAGGAGTTGAGAGGCTGAGCAGGGTGAGGGGTTGGGGTAATACTAGAAGGTCTCCAGAGTCCTTCCCAGCAAAGAGCAGGGAAACCCAACAGCCAACCTTAGCTCTCTGGAGCAGGCATGAGAGAGGGACTATGTGCAGCTGTACAACAATGATTATAAATGCCAGAGAAATATTCAATAGGCTCTGTTTCTGATGATCATTTTCTTTCCAACTCATCTGGAGTTGATGTTACCTGGTAATTGGACACTCATATGTGGCCTGCTGCCTACCCAGCTTGCTCTGCCTGCCCAGTCTCTACTGATCAGATGGACTCATCTGCAGGAGTTACAAGCAGAAAAAGTCTGATATGGAATGAGGGGGACAATTTCATTCATTCACAAATATGTGGAGGGTCTTCGCTACTCTAGACACTATGCCATGTGCTAAGGGTGGAGAGAGGAAAGAAAGCCCCTGCTTTCAAGAAGCTCGCAGACCAGGGGCGCCTGGGTGGCTCAGTCAGTTTAAGTGTCCTCCTTCGGCTCGGGTCACAATCTCAGGGTCCTGGGGTCGAGCCCTGTGTCAGGCTCCCCGTTCAGTGGGGAGTCTGCTTGTCCTGCTGCCCCTCCCCCCACTTGTGCTCTCTCTCAAATAATTAAAAAAAAATAAAGAGCTCGCAGTCCATAGGCAAGGCAGCCATGTCGACAACAGACAAATGGAATTCAGTGATTCATTTGATGAATGTTTGCTGAGTATGAGCTCAGTGCTTGGCACTGGAGATTTAGCAGGGACAAAAAAGACATGGTCTCTGCCCTTGGAGAACATTGCAGAACATTCCAGTGGAGGAATCAGACAATAGGCAAATCACACATAAAGGAAATCATGACCAATTGTGTAAAGTGCCGTGAAGACAATTTGAAAGGTGAGGGAACAGAGTAAGAGGAGCAGGACTGGCTTTAGAAAGTGTGATGGGGGGAGGACATCCCCCACAAAAAGATAATTAGGTTTCCACCTGAAGCTTGAGAAGTAGCCAGCCAAATGAAGAGTGGAGGGCAGAGCATTCCAAGGGGACATTTACCACAAAGACAGGAAAGAACGTGGTGTGGCAAAGAAGCAGAAAGGACATCCCTGTGCCCAGGTGGGGTGGGCAATGATAGGAGATGGGCTAGGAGGAGATGAGGTAGAAAAAAGGCGGGAGTAAGATCCTATGGAAGGGTTTTGTGGAATTTGAAGGAAGATTTTATTATAAGTTCAGCTCAAGATCAGCATTCCCAGTTTGGGGACCACAGGGGTAAGGATTTTAAAAGAACCAACATTGCCAGGACTCTGATGCGCTACTGAGTGTGACCTGCCCCTCCTCTGCTCAGTCTCCTGGCTCTAGACTGCCTTCATGAAGGAGCAAAAGGAGGTGGAATATTCCAGGAGATGGAGGAGTTTGGAGCCTGCCAGGCAAGGGTCTTTGAAGGAATCAGAGGTGGCTCAGGAGATAGTAGAAAAAGAGGAGGGGCTCACAGAGAGAAGATCCAGGACTCTATGTCACCTGGTATCATTCTCCTGACAATCAGTAATGGGGCAACTCTCTTTCTGTCTTTCTCTACCCACTACCTCTGGCCCCTCCAATCACTGCAGAGGAGGGAGAGCTATAGAATTCCTCCAGGAAGATTGCTTTCTTGGAAGGCCTGGGCTTTTCAGAGCCAGTGCGACTGCCGTAACATTTACCACATCAATTCTGGAAAGGAAGAAGCATGAGAAGCTGGGCCAGGCAGAAGGCAGGAAACTTGGGAGCTTCTCTGGTTTAATCTTTTCTTCTGTTTTATTTTTAAAAATCCACTTTGCAAAGATGTATGGTCTCCAAGTTTCTGAAAAGGGAAGCAGCAAAGAAACTCCTTCTGGTGTGAATGAAAAGAATTACATAAACCACAGTAAATTTAGTATGAAATTACATTGCCAGCCCCAGAGGAGAAAGATGCTTTTTCCATCCTGCATTAGCCATGTTCAAAGATCCATTATCCTGAGTTCCCAGTCTGTCTACATTTGAAGGGACACAGAGGCATGCAGGTCTCACCCGTCTCATTGGATGGAAGCTGCTGGAATATATTATTTGACCTTCCTTAGGCCATTGGGTTACAGAAATTCCTCTCTGTATTTATATACTTGTGTCTTTTTACTTTCTAAACTGGGACTTGAGCTCCTGCTGATTCTTGGGCTCCATTAGATCAGACTTTTCTTGCTCTTTGGGTTTTTCAGTTTCAACACTTCCTGAAGTCCTAGGAGCAAAAGGACGAGGCTTCTAGGCTGAAAGGAGAGAGCTCAGTGCTTCAGATATGGGTTTCAAGTCTAAGCTCTACCAGCTTTCAGCTGTGTGACCTTGGGCAAGTTACTTAAATCTCTGTTTCCTCATCTATAAAATAATGATAACTGGGGCACCTGGGTGGCTCAGTCAGTTAAGCATCCAGCTCTTAGTTTTTTGGCTCAGGTCACGATCTCGGGTTGTAAGGTTGAGCCCTATGACAGGCTCTGCACTGGGCTTGGGGTCTGCTTAAGATTCTCTTCCCACCTCTCCCCTCCCTGCCCCCATTCATGGGCTCAACTCTCTAAAAAATAAGTAATTTAAAAATAGTAACAAAAGTAGAAACCCACCCACTTACCTCAAAATATTGTTGTGAAATTTAGTTGAAGAAATGTGTTTGTAATGCTCTTGGCTCACAGTAATTTTTCAACAAAAGTATAGTCAACTCCTATTTCAATTGTTCTAACAACATCTATCGTTTCCCTTTGAGATACTAATTTTCTCCAAAGGATGCTGAGTGCATGGCCCTCAGTCTGAGGTCCAGCTAAACATGCTTCATTTATTCATTCAATAAAAATTTATTGAGCTCTTACAGAATGTCCAGGGATGAAATAGATTCTACTGATAAAAAGAAAAATAAGACACTATTCCTGTCATTTACGGGTTTACTGACATTGGACAAGACAGACATGAAAGACCTTGCAAGCTGGAACAGACCACAGCGTAAGAGGCAGAAGTCCTAAAGCTGGGCTTTCCTGAGCCACCCTTGGTTCCTATGTGGTGGAGCCACGGACAAGAAGTAGTCAGAGGGCCTCTGTGGAGTTCCTGATAGTAGGTCACCACAGACATGGGAGAAAGCTGTGGGTAGGCTCCCAACAATGGGAGTGAGACCCTTCTGGACCCTTGGGGGTTCCCACACAACCAGCAGAGACCAAGTGCAGTAAGTCTACCAGGGAAAGGAGAGAGACATGGGCTCTGACCAGATCCAAAGAAAGAAACTAGATCATAAATTACACAAGCTCAGAATTGGTTTACATTGCCAGCAGGGTACAAACCAGCCAGAAGGAGAAGGGCATGGCTCTGGAGACCAAAGGAACTAGGGTGCCCTGCAACCTCCCCTCCACCATGAGGTTGCATAAAGCCCCCTCCATCCTTCCTCCCTCTTGGGGAGGAAAACGGGGGTTGATGGGTGAATAGGAGAGACTGAGCATCTTTTGTTTGGAAGACTGGCATTTCCTAATAGGACTATTGCATTACTGAATGAGCTCAAATTCTAAACCAGATTGGACATTTGACTACTTTTTCCCACCCTTCTCACATTTTCTGGGAAAGATGACCAGATTAGTTATAGACAACAAAGCTCATTTCTCTCTCATCTGAGTTATAATGTGGCTAAATTTTGTGACCCCTTTTCCCTTATGTTAGGCTCAGCACCTAGTACCAAAGGGACACTTGATAAATGCAGCTAGTCCACACCACATAAAAGGAACGTTGAAGAACAGGGAGTCCTATCTGCCTTGGTGGATCCCATTTCCAAAAGATATAGTCAAGTCAATGTGCATTTTTTTTGTGTCGAATACAGCCCTGGACCCTTGCCCATTTATTCACCATTCTTGATGCCTAGACCACAACCAGACCCTCAGTGCTCTGGAGGTGGGGAGAGAGGGAACAGGCCTATCTGGACCTGGTGCCAGCATCCATTCTGTGGCCAGGAACTTAGGGGTTTTTTGTTTTGTTTTTTTAACTGAGTTCCTGATGATGAATCAACTCTGTGTCCCCAGAAGTCCCCACAGGTCCCCACCCTGGCCACACACACACAAAAGCCACATACCCCAAACACACAGCTGAGTTGAGATGTCATGTGGGTGTGGGAGTTTTCAGAGTAGAAGGGTCTTGGCTCTGGCTCCATGATGGAGAGCAGATGGGGGTGGGGTGAGAAGGCCCACCTCTCTCCTGGGGAGAGGCTATGCCAACGTGTATAGCCAGAATGGATTGTCCCCTTGGGGCAGAGGCAGATGGTGAAGGACAATTCCTCACCCTAACCAGAGAAAGATACTATTTCTCATGAGCCTCACGAGGAACATTGGGTGTGTGAGATAGTCTGTGTCTCCTGCCTGGGACAGGTGGAAATGTGGGGAGGGCAGGGTGCTGGGGTGTGTGGATGACATCATGGGAGGAGAGGGGAGTGCTGTGGTATCACAGACATGTGGGAGCTTCCTGGGCGAGAAGTCTGGAGGAGGACGACAGAGTTCGGGATCCTATTTCTGGCTTTAATAACAGCCCTGGTGACAAGCAGCCACATGAGAGGGACGCAGGCAGGCGGGTCTGTCAGGGAACAGTGGCACCTCCTGTGTGGAATGAGGGTTTGCTACGAGGTCTTGGTGGCCTTTAATGCAAGGGTGGGGTGGGAAATGTGGGATGCATTTTTAGTTGTGAGAAAGCGCAGATGCATGAAAGAATGGAATGGGGTGCAAAACCGGAGCCACAACAGGGCTTCAAAGCAGCTGCTGAAACATGGCTGAGAAGCGTGTGTGAGTACGGCAGAGTGAGCAAGAACAGACACCCTGCCAGCTCTTCACTTGCGTCCTTGGGAAATTTTCTTAACTTCTCTGGGCCTCCACTGCCTCTTCTATGAAATAGGGATAACAACAGCACTTTCCTGGGAGGACTGTCAAGATTAAATAAGTTAATACATACTTATAAAGATTAAAATGATGTTTCTCATGTAGCATGTGCTCAAGAAAGATTAACTTGTAAAGATTAGAAGGATACTTCTCATGTAGCATGTGCTCAAGAAAAGGTAACAATTCTTATGGTGGAAAGAGCACTGGGGTAGGACACAGAAGACGGGGTTTTAGTGCTGACTACCAGTGACCAAGTGAATGTCTCTTTGGGCCTCAGTTTCCTCATTTGCAAAAAGAAAAAGAGGGATTAGATAATATCAACTTTCTCTTCCAGATCTACCATTCTAAGACCTTGACTTGGTCATCTATGTAGAGTTGATAGAAGTCCACTTTGCTCCAAATTATCTTGGGCATGCCAGTGTCTGCAATTCTACCATTAAGGGTGCAAGCCTTTGGAGTGAAGCATGTTCTTTAATCTTATGCTCCCTTATTCAGAGAAAATAGGTCCTGGGGGTGGTTGATGGGTATTTAACCAGTAATACATGGGAATGAATTAATTCTTCCAAAAATAAATGGTCCTTGAGTAACAGCAGGCCACAGAGTATGGCTCAGAAAGAGAAAAAGGAAGAATCATGAATCTAAATCTGTGATTTTTTCAAGCATAGTTGCTGCCCTAAGTGACTTTTATAAGAAAACAAAGATGAAAGCAATTGTAGCATGAATAATCTATTAGATAAAAGTAAAAATCCAATCAATAGACTATGAAGGGAACAAAAACCTTGAGTGGGAAACTGAGGGAGGTTGAGACCAGGTGATGGATAGGAGGAGTTCTTGAGGTTCTGTCCATACCTCTAAGGGGGTCCTGGGTTATCCCTGCTTCTCTAGGAGTGGACATCTGAATGTCCCTGGTAGAGCCTGTCCTTCCTGGGCATCTTGGAAGTTCTACAGCTTCTGGAGTGAAAGCTTAATTGGTCGTCTATAGAAAGCTCAGAGAAGGAATATGTTACATAATGATTCAGTGATGCCCTCCCTGCTGGGCACTGCAAACTGAGCTCAGAGAATGTCTGAAATGATCTACAGTCATCACGCAGAAACTGGAGTGACTAAGATGACAAAATTCTTGTCATGCAAGTCAGAGGGAATACTCAGCAACTGGTCCAGAGAGGAGATGCAAGTGAGTGGGAGGAAAGGGGAAAGGAATGTTGGAATTCCAATTGTTTATTGCCTGGATGCTCTCTCTCCACAATTCCAGCCCAGAAAGAGAGATCAGTGGTGGAAGAGGATCCTGAGGTCACTGTTCAGAGGTGAGGGATAAGAAGAAGTCAAGGAAAGTGAGAGTCTTTTAAACATTCTTGGTTTCCCCTCACTGAAAGGAAATCCAGGGTAGCAAAATAGTTTTCCCTACCCTCCTGCTGCCCTCCCATAGTATGGTGCAGGCCACCATCCAACTGATCTGTCCCACACTGAGGAATCTCAAAAGAGGGTAATGGTGAAGGAGCATTTATATAATTATTCACTCATTCATTTGTGCCACATTTATTGAGATTCTTCTCTATGCCAGGTGCTTAGGACATACAAAGAAATTAGCCCCTACCCCAGCAGGTGATATGCACAATACAGTGTAGAGTGGAGGGATAGAAGGAAGCTGGGAGCATCTGCCAGACCTGGGGCTTGGGTGAGACCATGCTGATCGGAATCTTAGAGGAGAGGGGAGAGTAACCAGGTGGGCAAGGAAGTTGAGAGACGGCTTTTTGAGCACAGGGAACATAAATGAAAAGGGGTAGGGATGTGGAAGATCATGAGTATATAGGGAACTGTCTGCACAGGGTGCAAGCGGACTGTCAACAAGTAGAAGCTGGAAAGGTCTTGAAGGGCTACGTACCATGTAGGGGAGGAGGGTCTGAGGAGGAGAGGTGATGGTCAGGACTGCCCTTAGGGAGAAGGTGCTGCTTCTGTATGAGTAATGCATGGGAGAGAGGCAGGCTGGAGGCCCAGACACCTCAACAGGCTGTTAGGAGGAGCTGAACTAGGGAGGGGGGAACAAAAAGACAGCCATGAGATATGTGGGAATGCAGTCCAGAGGACCCAGGAGTCATAGATTTGTGCACTGGGGGTCAGGGACAGGGAGAAGGAAAGAGCAAGAAGAGGCAAAAGGGGATGGTGAGGAGAGGGAAGGAAGTGAGTGGACGTGAATGGAGGGGATATCTTCCTCCTGTTCTGAGAAAAAACTGCCTATCAATTCTCAGAATCATAGATCATAGTCTGGGTTGGGAGGGACCTTTAAAGTGACTTACTCGGACCTTCCTACAGCCGTCTCCTCTACAGTCCCCTCCTGGTGCTCAGCCATCCAGCTTCTTCATTCAAGCACTGAACACCAGATTATTGTGCATGGACCATGTGCCTGGCGCTGTATCAGGCCTTGGGGATATGATGGTATAAAAAGGCCAATGGGTCAGGATGAAGAGTGCAGAGAAGAATGAAGACATTGGGAAGACAAGGCCAGAAAATGAAAGTTTAGAGAACAAGGGTTATGCAACATCTTCACATGCATTACCCTACAGCTGGGATGGCCTGTGAGGTTATCCCCAGCTGGGACGAGGAGGCCAGGTGTGTATTAGCAACCCCTTCAGTCAATGGGTTCAAGTTGCCCTTGGAAGGAAATGTGACTTTGGCAAGACCATCCACAAAAGGCTGAGGGCTGGCAGCACTCCTATCAGCTGGGGAATTGAGTCTTTTGTTATAAGACGACCTGGGTGCTGCATCCCAGTGTCTACCACAGAAAAAACATGGGATTGAGTATATCCTGATGGTGTTCACCTGTGTCTACTGGTCTCTGTATGTGTGTCTCTGTGTGCATGCTAGTGTATCTGTTAGTGTGCCTATGTGTAGTGCTGCCCCTCTTAGATCAGGGACCATGACAGCTCTGCAGGGAGCCGGGAGTTAAGCCTTGCCCTCTGCCACCTACTTTGGTGGACCTCCAATTCTTTCCTGTGTACTGTCCAACCTGGGCCTGGTGAAAAGGTACGGAACATGGGCTTTGGAGTGGGGAGTATCTGTGGACTCTCTACTAAGATTCTACTTCTGTTCTCACTTACTGAGAGGGTGAGAGAAGGCTATCCTATATGACTCCCTTGTGAAAATTAGAAAAAGCACTCCTTACTAGCAGACCTCATGTGAATGCACAGCCTGGCAAGCAGACTGGACAGATTCAGCCCCCACTGGACCCTTCTACCGACCACCCTCAAGGTTTATCTTATCTGGACTATATTTCCTGAGCCATGATGGTATGAATAGGGTTTGGGGGGCCATGTTTTCCTGAGGCAGTCTTTTCCATGTCCAAGACCTGAAATTCCAGTTATTGTTAGAAATCAGGATGGTAGTACCTGCCATGAGTCCAGGCTCCTGGGGCAGACTTGCCCAAAGGCCCCTGGAAGGGTTGGCTCCCCAAATTCAGGGCAGAGGACAGTGTAAGGATGGCCTTGGAGGGAGCTGGTGCATAAGAAATGGAGCATCTCCTGGAGCACCTGCATCTTTCTCCCTCATCAAGGAACATGCATCCAATGCAGTGTTTGTACATAGCATGTCCAATGACCAAATGCACATATGAAGAGAAATCAGCTGAGATGAGGACCCATGACCTGACTTCGTAGGGATGGGAAAACCAGGTCACTGGATGCTCTGGATCTTGTAGCACTAAATTCAGGGCAGATTCTATCAGCAGTTCACCCAAACTTTGTAACTTGATGCTTCACCAACTAGTTTCTCAAAGAGCCTGCAATCACTCTCCTAGAAATAAAATCCTTTTTTTTTTTCTTTTTTTAAGATTTTATTTATTTGCAAGAGAGAGAATGAGAGACAGAGAGCATGAGAGGGAGGAGGGTCAGAGGGAGAAGCAGACTCCCTGCCGAGCAGGGAGCCCGATGCGGGACTCGATCCCGGGACTCCAGGATCATAACTTGAGCCGAAGGCCGTCGCTTAACCAACTGAGCCACCCAAAATCCCTCTCTTTCTAAAGGTTTATGTTGTTGTATTCTTTTACACATGTAATTTTTGATTATGGTAGACCGGAAGGTTCATAGCGCAGAGTGGCAAGAGGTTTAGTGTTCTTGAATTCTTAAACACTGGAGCTGTAAGAAGCTTGAGATCATCCCATGCAGTGCTCCAGCTCAGAGCCTGGGGCAGATTTCTGCCCATCTTATTTGATTCAACCCATAAAATGAACAATGAGAACACAGTTGTGCAAGGCATACCCTCTCCTGCTTATCTCCCAATGCCAGCCTACTTCATCCTACCACTAGCCATGGGTGCAATGATTTGCCCACAATACACAGCTGGTCAGGGACAGGATCAGGATCAATGCCCAGGGTTCTTAAGGCAGAGCAGTGCTCTCAGCCCTAGAAATCTCTGGTTCTCTTTTGATCTACATGGACAGGAGGTATGAATAAACACTATGAACCTGTTACTTTGATGAGGTAACAGCTTATACAAGCCCCCTTTAGCCCCTTGTTCATATGCATGCATACTCACATACACACGTGTGTGCATGCACACCCACAGGCTCAGAATCCTAGACTACAGAAAGGGTCTAGGTCTTATTTCATCATTTTGGATTCCACCTAACTCAATGCCTGGCTATCACTTCTCAATAAATGCTTGTTGAATGCATGAATGAATGATGAATATTAATGGATATTTATCTTCCCAAGATTCCTTTGGCCTTCACCTTAACCTTGATTCAGAGGCCCAATTGGACCATTTCACGTGAGGGAGGAAAGAAGAGAAGCAATAAATTTATTAGTACTGTGCCAGGCACTTAAATGTATATCATCTCAGCTAATCTCATTTTAAAATAAGTAATCCCAAGTGACAGACATCCCCCCATAAAGGAGTGACCCCACCATCCCCTAGTGCCCATACATAAGGGCCTTAAGTACAGCAGGCTTATGGCTCTGCATCAATTTCTGCTTCTACTTATCCCCAGAAGATATGAAAAAGAAAACAACATCAGAACTTCTGAAGACCAAAAGCCCAGAATCCTAAACTTGCAGCCTTCCCTTTTGTGAGACAGAGAAGCAGGAGAATATTAAGAGGAGTGAGTGCAGGAAGCTAAAAATATCTTCAAAGCTTATGTAAATTTGGCTCACAGAGAGGCACTGGCCTTTGGGCTCCAGCTGTTCTCAGGACTGACTTAGATGCCCTTGACATGGAGACCCAGACATTCTGAGAACCCGCCCACCATTTGTAACCTTTTAAAAATCTTCCTAATTGTGTTCCATGTTCTTTAAATTTATCACCCTTGGGAGTTGAGCTACAATATGCTAATGAGGCCATTGAAGAGGCCTAGACGCCCCTCCTCTCCCAGCCTCCTGGGAGAACAGTGCAGTGCGAGGTCAGAGACATCCATCCTTGGAATAACAGGCGCCTTTGAGAAGGGCTGCACCCCTAACCATTAGCATGTTAATAGGGAGGGAATCAAAAGATCACTCAATCAGCACCCAATGAGGGCATCATTTCAATCAATAGCCCAGCTCATCAAAGTCCTGATGCCACTGACACTGCATAAAAACAATTCCTAATTGAGAATTAAACAAACTTTTATCTGATGCAATTCTGAACTTCAGCCTTTAAAATAATGCCAAGTTCAGAAACACATTCAGTCTGGCGGCTTGTATACATTTAGTGGGTATTTTTCCCTCACAGCTGACACTTTCTCTTCCTGGTTCACATAGGAAAATGAGACGGGTGTCAATTCCCCAAAGGCCACAGTGCTAAGTTAAGTGTTTCTGGGAGGAGAGGGGGCTCTAACTGAGCAAATAGTAACCTGAGGTGACCTACAGCAGGGCTGGGTCCTGGCTTTCCAGATTTGTAACCAACATTGACTAAGTGTAATTTAGCTCTTAGGTACTCAGGATGCTGGCTGCCAGACTAGGAGACAAGTAGCTTTTAATGCACTGATGACACAGTCTCCCTGACATTAGAGGCATGGCCATGAACCAGGTGGCCAATTACTCTCAGAAAGAACAGCTCAATATCAACTGTGCTAAATTCAAATGGTCATATTCAGCAGAGGCTATTCAGCATCCAGATGGACACGATTGAATATCTCCATTCAACAGGGCAATCCATTTCATTACTTGCAGAGTCCTTCCATAGCCAGCTCATCCTGATGGGCCCAGGAAGACCAGGTCCTGGCCAAAATTAAGTGTGTTCAACAGGAATATTAAAGTAAAGGCAGGAACTTGGAACCTTCCAAGTCAATGCCATCTTACTGTTACATTAGATGGTTGGTTAGAAGTCTTCAAATTCCTGTTGAAAATCCAGTCAACTTTATGAACAAATACAAGCAGTTTCTTTGGAACAATCCTGGCTCTGTCTAGAAGAAGCCTCTGCCACCTTGCAGAGCTGGGTTGACCTCCATGGGAGAGGATGATATTTCAACTCCCTCAGTGCTCACACTAAATATCACCATTGCTTCCTCTTCATTTGGTAGTCAAGGTGTGTGGTACTCCTCTTCATCAGCCCCAGCAAGCATTTGCACCGGCAACACTCACCTCACTCTCATTGCAAAATATGCAGCTGACACATTGGGAGGTGTTGCACAAGGGCCATACAAGCTACTGTTTCCTACATTCAGACATAGCATGTTGGTTGCCTACTGGCTGAATTCAGCCACAGATGTGTGTGCAAGCTCTCCTCTGCCCCAGCTCTCTCTCTCTCACACACACCACATATACACCACACGTACAAATGCACACACCACACATCACATACATACCACATGCACATACACATATACACATATAAATGCACCACATACATACCACATTCACACACACATACATGCATATACACACACACACCACACACAGTGTGTTTTTCAAAATGTACCTTGGAATGGCTTTAGGCTAAGACCTTCACTTGCCAGGTCACCACAATCCCTGCTAAGTCTCATTGCCACACACGTCTTTGGCTTCACTCATTTACCTTATCTGGACACCAAGAGTGTCTGAGTTTATAAAACCTTGGAGTCTACAAATCTTAAGACATATTTTAGGGGCGCCTGGGTGGCTCAGTTGGTTAAGCGTCTGCCTTCAGCTCAGGTCATGATCCTGGAGTCCCGGGATCGAGCCCCACATCGGGCTCCCTGCTCAGCAGGGAGTCTGCTTCTCCCTCTGACCTTCCTCCTTCTCATGCTCTCTCTCATTCTCTCTCTCTCAAATAAATAAATAAAATCTTTAAAAAAAAAAAAAAGACATATTTTAAGTTTTATCACCCAGAAGTGTGTACAGTGGAGCAACAGGTGGTTCCTTCCAAGTAACACACTAGGATTACAGCCAGTAGGCAAATTAATAGCAACCTCAGGCCATCCAATTTATTTCCTTTGACTCAGAAGGTATGGGTGGAGTTGCAGAGGGGGATTCTAGGGTTAGTTACAACTCTTACTTTTCTGTTGCTCTTTTCTGGCCATGTAAATTGTAAATTGCCACTGGATAACCACTGCTTTCATCTCGTGGGACTGACATGACAGAAGACCACAGACTGGTGGCATAAACAACAGAAATCTATGTCTCAGCTCTGGAGGTCATAAGTCCATGCAAGATCTAGTTGCCAGGGTTTGGTTTCCAATGAGGCTGCTCTTCCCAGCTTGCAGACTACTACCTTCTTGCTGTGCCTCCACATGTCTTTTCTCTGCATGTCTTATAAGGACACCAGTCCTCTCGATTAATTACCTCCTTAAAGGCCCAATCTCCAAATACAGGTACATTGGAGGTTAGGGCTTCAGCATATGAATTCTCGGGGGAGGGGGACACAATTAAGTTCATAGAAAGTACTAACTAGAAAGTCCATGTGCAATTGTTGTTAACGCCCCTCTGCTATTATACCAACAATGATGACAATTATGTTAATACTAATTATATCAATTAATTGTATTTAAGTCCATTAATACATGAATATCAATTATATTAAGTATAAGAATTAATTCTGGGAGGGGGGAAAGATGGCGGAGGAGTAGGGGACCCTATTTCAACTGGTCCCGGGAATTGAGCTGGATATCTACCAGACCACTCTGAGCACCCACAAAACCAGCCTGAGATGTAAGAAGATCTGGATCTCTACAAACAGAATATCGCAGGCAGTTGGTTTCAAGGTACGAAGCGGGGAGCCGTGATTCTGTGGGCAGATACCAGAGGATAAACAGCAGTGGGAGGGTGCCTGGACGTGGGGATCCTACACCGCTGGTGAGTGACAGCCTCGCGCACTGGGGGACGGGCACAGACTCGCAGACCGGTAGCGTTGGGAAAGGACTTCAGGGCAGCCCCTGGGGTGGAGGACCAGACCGGTGGGGTCGTGCGCACGTGAACCGCAGCCGCCCGGACAGAAACCCGGAGCCACGGTCGCACGCACCCGAACTGCAGCCTCTGACAGGGAAACCTGGTGCACCGGGGTCCCGCTGGTGAACTGCAACCTCCAGGGTGGAAACCCTGAGTGGCGGAGTCGTGCACACACGAACTGCAGTCCCTGGGACAGGACCCCAAGTGGTGGAGTCGCACGCGAGCGAGCGAACTGCAGTCCCTGGGGTGGAAACCCCAAGCGGTGGAGTTGCGTGCGCATGGGCGCAAACTGGGAGCGGCTGGTGGTTTTAGAAGCACAAAGGGCAGAGATGGGCCTGACCTGGAGGCAGGACTGGGAGCACTGCAGAGGGGCGCATGACCCAGGACGCTGCAGTTTATAGCAGCATGGACAGAAATGGAGACGGTGTGGCCTGGAGAGCTTACTGAAGAACAGACTGAGGTCTCTCTGCTCTGAGGCAGAGGGTTGGAAATGATCTCTTCTGCTCTGACTCGCGGAAGAGATGCGGAAAGCCTCCAGGGAAAGGCGCCAGAGAACAAAAGCCCCAAAGACTGATTCCCACTGAGCCCATCCCCCAAACAGGGTTGCCTGAGTAATAGCGCGGCAGGCCCCTCCCCCAGAAGACAGGCTGGGAAAACAAGAGACCAGCAACCCTAAGGTCCCAAGAAAACAGGTGCATCTTGCTTGGGTTCTGGTCAATAATCTAGACTCTATACATTCCCTCAAACACCCATCAACAGAATGACTAGGAGGAGGAGCCCCCAAAATAGAAAAGACTCAGAGATTATGACTTATGCTGCTGATTTACAAATGGATGCAGATATAACCAAGATGTTGGAGATGGAATTCAGGCTAGCAATTGTGAAGACAATGGCTAGAATGGAGAAATCTATTAATGGCAACATAGAGTCTCTAAGGGCAGAAATAAAAGGGGAATTGGCAGAACTTAAAAATACTATCAATGAGATCCAATCTAATCTAGATAATCTAACAGCTAGGGTAACTGAGACAGAAGAGAGAATAAGCGATCTGGAAGACAGTATAATAGATAAAAAAGGAAGAGAGGAGGCCAGGGAAAAACAACTCAGAATCCATGAAAATACAATCAGAGAAATAAGTGACACCATGAGGTGTTCCAATGTCAGAATCATTGGAATCCCAGAGGGAGTGGAGAGAGAGAGAGGGCTAGAAGATGTATTTGAGCAAATCGTAGCTGAGAACTTCCCTAATCTGGGGAATGAAACAAACATTCGAGTCCTAGAGGCAGTGAGGACCCCTCCTAAGATCAAGGAAAACAGGCCAACACCCCGGCATGTAACAGTAAAACTTGCAAATCTTAGAACCAAGGAAACCATCTTAAAGGCAGTTAGGGGGAAGAGATTCCTTACGTACAGAGGGAGGAACATCAGAATAATGTCAGACCTATCCACAGAGACCTGGCATGCCAGAAAGGCCTGGCAAGACATATTCAGGGTACTAAATGAGAAGAACATGCAGCCAAGAATACTTTATCCGGCAAGGCTGTCATTTAGAATGGATGGAGAGATGCAGAGCTTCCACGACTGGCAGAAACTGAAAGAATATGTGACCACTAAGCCGACCCTGCAAGAAATATTAAGGGGGGTTCTATAAAAGGAGAAAGACCCCAAGAGTGATCTACAACAGAAATTTACAGGGACAATCTATAAAAACAACGTCTTCACAGGCAACATGATGACAATTAATTCATATCTTTCAATAATCACTCTCAACGTGAACGGCCTAAACGCTCCCATAAAACGCCACAGGGTTGCAGACTGGATAAAAAGACAGGACCCATCCATATGCTGTCTACAAGAGACTCATTTTGAACCTAAAGATACATCCAGACTGAAAGTGAAGGGATGGAGATCCATCTTCCATGCCAGCGGACCTCAAAAGAAAGCTGGGGTAGCAATTCTTATATCAGACAAATTAGATTTTAAACTAAAGTCTGTAATAAGAGACACAGAATGACACTATATCATTCTTAAAGGGTCTATCCAACAAGAAGATCTAACAATTGTGAATATCTATGCCCCCAACATGGGAGCAGCCATCTACATAAGCCAACTGTTAACCAAAATAAAGAGTCATATTGATAACAATACGTTAATTGTAGGAGACCTCAATACTCCACTCTCAGCAATGGACAGATCATCTAAGCAGAAAATCAACAAGGAAACAAGAGCTTTGAATGATACATTGGACCAGATGGACCTCATAGATATTTACAGAACATTCCACCCTAAAACAACAGAATACTCATTCTTCTCGAGCGCACATGGAACTTTCTCCAGAATAGACCACATACTGGGTCACAAATCAGGTCTCAACCGATACCAAAAGATTGAGATTATTCCCTGCATATTCTCAGACCACAATGCTCTAAAACTGGAACTCAATCACAAGAAAAAATTTGGCAGAAATTCAAACACTTGGAAGCTAAAGACCACTCTACTCAAGAATGTTTGGGTCAACCAGGAAATCAAAGAAGAACTTAAACAATTCATGGAAATCAATGAGAATGAAAACACATCGGTCCAAAACCTATGGGATACTGCAAAGGCGGTCCTAAGGGGGAAATACATAGCCATTCAAGCCTCACTCAAAAAAATAGAAAAATCCCGAATTCACCAACTAACTCTACACCTTAAAGAACTAGAGAAAAAGCAACAAATGATGCTTAAGCCATGCATTAGAAGAGAAAAAATTAAACTTAGAACAGAAATCAATGAA
This sequence comes from Mirounga leonina, assembly GCF_011800145.1. Classification (NCBI taxonomy): domain Eukaryota; kingdom Metazoa; phylum Chordata; class Mammalia; order Carnivora; family Phocidae; genus Mirounga; species Mirounga leonina. The sequence continues at coordinate 9,290,776 of NW_023270387.1, read as the reverse complement.
TCAGAAACAAGAAACACAGTAGATCAGATCAATGAAACTAGAAGTTGGTTCTTTGAAAGAACTAATAAGATTGATAAACCACTGGCCAGACTTATCCAAAAGAAGAGAGAAAGGACCCAAATTAATAAAATTATGAATGAAAGGGGAGAGATCACGACCAACACCAAGTAAATAGAAACAATTATTAGAAATTATTATCAACTATATGCCAAGAAACTCAGCAATCTGGATGAAATGGAGGCCTTCCTGAAAACCTATAAGCTGCCAAGACTGAAACAGGAAGAAACTGACAACCTGAATAGGCCAATAACCAGTAACGAGATTGAAGCAGTGATCAAAAACCTCCCAAAAAACAAGAGTCCAGGGCCTGATGGATTCCCTGGGGAATTCTACCAAACATTCAAAGAAGAAATAATACCTATTCTACTGAAGCTGTTTCAAAAAATAGAAACAGAAGGAAAACTTCCAAACTCATTCTATGAGGCCAGCATTACCTTAATCCCCAAACCAGGCAAAGACCCCATCAAAAAGGAGAATTTCAGACCGATAACCCTGATGAATATGCATTCCAAAATCCTCAACTAAATCCTAGCTAATAGGATCCAACAATACATTAAAAGGATCATACACCACGACCAAGTGGGATTTATCCCCGGGATGCAAGAGTGGTTCAACATTCGCAAATCAATCAATGTGATAGAACACATTAATAAGAGGAGAGAGAAGAACCATATGGTCCTCTCAATTGATGCAGAAAAAGCATTTGACAGAATACAACATCCTTTCCTGATTAAAACTCTCCAGAGTATAGGGATAGAGGGAACATTCCTCAAGTTCATAAAATCCATATATGAAAAACCCACAGCGAATATCATCCTCAATGGGGAAAAGCTGAGAGCCTTTCCCTTAAGATCAGGAACACGTCAAGGGTGCCCACTCTCACCACTGTTGTTCAACATAGTACTAGAAGTCCTAGCAACAACAATCAGACAACAAAAAGAAATAAAAAGTATTCAGATTGGCAAAGAAGAAGTCAAACTCTCTCTTTTCGCAGACGGCATGATACTTTATGTGGAAAACCCAAAAGACTCCACCCTCAAATTACTAGAACTCATCCAGCAATTCAGTAATGTGGCAGGATACAAAATCAATGCACAGAAATCAGTTGCTTTCTTATACACTAACAACGCAACTGTTGAAAGAGAAATTAAAGAAACGATTCCATTTACAATAGCACCAAAAACCATAAGATACCTCGGAATAAACCTAACCAAAGAGGTAAAGGATCTATACTCTAGGAACTACAAAACACTCATGAAAGAAATTGAAGAAGACACAAAAAGATGGAAAAATATTCCATGCTCATGGATCGGAAGAATAAACATTGTTAAAATGTCTCTGCTACCCAGAGCAATCTATACCTTCAATGCCATCCCGATCAAAATTCCAATGACATTTTTCAAAGTGCTGGAACAAACAATCCTAAAATTTGTATGGAATCAGAAAAGACCCCGAATCGCCAAGGAGATGTTGAAAAAGAAAAACAAAGCTGGGGGCATCACGTTGCCCGATTTCAAGCTATATTACAAAGCAGTGATCACCAAGACAGCATGGTACTGGCACAAAAACAGACATATAGACCAATGGAACAGAATAGAGAACCCAGATATGGACCCTCAACTCTATGGTCAAATAATCTTTGACAAAGCAGGAAAAAACATGCAATGGAAAAAAGTCTCTTCAATAAATGGTGCTGGGAAAATTGGACAGCCACATGCAGAAAAATGAAACTCGACCATTCTCTAACACCATTCACAAAGATAACTCAAGTGGATAAAGACCTCAATGTGAGACAGGAATCCATCAAAATCCTAGAGGAGAACATAGGCAGTAACCTCTTTGACATCGCCCACAGCAACTTCTTTCAAGATACATCTCCAAAAGCTAGTGAGACAAAAGCAAAAATGAACTTTTGGGACTTCATCAAGATAAAAAGCTTCTGCACGGCAAAGGAATCAGTCAACAAAACAAAGAGGCAACCCATAGAATGGGAGAAGATATTTGCAAATGACACTACAGATAAAGGGCTGGTATCCAAGATCTATAAAGAACTTCTCAAACTCAACATTCAAAAAACAAATAATCAAGTCAAAAAGTGGGCAGAAGAAATGAAAAGACACTTCTCTGAAGAAGACATACAAATGGCTAACAGACACATGAGAAAATGTTCATCATCATTAGCCATCAGGGAAATCCAAATCAAAACCACACTGAGATACCACCTTACACCAGTTAGAATGGCAAAAATGGACAGGGAAAGAAACAACAAATGTTGGAGAGGTTGTGGAGAAAGGGCAACCCTCTTACACTGTTGGTGGGAATGCAAGTTGGTACAGCCACTTTGGAAAACAGTGTGTAGGTGCCTCAACAATTTAAAAATAGAGCTACCCTATGACCCAGCAATTGCATTACTGGGTATTTACCCCAAAGACACAGATGTAGTGAAAAGAAGGGCCATATGCACCCCAATGTTCATAGCAGCAATGTCCGCAATAGCCAAACTGTGGAAAGAGCCAAAATGCCCTTCAACGGATGAATGGATAAAGAAGATGTGGTCCATATATACAATGGAATATTACTCAGCCATCAGAAAAGATGAATACCCAACTTTTACATCAACATGGATGGGACTGGAGGAGATTATGCTAAGTGAAATAAGTCTAGCAGAGAAAGTCAATTATCATATGGTTTCACTTATTTGTGGAACATAAGGAATAACATGGAGGACATTAAGAGAAGAAAGGGAAAAATGGGCAGGGGGAATTGGAGGGAGAGATGAACCATGAGAGACTATGGACCTGAGAAACAAACAGGGTTTTAGAGGCGGGGGGGAGGGGATTGGTTAGCTGGTGATGGGTATTAAGGAGGGCACGTACTGCATGGAGCACTGGGTGTTATACGAAAACAATGGATCGTGGATCACTACCTCAAAAACTAATGATGTATTGTATGGTGACTAACATAACATAATAAAATTAAAAAAAAAAAAGACACACACACACACACAAAAAGAATTAATTCTATTAATTATTCTGCTCCCACATCTCCGGCAGACCTGGCTGTTCAGTAATGTACTCTTTCCTACTGGGCAGAGGAAACACAGTGTTGAGGGAGCCATTCCCAGCTGGACCTGGCACAGGAGATATGATGTATTTGACATTTGTACCCCAGGGGCAGGCCTCCCCCATGCTGGGTAAGGATCTAGGAACTGAATGAAACTCCAGGAGTGGTTGGCGCATACCTGTTTTGTGGAGCCGTGGCTTTCCACAGTGCTTTTACGCCGGGCAGAGCACCTGACCTACAGGGACTCTTGGCTGACAAAGCCTTGCTGGAAACTCCCTTTCCTTGATTCTGCATCAAGCAATTAATCCTCTCACAGCTTTTCCTTTTTCCCACAAAGCTCTAAGAAACTCCAAGCTACAGATAACGTGTGGAGCCACTGACTTTCCTTCCTGATTTGGGGAGGGGCTGTCACCTCAGAAATTGTTTCTTCCTAGCTACCACTTAAACACAATCCGAGAATGCTTTTTCTCTACTTTTCCTTGAATTTTATTCTTATCCACTAATCCGTACTGTTCTCCAGGCACCTCTGTCCCTGAAAACTTCCCCATCTCTATCAGTTGACTGGCCTTTCTGTAGAGGAGGCAAAAGAAAGGATTTGCAAGGCGTAAATAGTACTACATCGGCTCTCCATAGAAACATCTTCAGAAAAATAGGATTTAACATTATGAGCTTAGTTTCAATCAAAGAACAATATAAAGAATAATATTTGGTCTTTTAGAAGATAGGCTTGGAAGGTACTCTTCATATTACTATTCCTTGAGTTTTTTCCTTGAATTAAATGCTAGGGAAGCAGATCGTCCCTCCTGATAAATGGGACAATCTGCTTCCCTAGCATTTAATTCAAGGAGGAATTCAAGGGATAATTAATAAACCCATCATGTTTTCCTTCTTTCCTTGGCTGCCAGTAAACTCACAGCTATGTTTTGTGCTCAGTGGTCATTATTATTCTTAGCTGAAGGTTTCTGATAAACTATTTTCTTCTTTCATTGCTGGATTCTCTTATTCATCCTTAATGTGTAGGTGTCTTCTATCTGAGCCATCTCTTCCTTTAGGAAGTAACTGGGGTACTTTTAATAAATAATACATCAGAAGCTGAGTCAGGGACAGACCATCAGGGAACTGGGCTTTCGGCCCAATTCAGTTCACCAATCATCTATTGACCCCCATTACCAGTTGGCCTCCAAGCCCTCTCTTAGTGTTCTCCAGGAAGAGATGTTGGATCTTTTCAAATGATGAAAGGCTCCTCAGTTTTTGACTGAGCAAAGCCTTGTCAATAGTTGCCATGCTCTATTTTAGCACAATAACAAATCCCAAGTCCCAAAACCTGCATAGTTCAAAACATGAGACACTCATGATTTCAACTTCCATTTCATTTTCAAGCTCTCTCCCAACCCCTGAGCCCATATTTCCAATTATGTCTTGGACATCTCTTTTCAAATATTCCAAATGCACCACACACCTAACAGGCACAAAACTGAACCCTATCCTTCTACCCCATCTTTCCAGAAACTTGTTTCTTTCTCTACATCCTCTGTTTCAATTAATAGAACCACCGTTCACTGAGTTTCCCAAGCTACAAGCCTGATGACTTTACCCCTCACATTCAGTTGGTCTCCAGATGCCTCAGAATAAGCTTCTGAACCTGATGTCTTCCCTGAAACCACGTTGTCACTGTCCTAGTGCAGGGCTTGCTTTTCTCCCTCCTGAGCTACTGCAGTATCTTTGAGTCTTTCTGCCACCCAGTCTTTCCCTCTACTCCCATATTACCATCCAGCTCACTTCCTGCTTACAGACCTGCACTGGTCTCTCAATGCCTGTAACATAAACATTGAATTTATAAAGTAGTGTACAAGGTCCAGTGCAGTCTAGCCCCAGCCCCCTGCAGCCTCATCTCTCCCTTTCCATTATGACTCCTATGGTCCAGTCATACTGAAATTCTCGTTCTTTTTAAAACAAGCCATGCTCTTTCACGACTCTGCTTTTGCATTGTTATTCCTTCTGCCAAGAATACTATTTACATTGCCTACTTTTCTACCTGCAAAATGATTTTTATTTTTCATGAATTAACTCAGATATCAACAATACTCTGGCCACCTACCCTTCAATTAAATTTTTCTTGACCTTTCTACCTTCCCTTAGCTGTTTTCCACAGTCTTCCCTAGAATTTACCCAGGTGTATTCAAATTGCTTTTTAACAGGCTTATCTCTGCCCATCACTCTGAGCTAATTTAGGCTAAGAACCATATTTTTCACAGGCCCCAGTACCAAGCACAGTAAATGGGACAAAGTTGGTGCTGATGAAATATTAATAAAGTGGGCAGTGAAATATGAAAGAGAAGTAAGGGGCAAATGTGGGGAGATGAAACATCTCTACTGAACTGGTTTACTAGTTCAGGACCCTTTATTCAACAGCTGTGGACTCCCTGAGGTACCGAGTAATAAAGAAGTGAGCAAAGGCTGTTCTAGCTTGCTATCGTAGCCACTCTGGGGCTCATGATGCCTCTACCTCTTGCCATTCCCTTCACTGTTCCTCCTCTGCCTTCACCATAATGCTACCTTATGAGAAGCAGCATCCTTAGAAGATGCAGTAGGGACAAGCCCAATCATGCAATTTTTGCTCATAAGTTAGAGCAGACTTCACTAGTCTCATCCCATGATAGTGTCTTCTTGTGGACTTTTTGTGCCTTGTGGCAAATCCCACCTGTTCATAAGCACTGAAATTGTTAGAGGTGATGTAGCTCATTATGTTTTTCAAAGGTGGCTGCAACAGCACCTCCTATCTCACTTGCTGTCCTACAGTGTGACCTTGCCTTATCCCCATCACTCCCTTCCCCTTGAATCTGGGAAGTCCTGTGACTGCTTTGCTTAATAGAGATGAAACAGCCTGGAGGAGCCATTGAGAAAAAGACCAAGGCTGATGGGGGGAAAAAAATATGACCCTTGTTATATAGTGGCAGAAAGTTTGGCAACATTGTTGTTTTTACAATGCAACTGTTTTTGTAATGACATGGAAAATAAAAATAAACCTAATGAACAGGTGGATTTGGCTAAGGAGATTTCTGAGCAGATTGCCGAAGTGCCAAATCAGTTCTCTTATCCATATAAATGGAACCATTCGGTGCTAAAGAAAATTTAAAGGAAATAGAAAGGATCCAGGACTTCTTGGGTTTGAAAATAAAACTATGATCTCTATTCTCTCACAGAAGAAAATTTTCAAAAGCAGAAAAAGCCTTAAGGTGAAGATCAAATCCAGGGTGCTAAAATATGAAAACATCTCAGGGTAAGTATCAAACCAAGGCTGTGATTGTAAAACTCTTTCTTAGAACCTTAGAAAGATCAAAGCTGATGTATCATAGACTCTCTCAAATAGACAAAAGGACTTCTAAGTATCTTAAGGGCATTCCTTGCAGTTCTTCTCTGTTCAACAACGAGGTTTCTAAGTCTCAAGGATGCTGTCTCATAGCAGCCTCAACACATCCCAAGGTGAAAAAAAAACCAGCTCATCTCAAAGACATTTGTAAGTATGGAGTTTAAAGGATGAAATACATTAATATACAATAAGCCCACAAAATTTTTTAAAAGAATTGTAACAGCTTAGACTGAAAAAGACAAAGTACAAAATGAACAGAAGCCTTTGAATCCCTAAACTTTTATGGGCACCAAGCAGTGTGAGAAGCCTACTTAGCTGCAAACATGGAAGCTTCTGTATAGAAAGGAAGGATGACACAGAGCATGGAACTAAGGGCCCAGAAGGCAAAGTCAATAGTCCTAGAGAATGAGTCCAGGGAGTAGGACTGAGTCCTAACTAAGGAACTAACAAATTTGTGCTTAGCTGGATTTTTGAATTGCTATGAACCAGTGACTGCTATGTGCCTTTCACTTTTCCTCTTTGAGAATGGGAATACAGTAGCTTTTATCCTATACTTGTCTCACCTGGGTATGTGGGGAGAGGAGACAGATAACTGTCTTTCTAAGTCACAGATCCTTAAAGCAAGAAGAACTATACTAAAAGAATTGCACCAAAGAAGCCCCCATTGTCACCTGGACCTAATTTAGTTGATAAGATCTTGGATTTGAGGAGGGCACATGTTGTGATGAACACTGGGTGTTATACTTAATTAATGAATCATTGAACACTACATCAAAAACTAATTACGTACTATACAGTGGCTAACTGAACATAATAAAAAAAAAAAGATCTTAGACTTTGAACTGATGGCACAATGGGATGAAACTCTGAAGGTCTTGGGGGAAGGAATGACTGAATACAAGTGAAGATAGACATAAATTTTTGTGGCCAGAGGCAGACAATATTTCCCAAAGGTGACTGAAACAATATCTCACATTTCACATGTACTTCTAAAATGTAACCTTGCAGATATGCTAGCAAGAGATGGAACCTAATTCCCTTCCCTTGGATCTTGGTGAGATTGTGACTCTTTTAGCCAATACAGTAAAACAGAAATAATAATTTGTGTCTTCCAAGGCTGGGTCATAAAAGGTGATATAGCTTTGACTTTGTACACTGGGACACGATGGAAGAAGTCCAACTACCCTAAGGCCACTGTGGGAAAGCCCAGACTATAGGGGGAAACTACATGTAGATGCTCTGGTTAACAGCTCCACATGAGTTCTCAGATGACAGCCAATATCAGCTGCTAAATATGTCAGTGTAGATGTCTCTATATGATTCTACCCCTCAACCACTGAATCACAGCCAGCCATAGAGTCTCCTAAGCCCAAGTGCAAGACATCATGAAAGACAGATAAGCCAACTCCACTGTGCTCTGTATGAATTCTTGACTCACATAATCCATGAATATATTAAATGTTTTAAAAACCACTTAGGTTTTTTAAGTTCAATTAATTAATTGGACATATACATTATGTATAATGTATGTTATATGGTACAGGGGTACAGATCTATGATTCATCAGTCTTATATAATACCCAGTGCTCATTACAACACACACCCTCCCCAATGTCCATCACACAGTTACCCATCCCCCCAACCTCCTCCCCTCCAGCAACCCTCAGTTTGTTTCCTAAGATTAAGAGTCTCTTATGGTTTGTCTCCCTCTCTGGTTTCATCTTATTTCATTTTTTCCTCTCTTCCCCTATGATCCTCTGCCTTGTTTCTTAAATTCCACATATTCATGAGCCATTTAGTTTTAAAATAATATGTTACAAAGTAACAAACTGGAGTACATGGACATGGGCTCTCTCAAAAATATTATCATTTACAATATTGCTAGCAGAAAAGGACATTAAAACAGTTCTTATAATTTACTTCCATATGTTCAAAAAGTTAAGTAGAAACATGGGAGGTATTAAAAAGACCCAAATAAAACTTCTACAGATGAAAACTATGATGTCTGAGATATAAACTACAGTGGATTAACAGTGTATTAGAAATAGCAGAAGAAAAGATTAGTAAACATAAAGATATAGAAATAGACACTATCCAAAATGAAACACATGGAGAAAAACAATTTTATGAAGTGAGCTGTGAGATAATTTCCAACAGCTGTGCATTTAACTGGAGTCCCTGAAGGAGGGAGATGAAAGAAAAAAATATTTGGAAAAATAATAGCCATTTTTTTCCAAATCTGATGAAAACTATAAGATCCACAAATATAAGAAACTCAATAAACTCCAAGCACAACAAACATGAAGAAATGTACATCAGGGCACATTGTAATCAAATTGTTCAAAATCAGTGCTAAAGAGAAAGCCTTTAAAGCAACCTGGAGGTGGGGGTTGGGGAGACACACTACATACCAAGAAGCAAAGGTAAAAATGACAGATTTCTCATCGGAATCAACAGAAGGGAGAAGAGAGTGGAGCATCTTTAAAACAGTGTAAGAAAAAAAAAAAATCTGTCACCTAGAATTCTATACCAAGTAAAACTATCTTTCAAAACCAAAGATAAAATTAAGGACTTTTTCAGAAATACAAAGCTAGAAGAATTTATCATCAGCAGACTCATACTACAAGAAATGTTAAAGAAAATCCTTCAGGCAGAAGGAAAATGATACCAGATGGAAATCCTGATCTATACAAAAGAAAGAGGAGCACTGGAAATGGTAACCAGATAGGTAAATACACAAAATTTCTAATTATTTAAATCTAAAAGAGAACTGTTTTAAACCCAAACCATAATAATGTTATAAATTTATAACATAGTAAAAGTAAAATTTATGGCAACAATAGCCCAAAGAATGGGAGGGGAGAAATGTAAGTATACTACCTTAAGTTTCTCATAAGTGATGTTTTATTGTATCACTTGAAGCTAGACTGTGTTAGCTAAAGATACATATTATGAACCCTAAGGCAAGCATTAAAATAACAAAACAATGAGTTTCAATAAGCTAAAAATGAGATATAATGGAATTACAAAAAACATTCAGTCCAGGGGCGCCTGGGTGGCTCAGTTGGTTAAGCGACTGCCTTCGGCTCAGGTCATGATCCTGGAGTCCCTGGATCGAGTCCTGCATCAGGCTCCCTGCTCGGCAGGGAGTCTGCTTCTCCCTCTGACCCTCCCCCTCTCATGTGCTCTCTCTCATTCTCTCTCTCTCTTAAATAAATAAATAAAATCTTAAAAAAAAAAAAATTCAGTCCAAAAGAAGACATAAAAAGTGGAGAAAGGGAACAACAACAAAAACAGATGGTACAAGGAGAAAAAAAGAGCAAGACATAGATTTTTATCTTAACAATATCAACAATCACATTAAATAGAGTGGTCTAAACTAGACGTCCGCAAACTGAGGTCCATGGGCCAAATCTGCCCTGCAGCTTGATTTTGTATGGCTCTTGAGCTAAGAATGTTTTTTTTTTTTTTTAAAGATTTTATTTATTTGACAGAGAGAGACACAGTGAGAGAGGGAACACAAGCCGGGGGAGTGGGAGAGAGAAGCAGGCTTCCTGCTGAGCAGGGAGCCTGACAAGGGGCTCGATCCCAGGACCCTGGGATCATGACCTGAGCCGAAAGCAGACACTTAACAACTGAGCCACCCAGACACCTCTGCTAAGAATGGTCTTTACATTTTTAAAGAATTATTTAAAAGAAGGAGAAGGAGGAGAAGGCAGCAGCAGGAACAGCAAAGATCACATAGCCTTAGCTCATGAAACCTAAAATATTTACTATCTGGCCAAAAAGTTTGCCAACTCCTGGTCTAAGCACCCAAATTAAAAGGCAGAGATTGTCAGATTAGATATAAAAATAAGGCCTATATGCTGCCTACAAGAAACACAATTTAAGTGTAAAATGCAAAAAGGTTAAAAGTAAAGGGATGAAAAAATATACCACTAATCAACACTAAATAATGCTATCAATAATACTTGCACTAATCAAAGGACAGTTATTGTGGTTATATTAGTATTAGAAAAAGTAAACGTCAAAAAAAAAAAAATACTACCAAGGATAAAGAAGGTCATTTTGTAATGGTAATGGGGTTAATTTATCAGGAGGACATAATGATCCCAAATGCTTATGCACCTAATAGAATTTCAAAATACATGAAGCAAAAACTGATAGAACCACAAGGACCAGTAAACCAATCCCTAATTGTAGTCAGAGATTTCAATCTCATCTCTCAATAATAAAGTAAGCAAGAGTACAGAAGACCTGAACAACACAATCAACCAATTTGATCTGACAATTATAGAACACTGCATTCAACAAGAGCAGAATACAGTTTCTTCAAATGAATACGGAACACTTACCAAAATAGACTATAATCCGGGTCATTAAAAAAGTCTCAACAAATTGAAAATTTTAAAGGATTCAAGCCACACAAATTACGTTTTTGAACATAAACTTAACTTTTAACCTTTTTGCTTTTAACCTTTTTGCATAATATAATTTAAACCAATAACAGAATGATCTCTGAGAAAAATCCCAAAATATTTGAAAACTAAATAATATACTGGGTCAAAAAAGAAAAATTAAAATTATTTTGAAGTGAATGAGAAAAAAACACAACATACTAAAATTTGTGGGACAAAGCTAAAGGCAGCCCTTGGGTGAAATTTATAGCACTAAATGGCTGTATTATGAAAAAAGGAAGGGCTCAAGTCATGACTTCTACTTCCATCTTAAGAAAGTAGAAAAAGAAGAGCAAATTACACTTATAAGAAGAAGAATAAAGGAAATAAATAATATCAGAATGAAAATCAATGAATGAGAAAACAGAAAAACTGGGAAAAAAAATCAGTAAAGCCTCCAGCCAAATTGATGAGGAAAAAAAGACAAGAACCAAATTAGCAGTATCAGGAATGAGAGAAATTGCATCAGTACAAATTCTACAGATAATAAAAGGATAATAAGGGAATATCAGGAACACCTTTATGCCAATAAATTCAACAACTTACATGAAAAGGGCAATTTTGAAAGACACAATTTACCAAAGTTTACTCAAGAAGCAATAGCCTGAATAGCCCTATATCTATTAAAGAAATTGAATTTGCAATTAAAAACATTTCAGTAAAGAAAACTAAAGGCCCAGATGGCTTTACCTATGAATCATACCAAATGTTTCCAAAAAGTGGAGAGGAAGAAACACTTTCCAACTCATCCTATGAGGTCAGCAGTACCCTAACAAAATCAGATAAAGACTTGTGGAGAAAAGAAAACAACAGACTCATGTCTCTCATGAACATAAATGCAAAAATTTTAAACAAATTAGCAAACCAAATCCAACAAGATATAAAAAAAAATTAATATGGCACGACCAAGTGAGATTTGTCCTAGAAATGCAAGGTTGGTTTAACATTTGAAATAAATACACTATATTAACAAAGGAAAAAACCTTATATGATCATTTCAATGGGTGAAGCAATTGACAAAACCCAACATCCATTCATGATAAAAACTCTTAGCAAACTGGAAATAAAAGAAAATTTGTCAATCCATAATGACACTATGAAAAACCAACACCTAACATCATATTTAACAGTAAAAGGCTGAATGCTTACCCTCTTGAGATCAGGAACAAGGCAATGATAGAGGCTCTTTCAGTAAGAAAAAGAAATAAAAAGCACCCAGACTGGAAAGAAAGAGATAATACTGTCCTTTTTTGCAGATGACATGATTATCTATGTAGAAAACACAGTGGAATATGCCCAAAAAGAGCTATTAGAATTCATTGAAATTTTCATATCATGTGCAATAGGATAAAAATATGAAATACCTAGAAAGAAATCTAACAAAAGATATGCAGTACTTATTCACTGAAAATTCTAATACATTGTTGAGAGAAAGTAAAAACCTAACTATATGGATAGATAATATATACATCATGGGTCAAACAACTCAATATTGTTATCATGTTAATTCTACCCAAATGGATCTATAGATTCATACAATCCTGACAATATCCCAGCAAGCTGGTTCTAAAATTATTATGGAAATGCGAAGGACATAAAATAGAACTTTGAAAAAGAGAAACAAAGTGTGAGAACTAACACTACCTGATTTCAAGACAGTTTCGTATTGGTGTCAAGATAAATAGATCAATGAAACTGAAGAGACAACTGAGAAACAGATACCTACATATATAAATACCTGATTTTTGACAAAGGTGCAACACACCTCAGTGGAGAAAAGGTAGTCTTTTTTTAACAAAAGGTACTAGAGTAATTGCGTATCTATGTGCCCTCTCCCCCACGAAAAATGTACTTCAATCCGTACTTCCCAGTATTTAAAAAAATTAACCCAAAATGCAGCATAGATTTCCAATATAAAACCTGAAACTACAGTATTTCTAGAAGAGAATATAGGTGGTAATATCTGCGATCTTGAGTTAGACAAAGATTTCTTAGATAGGATGCTAAAAACATGATCCCAAATGGGAAAAATTAATTGGACTTCATCACAATTAAAAAGGTCTGCTTTTCAAAAGATACTGTTAATAGAATGAAAAGACAAACCACAGACAGGAAGAAAATATTTGCAAAATATCTGATAAAGGACTTATATCCAAAATATATAAAGATCTCTCAAAACGAACTAAGGGGGTACCTGGGTGGCTCAGGAGGTTAAGCAACCAACTCTTGATTTCAGCTCAGATCATGATCTCAGGGACATGAGATTGAACCCCGCATCAGGCTCCGTGCTGGGCGTGGAACCTGCTTAAGATTTTGTCTTCCCTGGAGGGATGCCTGGGTGGCTCAGTCAGCTAAGCATCTGCCTTTGGCTCAGATCATGATCCCAGAGTCCTGGGATTGAGTCCCACAACAGGCTCCCTGCCAAGCAGGGAAATTCATGCTTCTTCCCTCTGCCTCTGCCTCTGCCTTTCCCCTTGCTTGTACCCTCTCACTCTTTCTGTCAAATAAATAAATAAAATCTTAAAAAAAAAAAAGATTTTGTCTTCCCTCTCCCTTTGCCTCCCCCAGCTCTCTCTCTCTAAAAAATAATAAGTAGGAAAATGAATGAATTAGTAAATGAATGAATGTCAAAAGAGTAAAATGGACACTTCATCAAATAATACACAAAGATATCAAAAATGCACACAAAATGATGCTTGATGTCATTGGACTTCAGAAAAATGCAAATTAATACCAGGGCAACATGCAAATCTACCCATTAGAATGACAAATATTAAAAAGAATGATTATACCAAGTGTTGGTGAAGATGTGTGAGAACTGAAACCCTCAATCACTGCTGGTGGGATTGTAAAGTAGTGCAATCACTTAGGAAAACAGTTTGGCAATTTCTTTAAAAATTAAATCTATACCTATCATTTGACCCAGCTATTCAAGTCCTAGGTATTTATCCAATTTAAATGAATGCATATGTCCATACAAAGACTTTGTACATGAATATTTACAACAGTTTTATTTGTAATAGCCTCAAACTGGAAACAGCCCAAATGTCCATCAATGTGTGATTAAATAAACAAGCTGTGGTATATTCATACTTTGGAATATTACTCTGCAATGAAAAGGAATGAAGTCTTAACACATACAGTGACATAAATGAGGGGCGCCTGGGTGGCTCAGTCGTTAAGCATCTGCCTTCGGCTCAGGTCATGATCCCAGGGTCCTGGGATCGAGTCCCACATTGGGCTCCCTGCTCAGCGGGGAGCCTGCTTCTCCCTCTCCCACTCCCCCTACTTGTGTTCCTGCTCTCGCTCTCTCTCTGTCAAATAAATAAATAAAATCTTTAAAAAAAAAAAAAAAACAACACATACAGTGACATAGATGAATTTCAAAATAATTATGCTGAGTGAAAGTAGCCAGACAATAAAAAAGAATTCAAAGGGCACAGAAGTGACTTTTGAGGGTGGGATAGATATGTTCATTATCTTGATTTGTGGTTATGGTTTCATGGATATATAGACGTCAAAAGTTATCAAACTATACACTTTAAATATGTGCAATTTATGTTATTTAAATATGTGTATGTATGTAAGTTGTAACCCCACAAAACTGCTTTAAAAATTTAAATGTCAAACAAAAACTGTCAAAAAGTTTGGCACCACTCTGTGGCCCTTAAAAATAAGCCCTTGAAAAGGCAGCCTGCAAAAACACAAGTTTCTTTCTATTAGATGAAGGCAGAAAACCTTGGTCTGGGAGCAGAGATGACGCCCAGTGTGTCAGGCATGTGGAGGCTATTAATGCTTTTTCCTCTCTCTTCTGCTCCTGTCACTTGATTTAAATGAGGGCTATAGAGTTTCCTAGGAACAACTGGACCCCCATCTATGGAAGGCAAGAGATCATCAGATATCCAATGCACTGGGGATTTCCTAACAGAAGTGAGAAAGAAGATGGGGCCCAGGAGAAAGGAGGCTGTCACTGCGAGCCAGACATAGCTTCAGGACTAAAGGAAGGAGGGGAACTGGTGGCTGCAGATGCATTTGCAGCTGTTGTGGGAACTCAGCCCATCCCAGCCACCATGGTGCTGTGTGTGCCCTCCAGGAGAAAGGGGACAGTGTATATGAACTGAAAGGACTGATTCACAGAATTCGGTAGCACTTTGGGATCCGAGTCACCAGCTGGGACATGCCGTCTGTCTGAATCATAGCACCCTCCCCACTGAGTGTAATAGTCCACCTCCTGGTAGACTGTGGAGCTGCCATGGCCTTGACAACATCAAGGGCATCCTCTGCCTTCTATGGAACTCCTGCAGGGCCAGCCCGAGGTGGAGCAAAGGGAATTCAACCCAGCTCAACAAGATGGACAGTATTGGCCTGGGCTGCACAGAAGTGAAGGGAGTCAAGGCAAAGAAGAGAGCTGGGCCATGGAGCTCTAGCAAGGGGACCCAAGCAACAATCCACCAAAGCCCTCACTTGAGAAAACATGTAGAAAGAAGTAATATTACTACCCTCTTTCTTCCAAAAAAAAGCATTATTCCCTAGGGTGACCCAGAAGTTGAACTGCTCTGAGGTAGCAGTGATATACTTACAGCTTTGTAGCACGAAGGCCCCAGGGCTCTGGAACAAGAAGCCATGGTGTGGAAGGTTGGAACAAGACCCTGCTGTCACCAATGGTTTAGGAGTGCTGGGCAAGCTAACTTGGCCAGTGAGGACCAGAGTTAATGCTGGACGCATTTGAGGCAACCTCTGGAGAATTCCTGGAGACTCCTAGGAGCAAGAAACTACAAATCTATCCACACATTTTAGATACAATTATATGGTGACTTTCAAAATTTAAGCTTTAGTATTAATATGATGCATTTCTACCCACAGGCTACGAAATAACTGAAATTAACATAAATTAGTACCCCAACTAATAGGAGTATATTTTCCTCCTATAGGAGAGAAGGAAATATAACAAAAAACCTTCTCAACGTGGTGGTCCATATTCAGAGATGTATGCTGGGAGATCAGAATGGATTCAGACTGATGTCCTCCAATGATAATTCTACGAAATTATATAACATACCCCAGACCCTGTTATAAAATAACATCCACAAAATCAAACTAAACAGCATGTTTTAAACAAAAGTATGGACTAAAATTTCTCAAGTATTCACTATGAGTTTTTTAAAAATGTTTATCTGTTGGGTCCATACACTGCACTTCCCAGTGAGTAAAAGATCTACTGTGCGTGGATATTGGTGACTGAGGGAACTCTCTCTCTTTTGATAACAGAATAAGAAGAAACAATAAAACTTTACCAGAGAGGATTTAGATTAGAAAGCAGGAGAAACACGTGATGGAAAGAGGCATAAATCCCTGGAGTTGTGTGTAAGTGACATTTTAAACTCCGTGCTTTTCGGGAGCACCTGTCCTTTGGAGACAGAACCATCTCCAAACATCCTGACAGTTCCAAGAAACATAAACAACAAAACTGGCACTGCAATCCATCATTCTTGTGCTTACTCTTTTATCCCTAAGACTAAATATTTTTGAATATCCATCTGATGTGCTAACTAATGAAGGCAGAGTCCATTCTTTCCATAAACAAACGGTTTTGTTAAGAATTCAACTCAAACATGGCAGAATCTTCCCATTTGCTGGTTGCTAATGTATCTTAACCATGACATACATTCTTACATGTTCCAATTCAGCAGTCTCCTTCTCTTAGGTGGAGATGCCAGGTTTGGACGGCGTATGTTTAATCTAGCCAAGAGAACATATTTCCTCCCTGAAACATGGCCTTGACAGCAAGGCAAAGTGTGATGAAGTTGTGTCACAAATAGGTGCAGCTCAATCCATCTGGCAAAAAGGAGTCTGTGCTGCCTAATTAGAAAATTTAATGATCTGATCTGATCAAACATCCATTTATAGTTTTGATAAGTGAAATTACCCAATTAGATTACTGCAAATGGGTGTGAGCTAGTGTCCTAACGAAACCCCCAGAGCCAGGAGTATGGACCTCAAGATGATGAGATTTGTACACATTTAGGTCAGCAACACATATTATAGCAAAGGAATGATGCACGACTTTCTGAAGCTTCTTGGCTAGTAACTTGTGAAACACTGATCTGATTTGCTTGGAAATTTTTAAAATAATTGGCTCCTGCTGGCTGAGGCCCCATGCCAACACCGCATGGTAATTCATTCGTGACATTCCTAGAAGAGAGAATCTGCCGGAAGAGCTGCAGTATATGTTTAGGGAATAATCATGCCACCTCCGAATAGGACGCATAAAAGGAAGCAAACAGCAGGAGGCCAGCAGAGAGGCCTCTGGGTTTCCAGGGAAAAGATTCTCAATTTAAATGGAAATTGTATGACTGTTCCTCCTTTCTTCCTTCTCAAACTCCAAGTAAGACACTACTAGCTAGGACCATTTCAAGATCAAGTATACAATCCCAGAAATAATTATTTAGGTCTCCTGGATTTGCTATTTATTGACCAAAGCTCTAGAGACTATGATGGTGACTTTGCAAAGAATCCACTTGAGGCACCATGTTCTGGGCTTCTATAGATGTCAACTGATTCTTGGGAAGCTTTTCAAGAAATACATGCATGCTTTGAGAAACAAACAAAACCACCAAGGTAATTGAACTCTTCTGGAAATAGCAAGGATTGTATTGTAGCTCAGAGCTAGAGTAAGGGAACTCAAAGAGAAACAGGTACCAAGATCATGAGAAAACAAACAACTAGGGTTGATCTCTTAAAATTAAAAAAGAAAGAAAAAAAAAGAAAGGAAGGGAGGGAGGGACAAAGCAGTTTCAAGAAAAGCTTCAAGGGATGAAAGGTGAAGAAAGGGAATATCGGAAACTCTGAGCAACAGGAAAGTCCAAGAGGGAATGTTCTGTACCACACCAAGTCCCAGGACACAGCTCCATCCCTATTTGCCACCAACCCCAAGTGGAGATGGTATTCTTTAGGAATTCAGATGTTAGGAAAGCTATAAAGGGCACAGTAGAGGCATCTAGAGCTGAACACTGGTCTGCATACCCTGTGATCTGAACAAGGCATTCATGCCAGTTATTCTTTTTTTTTCCTTTTTTTTTATTCTTATGTTAATCCCCATATATTACATCATTAGTTTTAGATGTAGTGTTCCATGATTCATTGTTTGTGCATAACACCCAGTGCTCCATGCAGAATGTGCCCTCCTCAATACCCACCACCAGAGGTTAACCCATCCTCCCACCCCCCTCCCTTCTAGAACCCTCAGTTTGTTTTTCAGAGTCCATCGTCTCTCATGGTTCATCTCCCCCTCCGATTTCCCCCCCTTCATTCTTCCCCTCCTGCTACCTTCTTCTTTTTCTTTTTTTTTTTTTCTTAACATATAATGCATTATTTGTTTCAGAGGTACAGATCTGAGAGTCAACAGTCTTGCACAATTCACAGCACTTACCAGAGCACATACCCTCCCCAGTGTCTCTATCACCCAGTCACCCCATCCCTCCCACCCCACCCCCCGCTCCAGCAACCCTCAGTTTGTTTCCTTGAATCCATTAAGAATTCCTCATATCAGTGAGATCATATGATACATGTCTTTCTCTGTTTGACTTATTTCGCTCAACATGATACCCTCCAGTTCCATCCACATCGTTGCAAATCATGCCAGTTATTCTTAACAACCCACTGCTGGAGGCCCATTTTCAAATCCCATCTCTTGGGTTTTCCCATCTACAGGGATGAAGAAAAAGCAGTAACCAGTGATCTAAGGGAAGAAAAACAAGATGGAATCCCCAACTCTAGGAAATGGAAACAAAAACAGCCTGCTCTGATAATGTCCCAGAGTAAATGACATAACTGATGGCCCTTCAGGTCCAAGCATACTGGAAGACCAATACAAGGAGAATGGAAGAAATGGTGAATAGAAATCTAGCAAAAGCTGGCAAGAGCTGAGGGTTAAATGGACTGACTAGGACCAGGCATGACCACGCAAGTGTGAAATGTTACAATAAACTTCATCATCAGTTTCTAATGAGTCCTATCTGACGGAACAGACAAGCATGGTGCCAGGCTTATAGGCAGGGACAATTCTTGGAAGAGGTAGTTAAGGTGACATGGATTTTGAGTTAGGGTAGATGTTGGACTCTCAAAAGCAAAACATAGCAACTAGGGGAAGAGGAGTTCCAAAATATTAGGTGACTAAGATTAGTTAGGGTCCACGATTACTGACCTGGGATCAGAGCCATGCTCCAAGACAAGGGTCCTGGGAGGAAACAGGCCCTGTGCATAGTGATGTGGAAAGGAGGAGGTTCAGATGGTTGCTTATCTAGTGCCTGAAGCTCTGATAATTCCTTTTTGAAGACAGGTGGTCTGACCTGGAAAATGGAATGCCTCCCCTCATCCCCAAGGGAAGGGAGTTCTCAATACATCACAAAGCCTGGTTCTTAAGGCTCAAGGACTGGATAAGGCTGAGCACACAAGAGGTAAGTTATTATTGCTGGCAGATGGCTAGGCTGATTCAGGCAAGGAAGCTAAATAAGAATCTACACACCAGTAGTCTCCAAATTCCCCCAATTTGGAGATAGTTTCTTATAGAGATAAGGTTGAGATATATATACAGGACCTGTGGTCTAACAGAGACTTTCTTATTTATTTGTAAATACAATTGTATGAGAAGTATTACAAAAGTATAAAAATCAGATCATGTTCAATTATATTTAATGGATAAAAATGGAATGACAGGAAATTCATCCTGTCCCAGAAAATCCAAGATATAAGGAGGAAAAACCAATAGATCACTAGGAAAAAGATACCCTAAAATATCATTAATTAAGCAAAGAATAAATATTCACTGACCATTACTATGTGTTAAATAGTATTCTAGGAGATGTGGGAAATTTGAGGATAAATAAGATGTGGTTCTTACACTCAAGGGACTTTTAAACTAACAGCAAGGAGGGAGGGGTCTGGAGAGGAGCTAAAACATATTAAGCACTGCAGGCTCTGCCTATGCCCCTTGGACATTCTGTGATCAGGTTGGGCCCACAGAAGGCTACTCTGCCCACATGGACAAGCAGGCTAACAGAGCTGAGGAGAACCCCCTGGGAGCAGCCCTTAGCCAATGACTCTCAGGAGTTAATGTATAAATATCTCAACTCCTTTGCCCCTCAGGTAGGATAATTCTGAGGCATGTGTTTTGTACTGCTTCCAAGAGTTTCCTCATGGGCTTAAGCTCCAGGCAACCACTGTGGTTGTGGCTTAATAACAGCCTTTACTGTCTGCCTTCCTTCCTGCACTCTACTACTGGTTATCCTTCCATTTCCTAAATAAATGAATTGTACTTGAATCCTTGTTTCAAAGTCAGCTTCTCAGGGGATCCAAACCAAGACAAGCACCTACTGTGTACTATATTGGATAATTTACACTCATTAACTCATTTAGTCCCTTTAGCACTTGGATAAAGAGAAATATTTCATTGAAGCACTTTACGGATTGAGATTCTACATTAGTTCTCTATCATATTTAGGACTTAAAAAAAAAAGTGTGTCACACGGTGTAGTGGACACAAACTGGGCAGTCTTCTGACCCCGTCATTCTCCTAGTAGCTAGAACTATGTTATCAGCCCCTCCTTTGGGTACGTGCATCTTACCCATCTCTAAAATGAGGCTTTAAAGGGGGCCATGAATCATAGAATCCTGCTTCCACTGCACATGGTGTGGGTATGTGATTCAAGCAGGACAGTCAGTCTTTGGGGGGGGGCGGTATTTTTACAATCAGAACCAAGAGAAGTCAGTCACTCTCTCTGCCGTGGTGAAATGATAAAAGGTAAGTGCCTCTCCTTGACTTCTTTCAGTCAAGCAGAGAAAGTCAATTATCATATGGTTTCACTTATTTGTGGAACATAAGGAATAGCATGGAGGACATTAGGAGAAAGAAGGGAAAAATGAAGGTGGGGGGAATCGGAGGGGGAGATGAACTATGAGAGACTATGGACTCTGGGAAACAAACTGAGGGTTTTAGAGGGGAACGGGGTTAGCCCAGTGATTGGGTATTAAGGAGGGCATGTATTGCATGGAGCACTGGGTGTTATATGCAAACAATGAATCATGGAACATTACGTCAAAAACTAATGATGTACTGTATGTGACGAACATGATAAAAAAAAAAGAAAGAAAATTAGGGGAGAGGAGCAAGATGTTGGAGGAGTAGGAGACCTAAATTTTCTCTGGTCCCAGGAATTAAGCTAGATAGCTATCAAACCATTCTGAACACCTACAAACTCAACAGGAGATCGAAGAAAAGAATAGCAGCAATCCTATGAACAGAAAAGTGACCACTTTCTGGAAGGTAGGACATGCAGAGAAGTGAATCCGAGGCGATATTTGGGAAGACTGACCACGGGGGAAGGGAGCCTCCATCAGCCAGCTACCAGCAAGCTATAGAGCAAGGGAGCACAAAATTGGAACTTTTAGAAGTCTGCTCGGCTGAGGGACGTTGCTCCAGTGGCTAAGCAGGGGGTGGAACCCTCACTGGGACAGTGTGGTCTCAGGACCCTTGGGGTCACAGAAAGACCAGGGGTGCCTGAGTGCAGCAGAGCTCCCAGGTATTGGAGCGGGGAAGCTGGCTGCAGAGATGGAGCCGAGGAGTGGGCTCTCAGCTCGGGGTTGCCATAAACCACGATCCGGGGCACAGTCAGGCCACTGCTCTTTGAGCAGGTACCCAACAAATGGCAGATCCGGGGAGACTCCCTTTCCTCCCATGGAATGAGTGACACGGAGCGCACCGCAGGAATCTGCTGGGTTTGGAGTCTGCAAAAGGGGTCTTGTGCCGGAGATATATATGCTCATTTACAGGCCGGGTGAGCACAGAGTGCGGCCAGAGATGGGAGTGATTGACTGCTTTTCTCTGGGGGCTCACTGAGGAGTGAGGCCTGAGCTCTCGGCTCCTCCGGGGCAGAGATTGGGAGGCTGCCATTTACACTCTCATCCTCCAAAGCTGTACGGAAAGCTTTCAGGGAACAAAAGTTACAGAGAGCAAACCCGAGCAGATTACTTAGCCTGGCCCCCAGCAAGGGTGGGGCAATTCCACCTCCCGCAAAGACGTTTGAGAACCACTGCAACAGGCCACTCCCCCAGAAGCTCAGCAAGAACAGCCAGCCAAGACCAAGTTACCCATCAATGAGAACTGCAAAACCCCAGTGCTAGGGGAATACAGCACATACAATTCATGGCTTTTTTCCCCCTGATTCTTTAGTCTTTCAAAGTTAATTTTTTTAATTTTCTTTGTTTCTTTTTCTATTTTTTAAAATTTTTCTTCTCTCCTTTTTTAACCAAAATCTTACTAATTCCTTTTTTAAAATCTTTTTTTTTAATTTTCATTTTTACAGGCAATTCTATTCCTTCATTGTATTTAACCTTATTTTTTTGTGTGTGTGTGTATATATATATATATATGTTTTTCTTTCTTTAAAATTTTGGGATACAGTTTCTTCTAACAGACCAAAATATACCCTAAATCTAGTGTATGGCTTTCTTCTAGTCTCCTGCCTAATCACATTCTCTTTTTTCAACCAACTTATCTTATCAATTCCTTTTTTAAAATTTTAATTTTCATCTTTACAATCATATTCGATCCCTTCATATTTATCCTGATTTGTGTTTGTGTGTGTATAGATATAGATATAGATATAGATACACATATGCATATATTTTTTCTTTCTTTCTTTAAAATTTTGGGAGGCAGTTTCTTCTAACAGACCAAAGCAAACCCAAGATCGAGTGTGTGGCTCTGTTCTATTCACCAGCCTGATCATATTCTTTTTTTTTTTTTTCCCCTTTCTCCCCACACCCAGGTTTCGGGTCTCTTCTAATTTGTTTAGTGTATATTTTTCTGAGGTCGTTGTTACCCTTTTAGCATTTTGTTCTCTCAATTCATCTATTCTTCTCGGGACAAAATGACAAAATGAAAAACTCACCTCAAAAAAAGAACAAGAGGCAGTACCGATTGCCAGGGACCTAAATCAGTATGGGCATTAGTAAGATGTAAGAACCAGAGTTCAGAATGACGATTATAAAGATACTAGCTGGGCTTGAAAAAAGCATAGAAGATACTAGAGAATCCCTTTCTGGAGAAATAAAAGAACTAAAATCTAACCAAGTCGAAATCAAAAAGGCTATTAATGAGGTGCAATCAAAAATGGAGGCTGTAACTGCTAGGATAAATGAGGCAGAAGAGAGAATTAGTGATACAGAGGACCAAATGATGGAGATTCAAGAAAATGAGAAAAAGAGAGATAAACAACTACTGGATCATGAGAGGAGACTTCGAGAGATAAGTGATACCATAAGATGAAACAATACTAGAATAATTGGGATCCCAGAAGAAGAAAGAGAGAGAGGGGCAGAAGGTATATTGGAGCAAATTACAGGAGAGAACTTACCTAATTTCGGGAAGGTAACAGGCATCAAAATCCAGGAGGCACAGAGAACCCCCCTCAAAATCAATAAAAATAGATCAACACCCCGACATCTAATAGTAAAACTTACAAGTCTCAGAGACAAAGAGAAAATCCTGAAAGCAGCTCAGGACAAGAGGTCTGTAACCTAAAGCGGTAGAAACATTAGATTGGCAACAGACCTATCCACAGAGACCTGGCAGGCCAGAAAGGACTGGCATATATTCAGGGCACTAAACGAGAAAAATATGCAGCCAAGAATACTATATCCAGCTAGGCTGTCATTGAAAAGAGAAGGAGAGATAAAAGCTTCCAGGACAAACAAAAACTAAAAGAATTTGTGAACACCAAACCAACCCTACAAGAAATACTGAAAGGCGTCCTCTAAGCAAAGGAAGAGCCTAAAAGTAACATAGTCAAGAAAGGAATAGAGACAATATACAGTAACAGTCACCTTACAGGCAATACAATGGCACTAAATTCATATCTTTCAATAGTTACCCTGAATGTAAATGGGCTAAATGTCCCAATCAAGAGACACAGGGTATCAGATTGTATAAAAAAAAAAAAATAAGACCTATTGAAATGCTGTCATTTTAGACCCAAAAACACCTCCAGATTGAAAGTGAGGGGGTGGAAAACCATTTACCATGCTAATGAACATCAAAAGAAAGCTAGGGTGGCAATCCTTATATCAGACAAATTAGATTTTAAACCAAAGACTATAATAAGAGATGAGGAAGGACACTGCATCATACTTAAAGGGTCTATCCAACAAGAAGATCTAACACTTTAAAATATCTATGCCCCTAACATGGGAGCAGCCAATTATATAAGCCAGTTAATAACAACATCAAAAAAAGACATCAACAATAATACAGCAATAGTAGAGGACTTTAACACCCCCCTCACTGAAATGGACAGATCATCTAAGCAAAAGATCAACAAGGAAATAAAGGCTTTAAAGGACACACTGGACCAGATGCACTTCACAAATACATTCAGAACATTCCATCCCAAAGCAACAGAATACACATTCTTCTCTAGCACACATGGAACATTTTCCAGATCACATTCTCAACTGGTACAAAAAGATTGGGATCATTCCCCGCAGTTTCAGACCACAATGCTTTGAAACTAGAACTCAATCACAAGAGGAAAGTTGGGAAGAACTCAAATACATGGAGGCTAAAGAGCATCCTACTAAAGAATGAATGGGTCAACCAGGAAATTAAAGAAGAGTTTAAAAAATTCATGGAAACCAATGAAAATGAAAACACAACTGCTCAAAATCTTTGGGATGCAGCAAAGGCAGTCCTAAGAGGAAGTATAGAGCAATACAAGCCTTTCTCATGAAACAAGAAAGGTCTCAAATACACAACCTAACCCTACACCTAAAGGAGCTGGAGAAAGAACAGCAAATAAAGCTTAAACCAAGCAGGATAAGAGAAATAATAAAGATCAGAGCAGAAATCAATGAAATAGAAACCAAAAGAACCGTAAAACAGATCAACGAAACTAGGAGTTGGTTAATAAGATTGATATTAATAAGATTGATAAGCCCCTGGCCAGAATTATCAAAAAGAAAAGAGAAATGACCCAAATAAAATCATGAATGAAAGAGGAGAGATCACAACCAACACCAAAGAAATACAATTACAAGAACATATTATGAGCAACTATATGCCAGCAAATTAGACAATCTGGAAGAAATGGATGCATTCCTAGAGATGTATAAACTACCAAAACTGAACCAGGAAGAAATAGAAAACCTGAACAGACCCATAACCACTAAGGAAATTGAAGCAGTCATCAAAAATCTCCCAACACACAAGAGCCCAGGGCCAGATGGCTTCCCAGGGGAATTCTACCAAACATTTCAAGAAGAATTAATACTTATTCTTCTGAAACTGTTCCAAAAAATAGAAATGGAAGGGAAACTTCCAAACTCATTTTATGAGGCCACCATTACCTTGATCCCAAAACCAAACAAAGACCCCATCAAAAAGGAGAATTACAGACCAATATCCCTGATGAACATGGATGCAAAAATTCTCACCAAAATACTAGCCAATAGGATCCAACAGTACATTAAAAGGATTATTCACCACGACCAAGTGGGATTTATTCCTGGGCTGCAAGGTTGGTTCAACATCCACAAATCAATCAATGTGATACAATACATTAATAAAAGAGCAAGAACCGTATGATCCTCTCAATAGATGCAGGAAAAGCATTTGACAAAGTACAGCAGCCTTTCTTGATTAAAACTCTTCAGAGTATAGGGATCGAGGGTATGTACCTCAATATTATAAAAGCCATCTATGAAAAATCCACAACGAATATCATTCTCAATGGGGAAAAACTGAGAGCTCGTCCCCTAAGGTCAGGAACATGGCAAGGATGTCCACTATCACCACTGCTATTCAACATAGTACTAGAAGTCCTAGCCTCAGCAATCAGACAACAAAAAGAAATAAAAGGCATCTGAATCGGCAAAGAAGTCATCAAACTCTCACCCTTTGCAGATGATATGATACTTTATGTGGAAAGCCCAAAAGACTCCACCCCAAAACAGCTAGAATTACTCATAGAGTAATTCAGTAAAGTGGCAGGATATAAAAATCAATGCACAGAAATCAATGGCATTTCTATACATCAACAAGACAGAAGAAAGAGAAATTAAGGAGTCGATCCCGTCTATAACTGCACCCCAAACCGTAAGATATCTAGGAATAAATCTAACCAAAGAGGCAAAAAATCTGTACTCAGAAAACTATAGAATACTCATGAAACAAACTGAGGAAGACACAAAGCAATGGAAAAACGTTCCATGCTCATGGATTGGAAGAAAAAATATTGTGAAAATGTCTATGCTACCTAGAGCAATCTACACATTTAATGCAATCCCTATCAAAATACCATCCACTTTTTTCAAAGAAATGGAACAGATCATCCTAAAATTTGTATGGAACCAGAAAAGATCCCGAATAGCCAGAGGAATGTTGAAAAAGAAAAGCAAAGCCGGCGGCATCACAATTCCGGACTTCAAGCTCTATTACAAAGCTGTCATCATCAAGACAGCATGGTACTGGCACAAAAACAGACACATAGATCAATGAAACGAATAGAGAGCCCAGAAATGGACTTTCAAATCTATGGTCAACTAATCTTCGACAAAGCAGGAAAGAATGTCCAATGGAAAAAAGAGAGTCTCTTCAACAAATGGTGTTGGGAAAATTGGACAGCCACACGCATAAGAATGAAACTGGACCATTTCCTTACATCACACACAAAAATAGACTCAAAATGGATGAAAGACCTAAACGTGAGACAGGAATCCATCAAAATCCTTGAGGAGAACACAGGCAGTAACCTCTTCGACCTCAGCCACAGCAACTTCTTCCTAGACACATCGCCAAAGGCAAGGCAAGCAAGGGCAAAAATGAACTACTGGACTTCACCAAGATAAAAAGATTTTGGGGCGCCTGGGTGGCTCAGATGGTTAGAGATCTGCCTTCGGCTCAGGTCATGATGCCATTGGGCTCCTGGCTCAGCAGGGAAGATGCTTCTCCATTTCCTTCTGCCTCTCCCCCTGTTCATGCTCTATGTCTGTGTCTCAAATGAATAAAATCTTTAAAAAAAAAGATAAAAAGCTTTTGCACAGCAAAGGAAACAGTCAACAAAACCAAAAGAGAACCAACAGAATGGGAGAAGATCTTTGCAAATGACATATTAGATAAAGGGCTAGTATCCAAAATCTATAAAGAACTTATCAAACTCAATCCCCAAAGAACAAATAATCCCATCAAGAAATGGGCAGAAGACATGAACAGACATTTCTGCAAAGAAGACATCCAAATGGCCAACAGACACATGAAAAAGTGCTCAACGTCACTCGGCATCAGGGAAAGCCAAATCAAAACCTCAATGAGATACCACCTCACACCAGTCAGAATGGCTAAAATGAAAAAGTCAGGAAATGACAGATGTTGGCGAAGATGTGGAGAAGGAGGAACCCTCCTGCACTGTTGGTGGGAATGCAAGCTGGTGAAGCCACTCTGGAAAACAGTACAGAGGTTCCTCAAAAAATTGAAAATAGAGCTACCGTACGACCCAGCAATTGCACTACTGGGTATTTACCCCAAAGATATAAATGTAGTGATTGGAAGGGGAACATGCACCCCAATGTTTATAGCAGCAATGTCCACAATAGCCAAACTATGGAAAGAGCCTAGATGTCCATCAACAGATGAATGCATAAAGAAGATGTGGTGTATATGTATACACAATGGAATATTATGCAGCCATCAAAAAAAATGAAATGTTGATGGAACTAGAAGGTATTATACTAAGTGAAATAAGTCAATCAGAGAAAGACAAGTATCATATGATCTCACTGATATGAGGAATTTGAGAAACAAGACAGAGGATCATAGGGGAAGGGAGGGAAAAATGAAACAAGACGAAACCAGAGAGGGAGACAAACCATAAGAGACTCTTAATCTCAGGAAACAAACTGAAGGTTGCTGGAGTGGAGGGGGGTGGGAGGGATGGGGTGGCTTGGTGATGGACACTGGGGAGGTATGTGCTATGGTGAGCACTGTGAATTGTGTAGGACTGATGAATCACAGACCTGTACCTCTGAAACAAATAATACATTATATGTTAATTTAAAAAAGGAAAAAAAAAAAAAAGGTGAGTGCCTAGGAGCATTACGGCCACATCTATAGGCTCATTGAGAGAAAGTTCATTTTTGGTGGGGAGGACAGTACCAATAGTGAGAAAAGAAAGCAGAGGTAGCAGATAAAAAGGAAGTTCTAGGGGCTACTTGCCTCTGAAGCCAGACTGACCCCTGCCCTTCCTTGGCATTCATTACAAGTCAATGATGTTTCTTTTTTTAATCAAAGTCAGATAAAGTTGGTTTCCTGCCACTTACAATAGAGAGATACTGGCCTAATGCACACAACATGGCAGACTATGGACTGGCTTGCTCAGCATTTATCCTGACATGGTATAGAAGGCAGAGATTGGAAATAAAATCATAAATTTCCCAGGATCTCTTATAGGTGGAGCTATGGGTAGGACTTAGATTCCACAAATCAGAACAGCCCAAGTGAGTCTTTGTTTCAAAATGGAGTTGAGCAGGGAGAGGCAGGGTGCAGAGCATATAGTTGTGGGTGCTAATTAGGCAGAGGTAAGGCTCTACTGTAATCAGCAGCTTCCTAATTTGGGAGACGCTTCCTGATTTGACAGCTTTCTGAATTGGGAGGTAGTTTTCCTGATCATGCCAGCAGCTGAGTGCTTCTAAGACTTGATTGTTATTTCTTCAATAATTTTGTAGCACCTAACCTCCTATATTAAAACCCTTAACTGCTTGCACGAAATAGAGCAGATGCCATTATTGGTATGTTAGCTCTGACTGATTATCTGGCATGGCATGTATGGCCCTTCCGAGCTTCTTGCTATCTACTTATTCTCTTGCCGTTTCTCTTCCTCCTTCCCCTCCTCCATGTTCCAGCCACTGAAAGACTTGATGTTGCACAAACATATCCATGTGGTAATGCCCTTTGGATAATGATAAATGTGGGCCTAGGTCTTGGAAGAGAATTCTGGGTTAAACAGATTTAGGAATCAGCTACATGGAGTGATACAAAGAACAGCTGATGTGGATGGACGTCAGAGAGGATGAGATGGCTGAAAACCAAACTTCAGGGACGGTCTGCATTTAAGGGGTACAAAGACAACAGGAGAATTTGAAGAAAGCCCTGAGGGTGGTCAGAAATGCTGGAGGAAAAGACACTGTCATAGAAGCCAATGGAGAAGAAGATCCACAACATCACCAACTGCAGAGAGAGAAGTGGGGAAAGACATTTGGCACACAGGGTAGATTTCTGATGTTTCTGATAGAGTGGTAGGGACAGAAGCCCAAATGTCGACGGTTAAGGGATGAGGAGTGAGGAAGCAGAGATAACGAATAGAGCAAAGGGAGAAAGAGTGATAGTGTCATCACAGGTTTTAGTATTTTATTAGGAACAGATGCCCTCTAAGCACTACCAGCCCTACGCCTGCCTCAGTCTGATATATCTGGTAGAGTCCCCACCCTGACAGTTTTAATACCTGTAAAATGTGCTCTCACCCCCAATAAAAAAAGATGAGGGGAAAAAAGAATAGCAAAAGACAAAAATTCAAAAATAAACTTAAAAAATAAAATAAAATAAAATAATGTTTTTAATAAAAAAAATTAGGGGAGAGGGTTGCCTGGGTGGCTCAGTTGGTTAAGTGTCTGCCCTCAACTCAGGTCATGATCCCAGAGTCCTGGGATCGAGTGCAGCATCGGGCTCCCTGCTCAGCGGTGAACCTGCTTCTCCCTCTGCCAGCCGCTCCCCCAGCTTGTGCTTGCTCTCTGTCAAATAAATAAATAAAATCTTAAAAAAATAATAAATAAAAGGAGAGAGGAAAGGATGTTCAGACCATGGCCAGTTCTACCCCTTAACCTCCAGGCTCAAATTCTTTCTGGCCCTACCACATTCATCACCACAAAAAGATTCATAGCTCCAAAATGCCTCTTCTTCTCAGAAATGTCACAAGTAGTGTTGCCTTCTTGTGCGTTGGCGCTTGAAAGACCACTGCTCTGTGGATAGAAATGTCTCCCCTGGACAAGATGATCCTGGGGTCAACCACAGGGAAGAACCAGCACGCACATGGGTAGGACTCAGGAAGAAACTTAGTCTCAGTCCCCCAAGATCTAGGCTCCAAGAGACGAGGCCTGAACCTGCACCTGTGCTCCTGGCAGGTACTAGCCAGAAATGGCTTCTGCTGCATGGGGCAGGAAGGCATGCTACAGTGAACCAGACACTGAAGGTGAAGCCACGGTATCTGGACAGCAGATCATCTCATGGTCTTCAGTCTCTGTTTCTCCTGTTTCTCCTCGGTTTCTCTGTGGAGCAATCTGTTGCTCCACATTGTCTCAGCCATGCAGTGAGGCTCCAGTGAAGGGTCCTGTGTCCATTCTTGGGTTGCTGTGAAAGGATTATGAATCCTCCGAGAAGACAGAGCAGAAGCCCCTGATCTCAGTGGACTTCCAGCCCTGAGACTGCCCCTCCTCACTCTTCCTCCAGGAACCTCCTGATGTTACAGCATTTTCTTCCCCGGTGCCAGGTTTTACTTCACCCTCTCTCAAGGGTCTGTTTGGGGAAAACCATCTCAATCACGCATACAGGGGCGTCAGAGTGACTCCACCTTCCATATACTCCATACAACCCTTTGTTCATTCAATTATTCTGGAAATTTGTTGAGCATGTTCTATGTTTGAGGCATTGTGTTAGACTTTGGGACATAATGGCCACAAGGCACATTTCTTTCCACAAGAAGTTTTCCATCTAGTAATTTCTCAAAATCGTGTAAGAATAGGGAGACTACAGTAGCCCCATCCATGCTTCAAAAACCTTTCTCTACAGAGTTGCTCTGAATGATGGGGGCGAGAAGGGCACCTGTGAGAGGTGTGCAGTCAGCCATGACCAGTTCCCACCTCCCTGGAGCATATGCACATTGGTTTTGTGATCATTCAAGAATGACCCACTCCCCATCCCATGCCCTCCCACTCAGACAGGATGTGCTGCCAGGCGGGGTTCACTATGAAACACTATGAAAAGGTGTGTACAAATTCCTGAGACTATTCCTACTTGGGGAGGAAAGATTAAGAAAGGTAATCCAGAACAGGATGTTTACACACAAAGGGAACATTAAAACTAGTATGTTTGCACATGGAGCAAACATTTTGCAAAATGTGAGCCAGAAAGGAGGTTAACTACTGAGTGGAAAATCAGGCATGTGGGGAGGGGGTCCCAGAGCCAAGCAGAATTCAAGAGTAACTTTGGAGAGAAGGAGGCTTACATCTCCCCCTAAGGACAAGAAATAAGAGAAGAGGGAGAAGGATGATCCTGACGGATTCTGATTAGAAGAATAGACACTGTAGGAATTCAGATACAAAGAGGGAGTGGATACTGCTTCTTCCTTTTGATTGTGCAAACTCCAATGATCTTTCCAGTTAGGGGGCTTCCCTTTGTGTGTAGTGATGGTTGAGACAGTGCCTCTCCTCCCCTGAAGAGGCAGAGGGGAAATAGCCTCACTTCACCTCACCCTATTCCACTAGTCTCTGAAAGCCAAGGTATGACCCATGACATGTTCAATCAGAAACTCCTCTTATATCTTTCAATGAGGTGAGTGTGACCTAAAAGTGAAGGGGAAACATATTAGTTACCTATTGCTACATACAAATTAACTCAAAATTTAGTGGCTTAAAACAACAAATATTTATTCTCTCAGTTTCTGTTGGTTGGGAATTCAGAAGCAGCTTAGCTGGGTAGTTCTGGCTTAAGATCTCTCACGAGATTTCAGTCAAGATTTTGGCTGGGCCTGCATGACCAGAAGGCTTGACTGGGGTTAAGGATTTACTTCCAAGAAGGTTGACTCACATGACTATTAATAGGGGGTCATAGTCCTTCACTGGCTGTTGGTAGGAGGCCTCATTTCCTCTCCACAAAGACTGCTCCATAGGGCTTCTTGAGTGACCTTACGGCATGGCAGTTGGCTTTCCCCAGAATAAATGATCCAAAAGAAAGGCAAAACCATGACATCCCTAGGAAGTCACACACTGTATGTCCCACTGGAGACACAGGAAAGCCCTATCCAGTGTAGAAAGGACTGCCAGGGATGTGAGAAGCAGCGGGTGAAGATCATCAGCTGGCTAGCCTAGCCCCTCATGGTCGGTCAGCTGTCCATCACCAATGTCCCACAGTGGTGGCAGTGGTGTCAGAAGCAGTCCTGGGAACATCCAGTCATACTCCTCCTGCAGCCAGCCTCCAGACCAGCTTTGAGTTCTGCTTATTTTCCAAGCTCATTCCTCCAGCCTCCTGTGGATTCTGTTGGTCTCCACATCCTTATAAACCTCTTGTCTTGCTAAAGACAAAAAGGCTAGTTTCTGTTGTTTGCAATTAAAGCCCTAAATGTAACAGATGATGCTGACCTCCAGGAAGATCTAGATGAGTTCATGTGAGAGTAAGGGAGAAGACAGAACTGAGGTCAGAGCTGTGAAGTTTAAGAAAGATGGCCAGGAGGGACACGGTGGGGTATCCAAGAGAAAAATATAAGAATGGTTGAGCAGCCATGGGGACCAACAGGTATTTGTGTAAGACCTAACTGAGAGATCAATTAGAACAGATTGTTCTTTTTTCTTTTATTTAATTCAACAAAACACCCTCCCCTTTAATAGAAGTTCCCTTGGGTCACTGAAGACTATACAAACTGCAGAGCCCAGACTAGCTTAGGAGATTTCACATTTTGTTGATTTATTTATTTTGGACCTCAGGTGCAGAGGATTGAGTAAATCACACTCCTTGTATTTTTCCATTCAACCCCCTCTTATTTTATGTATTTATCTATTCTCTTTTATTCACATAGTCACCTCCCCACTCCCATCCCTACAGTCATTCTAATGGTTCAATCTGTATCTGTTTATTTGTATTTATTAATGCAAATGGGTACTGTTTCGTATGCATGCATTTTTAATTTGTGTAAATGTTGTGTTATAGATCTCATTCTTACTTTTTTTCATGAGCTCTGTTTTTAAGATTCATCTCTGTTTACATCTAATCAATGACTGCTAACTGCTGCAGAGGCTTCCATAGTATACATCCACCACATGTTACCTTCCTATTCTCTCAGGAATGGATGCCCAAGATGCATTTAACTCCTCACCATCACCACAAATAACTCTGTTGTGAGCATGCATGCCCCCTTTGCAATATATCTCTTGCACTGGAATGAATGGGTCAGAGAGTATGTGTATATTTAATTTGATGAAGTTATGCCTGATTGCTCCCCAGAATGCCTCCACAAGTCCACTCCCACTAGAGGTACTCATGAAGGTGAAAAGTTTAACTTAAAGATTCATGGCCAATATGTTGGCACCACAGGAGCAGCCTCGGGGTATTTCCAATCTTGACTAAAAGTATCTTTTACTTAGAGTTACATGTTCAATTTTTTCTCTCATTACAACATTTTGCAGGTCCCTCCCAGTGCAGGGCTCCCTCCTTTACCATCACTAAACAACACATCCCACAGTAAGCCTCAGGATATAAAGGAAGAGGAAGAAGTCTTCTGGTGCAACCTTTGCTTCCAACTCAGCCCTACCGGTCTCCTCTCCCCTTCTTGTGAGCTCTCAGCATCTTCAGATGCATGTGGACCACTCATGGGCACTGAGAAGCTTTCCAATAAAAGTAAGATTCCCTCAACTTCTAACGTGGCACTGGGTGTACTGCTTGAGTCCTCCTCTTTGCTTAGCATCATTAAATCAGATGGTCACAAAATTATATGTCCTCTATTATATGTTCCCAGAATTATCTGGGGAAAGGCAAAAGCAAAATGAGGCAAAGGTCAAAAGGAGGGCAGGCGAGCACAATAGACTTCCCAGTTAACTAGCAGGGATATGCAAGGTTACAGAAAGAAAGTGGACTACTAAATCCTGGAAAACAAAGAAGATGAACTGTCCAAAGCAGACTGGATTTTAAACCACCACCCCACATAAGCAGAGAGCCCAAATAGCTTCTCCAATTATGATCGATAGTAGGAAGGAAAAAATAAAGGGGGGAAAATCAGAGGGGGAGACGAACCATGAGAGGCTATGGACTCTGAGAAAAAACTGAGGGTTCTAGAGGGGAGGGGGGTGGGGGGACGGGTTAGCCTGGTGATGGGTATTAAAGAGGGCATGTATTGAATGGAGCACTGGGTGTTACACGCAAACAATGAATCATGGAACACTACATCAAAAAAATTAATTTAAAAAAAAGAATAAGCTAACATTAGATGAGGTTTTTACAGTTTACAGTATACTTTTACAAAATAATCTTATTGGTTCCCAACATGCCTATGAGGAATTAGGACAGGTATACCTAATACTCCCAAGTTATGGTAGACAGAACTCAGGGTCAAAGAGTTTTTGATGACTTGCCTGAGATCACATTGCTGGTTGGATGTGGAGCTGAAAAACAAATGCAAACTCCAGTCTGGGATCTGGAAATGTGATTTATACTAACGCAAAATTCCACTGTTGTAAAAGGATTTGGAGCCCAAGTGGAGTTCGGTAAAATGGAATCTGATTCAAGTATAATATTCATTGTTACAGGGAACATTTAAAGTGCGATGATACATTATGTGTGGGGTACTGTTTACTGGAGGAGAAGAGCAAGAGAGAGGTTTCTGAAGGAAAATCTATAGTTCCTTTCCTTTTTCACCTGTTTACTAGTCAACTGATGAGGTAATCTCCCCCAAGGCTTTAAATGGACTCTCTGGTGTCCCCCTGAAGGAGATCAGAAGAGCCTGCTGCTCTCCACACCCTGCTGTGCACACACACATCCACATATGCAGCAGTTCATGGAGCTCCCCACAGGTGGGTGCAGCCTCCCGGGACCCCCAGTGTTCAGAGAGAGGCAGGGCAGGCCTTCCAGGCTGGGGATCTACAGTCCATGCAGAGAAGAGAGAGATCAAAAACACAGTGGCTCTAGGATCCCAGGCAGCAGTCTGAACAGCTGAAAAAAATTTTTCTGTTTGATTGTAGAAACGGAAGAGACCACCTGCTCCGAAGATGTGCAGTGTCTTGTCAAAACTCCTCCCTGAACCCTGTGGAGTAATTTCAAGTCCAAATTCTGCTGTCTGTGATGTTGCTCCACATGCTTCACTCTGGGGACTGGAAGAGAAGATCCTTCTCATGGTTCCTCCCAGCCCCAGGGACTCCTAATGCTGACCTCTGACCTCTAACTTCTGGCCACTCACTACCCATCTACCAGCAGGGTCCCTGTGGTAAGAGAGACCAGCTTGGGCATGAATAATCACCATTAGATGTTTTCTCCAGGTTCCTACAGTTTTACTGAGAGAACCTGTACAAGAGATGATGCAGGTATAAGAAAAGGCAAGTAAGAGTAAGCTTAAATTGGACAGGAGATTCCTACTTGATCAGCGTCACCTCCCTGCCAATGACAAAGATTGCTGAGTAAGGGGACTTTCCACACTATTCACTTTCCCTAGACATCTGTTATCATTGCTATTTGCATGGCTAGTATATTGGTTTGCTGGGGCTTCCATAACTCGGTACCACAGACGGGGGGGGGGGGGGGGGGGCTTAAACAACAGAAATCTACTGTCTCACAGTTCTGGAGCTGTGTAAGATCAAGGTGCAACAGGGTTGGTTTCTCTGAGGGGAGAATCTGTTCCAAGCTTTTCTCTTAGCTTCAGGTAGTTTGCCAGCTATCTTTGATGTTTTTTAGCCTGGAGAAGCAGCACCCTGATCTCTGTCTTTATCTTCACATGGCATTCTCCCCATGTGCAGCATGTCCTGAGTTCAAATTTTCCCCCTTTTGTAAGGACACCACGCATACTGGATTAAGGGGTCCACCCTACTCCAATATGACCTCATCTTAACAAATTACATCTTCAACTAGACTATTTCTGAATAAGGTCACATTTTAAGGTACTGAAGGTTGGGGTTTTAAGGTATTATTTTTGAAGGGATGCAATTCAACCCATAACAGCTGGCTCCTTCCCATCCCTCAAGGTGTAGCAGAGCATCACATCCCCAGATAAGCACCTCTATCTTGTCTGAACCCTCCCCACCTCCAAACCCTGCTTGTCTCACTGATCACAACTGTCAACCTTTAATGTTTCCTCGTTTGTTTCTCTGTTCCACTAGCATTGGAAGTTCCACTAGTGAGGGGTTAGGGGTATGTTTGTCCTGTTTTCCGCTGGACATCCTGGTGCTGAGCACACTGAGTGCTTATCTATATGCTCTGCTGTGCTGAGCCTCATTAGAGCCTGAGGTGAAACGAGAAATCAGCACTGTTCATGTCTTCATTTAAATTTTGGATGTTTTGTTCATCAAGATATTTTGCATTGATTTTGATTTTTTAAATTCTGTATTAAAATATCATTTACCTTGATTACTGAGTCTTTTGGTGTCCCTTATATTTCATGCTAGAGGCAAGAAATATCCCCTCACTCTAGTACCAGTCCATCTGTAACAATGGAATGGAAGACAAAATGAAGCATTACTTTATCTGAGAGACTGAGTATTTCCTCCTCTTATGAAAGGCAGCAGAATGACAGGATCCAATACAACATAACTGGGTAGAAATGAACTCAATCAAAACTGAGGCGGGCACCTGGGTGGCTCAGATGGTTAAGCGTCTGCCTTCGGCTCAGGTCATGATCCTGGAGTCCCGGGATCGAGTCCCGCATTGGGCTCCCTGCTCGGCGGGGAGTCTGCTTCTCCTCCCTCTGACCCTCCTCCCTCTCCTGCTCTCTCTCGTTCTCTCTCTCTCTCAAATAAATAAATAAAATCTTTAAAAAAAAAAAAAACTGAGGCAAGAATTGGGTCCTGGACATAGCATTAAGAATTAATACTGCAGGGCACCTGGGTGGCTCAGTTGGTTAAGCGACTGTCTTCGGCTCAGGTCATGATCCTGGAGTCCCTGGATCGAGTCCCGCATTGGGCTCCCTGCTCGGCAGGGAGTCTGCTTTGCCCTCTGACCCTATCCCCTCTCATGTGTTCTCTCTCATTCTCTCTCTCTCAAAATAAATAAATAAAATCTTTAAAAAAAAAAAAAAAAGAATTAATACTGCAAAATGTCCACACGACCCAAAGCAATCTAGATTCAGTACAATCCCTATCAAAATACCAATGGTATTTTTTACAGAACTAGAACAAATAATCCTAAAATGTGTATGGAACCACAAAAGACCCAGAATAGCCAAAGCAATCTTGAGAAAGAATAACAAAGCTGGATGTATCACAATCCCAGGTTTCAAGATATACTACAAAGCTACAGTAATCAAAATAGTATGGTACTGGCACCAAAACAGATACTTAGATCAACGGAACAGAATAGAGAGCCCAGAAGTAAACCCACACTTCTATGGTCAATTAATCTATGGTAAAGGAAGCAAGAATATACTCTGGGGAAAAGATAGTCTCATCAATAAATGGTGCTGGGAAAACTAGAAAGCTAGAGGCAAAAGAAACTGGACCACTTTCTTATCCCATACACAAAAATAAACTCAAAATGGATTAAAGACCTAAATGCAAGATCTGAAACCATAAAACTCCTAGAAGAAAACATAGGTAGTAATCTTTTTCACATCAGCTTAGCAACATTTTTCTAGACATGTCTCCTCAAAGGAAACAAAAGCAAAAATAAACTATTGGGACAACACCCAAATAAAAAGCTTTTGTACAGTGAAGGAAACCAACAACAAACAAAAAGGCTACTTACTGACTTGCAAATGATACATCTGATAAAAGGTTAATATCCAAAATATATATATAAAAAACTTACACAATTCAACACCCAAAAAACAAATAATCCAATTAAAAATGGGCAGAGGACCTGGGGAAGAGACATTTTTCCAAAGAAGACATATAGATGGCCAGGAGACACATGAAAAAATGCTCAACACCACTGATAGTCAGAGAAATGCAAATCAAAACTACAATGAGGTATCACCTAACACTTGTCAGAATGGCTAGTATCAAAAAGACAAAAAATTATAAGTGTTGGTAAGGATGTGGAAAAAGGGAACCCTCTTATACTGTTGGTGGAAACTAATGCAGCCACTGTGGAAAACAGCATGGGATTCCTCAAAAAATTGAAAATAGAAATATGATCCAGTAATTCCACTACTGGGTATTTATCAAAACAAAATGAAAACACTAATTTTAAAAGATATATGTACTCTTATGTTTATTGCAGCATTATTTACAATACCCAAATTATGGAAGCAACCCAAGTGTCTGTCCATAGATGAATGGATAAAGAAGAGGTGGTACATATATGCAATGGAATATTACTCAGCCATAAAAAAGAATGAGATCTTGCCACTTACAACAACATGGGTGGACCTAGAGATTATGCTAAGTGAAATAAGTCAGATATATAAAGACAAATACCATGTAATTTCACTTTTATGTGATATTTTAAAAAGAAAATGAATGGACAAAACAGAAACAAACCATAAATGGTTGCCAGAAAGGAGAGGAGAAGGTGGGGGTGGGTAAAATGGGTGAAGGGAGGGGTGCCTGGGTGGCTCAGTCTGTTAAGCATCCGACTCTTGATTTTGGCTCAGGTCATGATCTCAGGGCCATGAGATTGAACCCTGCATCAGGCTCTGCACTGAGCATGGAGCCTACTTAAGATTCTCTCTCCTCTTTTCCCTCTGTCCCTTCCTGCCTGCTCATGCACATGCTCTCTCTTGAAAAAGAAAAATAATGAAAATTTGAAATAATAGATAAAGAGAAGGGCAAAGTACAGACTTCTAGTTGTGGAATGAATAAGTCACAGGGATTAAAGGTACAGCATAGGGAATATAGTCAATGATACTGTAATAACATTGCATGGTGACAGATGGCAGCTACACTTGTTGTGGGTACAACACAAAGTATAGAGTATCGAATCACTATGTTGTATAACTGAAACTAGAGTAACATTGTACATCAACTATACAATTAAAAAAAAAAAAAAAAGAACTGGATCCTGGAAACCCAAAGGGGACACATCAACCTTTTCAATTCCCTGTTCCTCGTAGCAACGAGGTTTGCTTTGTTTCTGTCCTAGACAACTACACTCTCCTCTTCCCCTGTGACCTCAAAGCTAATCCAGGGCTCAGTGTAACATCACTCCATTTCTGCCCCAGCCTCAGCTCAAGAGAGTCATGCAGAAACCCAGGGCTCCTGGTGCTATGAGGTTTTTCTTCCCTGTCTCTGACACATCCGGGGTATGGCCAGGGCTTCTGAAACACATAGATCACTGAGTGGCAGGGATCTCACCAGAAATGGTTAAGAACTATCCAGCTTCTAAGTAAGAGGAAAGCCTGACACACCTTCCCAGGGCTCCAGCTCCTCACCTAGTATACATGCACTGCCAATTTCTCTGCAGGGCCTCTTGCATTCACTCAAGATTTCCCCTTCCTGCCTCACCTCCTTCCTCTTTCCTCTCCTTGTCCCTCCCCTGCAGCCAGAATGAGACATGGTGCCTTAGGGACAGGTTTATTCCTCCAGCTCCCCACAAGAGTCATTTCCTCGTTAAACGTATCTCCGTAACCCTGTTTCTGGGTGATAAATTACCTGGAAAGGAGAAGAGTGAGGAATAATAACTCCCTGGTGCTGAGTGGGGTGCTTCCATGCCAGTGGCACTGGGAGCTTGGAGGAGGATATATCTCTGCTAAGTAATTGGTGGGGGAGCCAGCTCTAGACTGCCTGATCACTTAATGTGGGAGATGTTCGTGTAGCAGTCTGGGACACTGGCACTGGCTCAAGGCCTGCATGTGGAGGACCTCAGCAGTTGGGGGGTAGGGGTACTACTGGCAATGCAGCAGCTTTTTTTTTTTTTTTTTAAAGATTTTATTTATTTATTTGAGAGAGAGCACAAGCCAGGGGAAGGCGCAAAGGGAAAGGGAGAAGCAGACTCCCCGCTGAGCAGGGAGCCCGATGCGGGACTCGATCACGGGACTCCAGGATCATGACCTGAGCCGAAGGCAGACGCTTAACCGACTGAGCCACCCAGGCACCCCAATGCAGCAGCTCTTTTAAGAGTATAGGACCAACTTTGTCTCCTTTCCCAAACCAGCAATTTCTTGAGTACTTAAGGGCGCACAGCTGCTTCCAGTGGGCCTGATGGTTAGTCTCTCTGGCAGATGGGTATTCTTAGATCAAGGTACCTGTCCCACTTGGAAGGAGTTGGGAATTTGAATTACTCTGTCCTTAAAGCCCACGCTATGTGGATACTAAAGGGGAGAGGCATCATGATGCTCTAGACCTCTAGCCACAGACTTGCTTTACCCCTCTGAAAATCAGTTTTATTGACTCTCAAACGATAACAGTGTCACGTCCTCTGAATGCTACACACACCTACCCATCTCCCCACACAAACATACACATGTAGACACAGACAAAGATATACGTGCACTTTGAGAGTGAGCCAGTTGGCCTTCTCATCCAATATAGAAAACCATTCATCATTCATTCATTTGTTCAACAAGCAAATGTTGTTGCTTACCTAATACCTGCTTGCAGATTTGGTGAGAGAAAAGAAAGCTCACCATTTCCCATGGCCTGATCTTCAAACAGAAATGAAAGAATTTTGGTTCATCAATGTTTTTAAAGATTTCCCCAGAGTATAAACTCCATGAACTCTAGGTTCATGTGTATTTTGTTCCCTGCTGGATTTCTTGCACCTAACTCATCATTACCACTCAACATATCTGATGAATGAATGGATGACTGAATGAAATACCCAAATGGTAGAAGAGAGCAAAGTCCTACCTCCAGCGCTCTAGGAGCATACCCGAGGACTGAGCAGCAAGAAAAATAAAAAGCAGCAATAAAAAATTGGAAGTTCCAATTGTTTTCTTAACAATTCATGCAAAAATGACACCTTGCATCGAAATATATCCTTTTTCATTGTATTATATAAAGTGATGGTTTAGATTATTTATCAGAGAATACAATGCCGCATGCCCCTGGTAGGTACACACAGCCTTGTTTGGGAGCCTGGTGCTGGGTGATTTCCTGATCTCACTCCTGTATCCACCTTCCACCTCATTGTCACTGCATCCCATATCCTATCCCTTGCTCTAATCTAGCCCACCCCAGGCCTAGATTCTGTCCTCAGAAGAAGCAACAGAGGTGGCAGCAGGAGGTAGCACTCCTCTTGCCATTTTTGTCTTTCATAAAACTCCAGGTGAGGTTATGAATAACTGGTTCTTTCTGGAGGGGACCTGATAATCTCTCTTGGAGCCATTACGGGCTGGCCTGCCAAGTGGACAAGTGTTAAGAGGAGAATACGGAGCAGTGGCCGGGGTTGGGAGTGAGCTCAATATAATGGAGTGGAGAGCTGCAAAAAAGGCCCCTCCTGGCAGCAGACTATGAATCATGTCCATCCTGGAGACACTCAAAATTCACAGCCCTCCTGCTCCCCCTCTGCAGCTGCTCCACAGGGCTGCCTCAGCTCGGTCTGGACCTGGGCACTTTGACTCCCACTGCTGAAGAGGCCTTGACCCATTGTGTAGTGTGGAGGGTACCGG
Organism: Mirounga leonina; assembly: GCF_011800145.1. NCBI lineage: Eukaryota > Metazoa > Chordata > Mammalia > Carnivora > Phocidae > Mirounga > Mirounga leonina. The sequence goes on along the minus strand of NW_023270387.1, from coordinate 9,249,269 downwards.
ACGGCCCAATCAACAGTAGCTCACCTGTCAATCAACAGCTGTAGTTGAGCTTACGAACCCAGCACAGTGCCAGGCCCTGAAGACGTGGCTCCTGTCCTCCACTGGCTCACAGACAGAAAGGCCCACATCTTGCCTCTGACCTGGCCACCTCACCATCACTCCTATGGTACAAGGCTCCCTGTTAGCTCAGGGCTACATGGAAAGTGTAGTCTTCAGTCCTTAGTGCATAGTACCCAGAGTTTGAAGAACACTTTTATGTTAATTATCTCATTTAATCCTTAGAATCATCCTGTGAATTTATTTTAGAAACAGAAACTTAAATAAGAGATTCCTCCAAGTTCACAAACCTAAGTAGTGGTGGGCCTGCAATTCAAACACACAATTTCCTAAGACCAGAGCCCTTCCTCTTTCCTGTGCTCATGCCTGTGGGAGAAGAGGCAAACTCTGTCATGATAAGATGGCAGACGCTATGGAACTGGACCTGAAAAGGAGGGTCAGCTGGACAGGACGTCACCATGGGTGGTTCTGAGCAACCAGAGGACAGTGTGAGGACCCTAGAAGCCACTGAAAAGGTGGAAGAACCATTAGCTGTGCCTGGGACATGTCTGTTCATATTTCCTCCTGGAAGACAAAATTCTAAGATGTGTGTAAAGGCTCAGGCACCTAGGTAGTAATGACAGAGTTTAATGAGGTTGGTATTTTTTTTAAATCTTTGTTTCTCTGCATGCGTGTGCAGTCACGCTGATTGAGCATCACTATACACAGTACAGGTTCCCCCCACCTTCTGAAAGTAGACTGCTCCTAGGAAAATTTTCCTAAGCCAAATGGCATGAAGCAAAGAATATCCCCCACTTTCTAGAAGTTCCCATTAGGCCACTTTGCTTTTACAGAAGACCTACATTAGTATGGCAATGGCTTTTTCTTAAAAGCAAAAATCCTCTTTGGATTTCCTTTGGTTGGCAAAAGCAGGTACTGATGTAGGTCTTTCATAAAAGTGAAGTGGCCTAACAGGAACTTTTGGAAAGCAGGGGATACCTGTACTGGGTATTTCTGGTCCTTAAAAGCATGTCACTGGAGGGCGCCTGGGTGGCTCAGTTGGTTAAGCAACTGCCTTCAGCTCAGGTCATGATCCTGGAGTCCCGGGATCGAGTCCCGCATTGGGCTCCCTGCTCGGCGAGGAGCCTGCTTCTCCCTCTGCCCCTCCCCCCTCTCATGTACTCTCTCTCATTCTCGCTCTCTCAAATGAATAAATAAATCTTTAAAAAAAAAAAAAGAAAAAAAAAGCATGTCACTGGGAGTCTGCCATGTGTCTTCCATGTGTTCTCTTTCTTCCCCACCGGGGAGAGGCCAAGCACCTTACTTTGCTGTCCACTGTGATTAGAAATATAGGTACCCTCAATACTCACCAACTATCCCTCTGACAAAGTAGGGGACTGATGGGGGACTTGATTTGCCTCAAGAAATAATAGATGACCCAGAAGAAACAGTACTGACCTTTTTCAGGTACACACTTTTTATCCATGTCATTCATATTTCCTATCATTTAGACCCTTTTTATGCCCTTTTGTTCTATGCCTCAGGTATCTCCACTGGTTTTCCTGGGCTACTCACCATGAAATTGCTGCCCTCTTGATGACAAGGAAGGTGCCCTATTGTAACCTGCTCATTGTGTGTGTGTATGTGTGTGTGAGAGAGAGAGAGACCACGACACTCCTACCCTCAGGCTGAGATGTGAGAGCTTCCTCTGAGACCCTTAAAATCTTTAAGGTGAATTCCTATGAGGTTCTTCGGATGGCCAAGGCAGACAATCATGCATGCACGCATGCACACACACACACACACACACACAAAGTATCTGCACCATGAATGCATGGCTATCCCAGAACCAGGATTGGGTGTGGTGTTGGTTCTAAACTCCCAACAGCACTTCCTTTTCCCCAGCCTCTCTCTCATGGAGAAGACCTGAATTCTGTTTCCTTGACAACCCGTCTCCCTCTCTCCCATTTTTTAATGCTGTGGTGATAAGGTGTATTTAAACCCAGCAGCCATGTTCCCATGGTGATAGAAGACCCCCAGTAAGTTGCCATGGGAACAAGAGATGGCTTTGAAAGAGGATAAAAGTAAGTCGGCTTTGCAAGCGATGACAGAAAAGTTAGAAGCAGAGAGGCTGGAGAATATGGCTCAAGAAGGCATCAGGTCATGTGTAATGGTCCAGCCTATTCTACCCAAGGCTGGTGGGAGGTCAATAGGGTGGGGTTGCGGGGAGGGACAGGGAGGCAGAATATGTGACTCCAAACTTCCAGCTCTGTTCACAAGACGACTCTGAGCAAAGCAGTATGACTGCTGGAATTTAAAGACAAGTTGTCTTCATTTGCTCTTATTTGATATTTACTCCTTTGTCTCTCTTCTTCTGAAAGGTTTCTAGGAAATAGAGGAACTGGGTGGAGCAGCTGAAATGTGAAGACCTGAATGATGAGGGATTTGTTCTCCTTAGCTGATCCGTGACATGAAAGAAATAGTACCCCTACAGCAAGCAGCATTATTCCTACTGTTTTCCCCCCAATATTTTATTATTAGTATTTCCAGACATAGAGCAAAGTTGAAACAATTTTGCAGTTAACACCTGTATACCCACCACCTAGGTTGTACCATTAACATTTTATTATATTTGCTCTGCCGCATCTGTCCATTACTATTTCCCTTGGCTGATTTCACACTGCTAGTGGGTGAAGTAGGATTCAAACCAGGTCAGTTCCTTGCCAAAGCCTCTTTCCTTTCCATTATACAACATTTAGGATGACCAGCCATCCCACTTTGCCTGGAACTAAGAGGGCTCCCGAGACATGGGACTTAGAATCTTAACATTAGTACAGGCCAGGGGAGTTGTTACCCTAATCCTTGCATGGTATGTTTGGAGGAATTTAAGGTGTGGTTAAGGGAGAAGGCGCCCCAGGTGAGCAGGCATGCAGCAACTACATGTATAAACAACTGTAAATTGTTTACAGACAGATGAAACCAAGTGCTACAGCGGGTATAGAGGGAATACCGCTGGCAGGGCTGTCAGCTGTTACCACCACTTTGAAACACATTTGGAAGTATCTACTAAAGCTACACATACACATAACCTATGACTCAGTAATTCTACTCTTAGATACCCAGAAGAAATGAGAGTATATGTTCACCAAAAAAAAAAAAAAAAAAAAGTGGGGGCAAGGAAGAAGAAAAAAGAAAGAAAACCACGTAAAAGAATGTTCAGGGCGCCCAGGTGGTTCAGTCGTTAAGCGTCTGCCTTCGGCTCAGGTCATGATCCCAGGGTCCTGGGATCGAAACCCGCGTCGGGCTCCCTGCTCGGCGGGAAGCCTGCTTCTCCCTCTCCCACTCCCCCTGCTTGTGTTCCTCTCTCGCTGTGTCTCTCTCTGTCAAATAAATAAATATTTAAAAAAAAAAAAAAAAAAAAGAATGTTCAGAGCAGCTTTATCCATTTTAGCCCAAACTAGAAACAACCCAACTATTCATCAACAGGGGAATAGATAAATTCTGTGCATTCATATAATGGAGTACTACAGAACATTAAAATGAGAAATCTATTGACACATGCAACACCACGGATTAATCTTAAAAACATAATGTTGAATGAAAAAGCCAGGCAAAACAGAGTACAGATTGGATGATTCCATTCAGGTGAAACCCTAGAACAGACAAATATCATCTACAGTGATAGATGTGAAAGACCAGGTTATGCCTGGGTAGATGTGGACTGGTGGGTGAGGGTACCAGGTGGGTCCTACAGTGTAATCTGGGTGGGGATTACAGGGGCATAGTCAGATGTAAGCATTCACTGAGCTCTACAGGTAACATTAGTATACACTTTACTGTTATATTTCAATTTAAAAGTTTAAAAGAAGGCAGGCATCAGAACTCCAAAATAAAAAATAAAAATAAAAAGTATATAGAGAGAGCAGTAAATGCTGGAGCTGATAGAGAAAGCTATAGTGTGGTTGCCAGCAAGCCCAGAAGGGGCTGGAAAACACGGAGCTTGTTACCAAATTACTCTTTTATTCCGGAAATTTGGTCCACGAGTCTGTCAGTACCAGGAATTTCACATCACACAAAAAGAGCCAGAGCAAGGAGTTTGCAACGGAAAGGTGCTGTATTTTAAGAATACAAAAATCACCTTCTATTCTTAAACAGAAAGGTGCCAAAAGGTTTTCTCTCCTGTCTGAACTGAGGGGTTATTTTGGAAAAAAACAAAACAAAACAAAACAACCTAGAAATTACCCTTGGGGTGGATTCTAGGAAATTAAAATCTAGAAACAAAGGCAACGCTGTTTCTGTCTTTCCCACCCGAGGAAGAAATCTAGTCTGGGAAATTGCCATCCTCCTAGCAGAAGAGGGGCATCTGCCAGGGACAGTTACCTATGACCTCTGTCTGAGTCACCCCCACCTCTGTGTGTCTGGAGCCAGCCCCAAGGGGATAGGAGGGTGGGAACCACATCTGTGCCTTCAATGTATGCATGCTAACCTTTCCATGGATTTCCAGGGGCCCTACAAAGTTAGAGACAGCCATGTGGAGGCTTGGCCATTGCAGAGATTTCCTCCCCAGAATGAAAGGATGTGCCAACTCACTCTGCTTTTGGTAACTTCTGGGTCCCACAACAACTGTCCCCTTCAAACAAAGCCTCTCCTCTCCCAAAGAGAGGTGGGGAGACAGGGCAGGAGGCAGGTTAGACACCTCCCGCCCCCTGGGTCTCTCCATCCCAGTTACCTCGGCTGCATCATTTCTGTCTGTCTGAATTAATTTTGCATTGCTGCATGATTCATGCTTCCTGTCTGGGTTCCAAAGCCCATAACTAGAGGATCCAGAGAGGATCCTCCAGAGAGGAACACCAATTGTTAATACCTTTAACATGCCTGCTTCTGATGGTGAGAGCAGGAAAAATATATATTTTCGTATTACATCTATATCCATCTATATATTTTTAACATGTCATTGTGCCACTATGTACAGGATTGTCATTTTAAGTGGTGGTTTGGCCTCACTCCAGGGCTTGATGCATCAGGGTCAGGTGGTCTCAAAGGCAGCCATAATTTTTATGCTGAGCTCCCAGAACATGAGGGGCTAGCTTGGGGAAATTTCACCACATTGCGGAGAGCTGGAGTAAGTTGCTCTCAATTGAAAGGGCACAGCTTTTAAAGAGAAGAAAAGTCTTTCCTTTTTCCCTCTCTCTTTTCTCTGGCAGGGAAGAATAAACCCCTGCCTGGACTGAGGGATTATTGCAAAAGAGAGTCAAGAAATACTTGTGAAACATCCCCAACCAAAGATGCCAGAACACTAATTGGAATCAGAAAGTAAATGGAAACATAGCCTCTAAGCATTTGTGCACCTTGAGGTGACTCAGAACTGAAACCAAGGGCTGTTTATGGGCCCCAGGGGCCTGCAGGGGTCTTAGCCCACAGCCAGGTAACTACCTGCCCCTCCTGCCACTAAGAAGGAATGCTCCCTGATGTCACAGCAGGGGTATCAGGTATTAGCTTCGCTTTGGGGCCCAAGGGAATATACCCAAAAGCAATGAAGAGAGCAGGTAATGGATTGCCTAGACCACAGAACACCTGGCCTTCAAACTAGGCACTCAAGAAAGCAGAATTGGGCTTTAAATTCTTCTGCATAGGGCCATCAGCAGAACCACGCTCCTCTCCTCTCCTCAGTAGGAACTTTGGGGACCAGAATCCAGCTCCAGCTTTTCCAGGCTCCCATCTCCATCCTTCCTCCAGGCAGGGCTGGCCCCCCAGCTCCAGGGCAACTGTTCCTGGCCCTAGAGATCCTCTCCTATGGCAGAGCTCCCCTCCCTCCAAGTGGCTATTTGGAGCCAGGGAAAGAAATGGAGAAAAAAAATCTTATTTAATATGTGTATTTCTGCTATTCCTTTTGGTGTGATAATCCCTAACAGACCACAGCTGCAGAAGACCAACTGAGCAAATGACGGAAGGATATAAATATCTAGAATTACTGTATCTCAAATTCAGTTTTCCTGTTGCAGCCCCAAAGAGCCAGAATTAATTTTTAAAAGAGACTTCAGAGAGGAAACCCAGGCCCCTGGCAAGGCCTTAGATGCACAATAAACAAAATAAAGCCTTAGGTTCACAGTCAGCAACATTGCCGTATTGATGGAGGAGAATGCTTGTATGTGCATGTATATGTCCATGTGTGTGCATGTGCAAGTGTGTGTATGTGCAGGTGCCTGCATGTATGTGTTGGCTGTCAGGAAGAAGGCTGGAGAGCCTATAAGAATGAGTTTCAACCACCAAAATTTCTGACTTCCACATCCCTGATATAGGACATTTGTTTACATGAGAAAGCAGGAAGGGAAACTAAACAATGATTTTCAAACCCCTCAAGAGCTATTATGCAGCAAATGTCATCCAGCTGTTCTCCACCCCCTGCCCCAGTTTCCCATCTGCTACCTGTTTTAGGTGGGACTTATAGGACAGGACCACTCACTATCTTTTGGTTGGCAAACTCCTGGGTAGTTTGGCATCTGGGTTCATACAGACTGTCCCCTTGGAGATGGAGTTGGCAGGACCTGGCCTTTCCAAATGGACTGGAATCTGAGTCTATACCATCTGGGTGGTAGGCTCTGCACAGCGGGTGCCTGGACTTAAGGCCAATATGAGTAAGGCATTGGCTCTCTCAGGGCACAGGGCCACACTGCTCGTGCCAGATGCCAGAATCACTCTTTGGATCCCCTGAGAGCAGTTAAGAAAAGATCAAGACTGGTGATTTGGAAGAGTTCCCAGTAGGCATCTGGCCTCTAGCCATGGAAACCAAATCAAAACTTGAGGCTGGAAGAATATGGTACATGCATATGCAATTCATTCATCCATTCAACAGATATTTACAGACCCCTATTAGGGGGAAGGTATCTATTCCAACTTTCTGGCCCAAGCTATATTGTTGCCTATGTTACTTTCCTCTATAGTCCCCATAACACAGGGTAGCATAGCCTTAAGTGGTATGAATAATTTCCCCTTCTCCTGGATATGAGAGAATTCCACTATTGCCATTTCTCAGCTCCCAGGACAGACCTCCCCACTCTCAAGTTTGTCTTCTGTTTTGTTAGGCCAACTGGTTTTCAAGAGAACGCCTTGCCTCCAGTGAGCCAGGTGTTGAGGGCTTTGAACTTGGTGGATGTGGCTCAGAAGGTGGATGGGTTTGGGCACAGGTCTCTCATTCTCTCTGGTTCCAGTGCTGCCTTTGGCCAGGTGATATTAACCTGGAAAGCAACTATTCTGAATTCTGAGGATGCCTCAGATCATCTGAGGATGCCTCAGATGATCTGGAGACCCAGGGACCAAAAGAGATGCTGTATGTTTATGATCCCAAAGATCCCTTGGCCATGCCTTTTATTCTACTTCCTATTAGGCATCTTGTGGCCATACCATGTCGAATCTCACAACTCCTTTTCTTCACCCCTGCTTTGTATGTAGACTACACATCCCAGAGATAGAAGGAGATCTGCCCTTCATCTACGTTCACTATTGCTCTCTCCTCTTTTGATTACAGATGTTTGTTAACCTGATTTGTTCCCTTATGAGTTCCTTAAGGGCTGCTTTGCTCATTCCTGAGGTCTAGCACAGAACTTTTCACCTAAGAGGAGCTCAATACATATTTGTCAAATGAGTGAAGGAATGAATGTATTACAAAGTGATACAAATGATACCCTCACAGTGCCTTTGTTTGAAAGCCCAGATTGGGGGGCGGGGGGAAGCTACCCTTCCATTCTCCTGGGATGAAGAGAGTAACCCTCATTTTGCATCCTGAGTCTTTCTAAGTGAGGAGAAAAGGCAGATACATTTGAGCCTTATTTGCAAAGATCTTCAAGCCATTCTTCCGTAAACCAGCCCAAATAGAATACTTCTAAGGAACAGATAAGCCAATTAGATGTCAATGGGCTCCCTTTTCCCCACCATGATGGGGACAAGTAACAGAGAGATCTGCCAATGTTACTTAAGTCACTGTCTCTCTGGACCTGATCACATACCCTACTCATTGATCATGAATCCAACTCAACCCATCCTAACCTATGTGGTGAGGCACTCAGATTGGGTTTCTGAACTCCTATATTTCTATTCTTGTTTGGCTTCCCTACCTAGGCTGTCAGGACAACGCAGCCCCTTGAAGACCCCTACAGCATGAGAAATGTGATATTCCTGGTCTAAGGCAAACACCCCCAGGCCAGACAAATGTGCCTGATTATCAAATCCCCTGCCATTTGCTTCTGTCACTTTACTCACTTTCCATTTCTTGTAGTCTCTGCTCACATTTCTCAGCTCCATCTCTGATAATACTTTAAAAAATGCACTTAGTACTTACTAAGTACTTACTAAGTACCAGACACTGTGTTAGGAGCTTCACACACATTATGAACATCTCTCTCATCACAGCTTTAAGAGATAGGTACAGTTATGATCCCCATTCTATGCATGAAGACAAAGAGAGGAATGTTAAGCAACTCATTCAAGTCACATAGCTGGTGAGTCTAAGATTCAGAGCTCAAGCTAAGGTCCTTCTGACTCTAAAGGTCATTCTCCTAAACACAACACTGTTCTCCAACCATCTGCTCTGATCTTGGAGTACCATGTTCTATCTCTGGGAATTCAGCTCTGGTATCATCTAAAAACTTGCCTCATGGAAAGACTAAGAGTCCCCATCACGGCTCAGGCTAGCTCATCTCAGCATCACTCAAGGCATGGTGAGTAACAGTGTTGGGCAAATAGAAGATGCCACAAATCCTTGCTCAGCTAATTGACTGGTTGCATTCTGGTCCTAGTTCTGAGGTCACTCCTTTGTATACTGAAGGGTGGTTCTTGCCGTCCTTCTGATTCCCTGCCTTTTGCTTGGCAGTCTGTCATCCCCCCACCTGATGCCTTGCCCACCCACCATTGCACTGGCACAGCACACTTCACCCATTCTCCTCTCCACCTAAGCTATGTAAATCCACAGGACAGAATCTGGGAGAATTATCCAAGTGGTTCTCCCTTGTGGGGCATTTCAGTGGCCAGCCCACATTGGAGCCCCTTTGAGTGATTAATTTCAGCAACCACTCCTATAAAGAAAATGAAGAATTTTGCAAAGCACTTTCTTTTTCAGAGTAAATGTGGCCAGGTTTGGCAGACTGTACATCTCCAGCACCACCACTTCCTAACAGTACAGAACCTCTCAAGAATCCAGAATTTGGGAAGGAGTCCCCCCACCCCCGGTAGAGTATGTAGCTGCACTTCCTTAGCATCATCTGACAGGCACTTCTACCCTGAAGGTAGCTTCAGCCTCTACTGTCCTGTAGCACTGTTTCCCACTAATATGCTCATATTTCATCTACTTTAACATTTTGCTTTCCCAAGCCTCTTAATCCCTCATAATTGAATATATTTTATGCTGATGAGCAATGGTGTTAATCATGCCTCTGGGCCATGCCTAAAGGGACATTTTATTTCATTCTTCCTTGGGCTTTATGCCAACTTGTACTTTTTTCATCTCTAGGGAATAGGTTCTCTCCATGAGGATAAAGTGTGAGCTAGAGGTGAGGAAGGACTTCCTGACTATGACTAATAGCCTTCTGAGACCCTGGAACTAAGTGCCAAAGGGAATTACCTTAAAGAGAGATTTTTAAGAACGGAGATATTCTTTTCCCTTTATTGTCATCCAACCAGCTAAACACTTCATCCTGGAGCCCCAGGGATGAACCAAATGATGCATGGATTCTTCTCCAAGGCTGAGAGTACAAACTCTCCCATCCCAGTCAGTTTCCATATGTTCTCAAGGGGGAGACAGAACAAGAGGGGTGAGTACAGAAGATTTACAACCTGATTAGAATTCATAAGAAGTACACACAAAGTCAGCTGGGAGTCCCCCAAAGACGAAGCATGGGGATGATTCCCTGCAAAGCTTCCAATGATCCTTCCTCTCTAAAGGTTCTCCTGATAGCCACCCTGAACTGCCACGAGCATTGTTTCCCCAACTTCAAAGCTGGGATTTCATTAAATTAAAAATGCATAAAGCTACAACCTTGTTTTCTTTCAATTTTAGTGCTCACAGAACTAGAAAGTATTGATATGCCAGTAATAGCAGACAAGAGGGAGAAGAATTTATGACCCCAGAAGTGCTGAGGCAAAGCAATAGAAAGCATTTAAGTCTTTCTATTGAAGTAACTCATATTAAAAAGTAATAGAGGCTGGGGTGGCAGAGCCCTTACTTATTTCATCAGTGATGCCAACAGTCAGCAATTTGTCATGGCTGGAGAGCAGGAAACAACCATCTACCCCATGAATGAGCCAATGCTCGGTGCTGCCTGTCAACAAAAAGCCAATCATAATCTGGGAACACTGGGACAGTCTTTAAACAGACAGTTTAAAGACTCACTTTAAGAGAGATGGAGACACAGCAGCATTGCTGTTTGGGGCTGCGGAATAGGTGGAACTTGGATTTCTATCTTAGTCCATTTGAGCTGCTATAATAGAATACCAAAGACTGGGAGGCTTAGATAACAAACATATATTTCTCATAATTCTAGAGGCCAGAAGGTCCAAGATCATGGTGCTAGCAGATTCAGTTCTTGATGAGGCCCCTCTTCTTGGCTTGTAGTTGGCCCACCTTCTCACTGTGTCCTCACATGGAGGAGAGAACTAGTTAGCTCTCTTGAATCACTTCTTCTAAGGGCACTAATCCCATCATGGAGGCTCCACCCTCATGAACTAATCGCCTCCCTAAGGCCCCATTTCCAAATACCATCACACGGGGATTAGATTTTAACACAGAAATTGAGGGGGACGCAGTCCATAATATTTTCATTGCCCTTGAAATTCCAAAGATGAGAATTCAGCAGTTAATTTTAGAAAGCTGGGGTTTATTTCTTCCCATGTGATAACTCCTAGGGGTACCTGGGTGGCTCAGTTGGTTGAGCATCTGTCTTCCACTCAAGTCGTGATCTCGGGGTCCTGGGATCAAGCCCCGCGTTGGGCTCCCTGCTCAGTGGGGAGCCCACCTCTCCCTCTCCTTTTGCCCCTTTCCTCTGCTCCTGTTCACTGGTGCACGCTCGCTCGCTCTCTCAAATAAATAAATAAGTAATCCAAGTGATAGCTCCTAGAAAGTCTGAACCAGTAATCATAGGCTTAACTCCCTGTGAGTTCACATCCTTATTTACAAGGGGATGGATGACTCAGAGTGAACATGTTGACCCTTCCTTAGGTCCTCCCCTCTTCCCTCGAGAGAGAAAATGGAGGAAAAATAGGCACACATTTCCCCTAGCTTTAATTTAAACAAAACAAAAAGCAACAAAACCTTCATTAGATAAATGTGTCTCTTTAGTACTACCTCATTCTTCCTTTATACCCAGACAAGCTCCTCAACCTTATGTGTTCAATTACTGACCCTGTATCTGCTCCATCTACTCATTGCCTGAATCCCTACTGCTGCCATTCTGCTTGAGCGGTTCTTCTGTAGGCCACCAGTGGCTTCCAGGCACCAAGTTCCAAGGCCCCTCAGCATCATTTGGCACTGTAGACGATACCTTTACTTCTTGAAATTCCTTGCTCCTCACTGACCTCAGAAACAATATCCTTGTTGTTCTTCACACTATTTAACCAATGCCCCTCTTCCTCCTCCTCACCCCTAAATGTGAGAGTTTCTCAAGCTCTGAACCTCGTTTAGCCTTTCCATCTCTGTCTGCACTCTCTTCTTCAGAAATGTATACATTCACAGTTTCAATATTTGCTCCCAATGGAGTGACTATCAAACCACACTGTAAACTAAATGAATGTCCTGGTAAACATTTTATCATTTTGCAGTGTGCCATTTCCCCCCATCTCCAGTCAACTTGTAATGCTGCCTGGTAGCTTTCCTACTCTAACCTATAAGTTCTTCTGTGTTGCCTGGTCTCCCACCTACCCAGCCCAAAGCCATCACCAGCCATCACCCCACTGCTACACATACACAAATGCAGGCACATACTTCTAACACATGCTGATGCATCCACATTCTAAAGTGCTAGGGCTTGACTCCGCCTTCCTGGATCAGGGGAAGGGGAACAGGAGTAAAACACACACATGGAAAGTTGAAACAGAAAATAAAGAAATGGAAAGGCCACCAAGAAGTAAAGAAAGTTCCAGAATATTTTCTTATGATTCAATGACCACCAAAGAGTGGGAAGGAGGAAAAAACCAACCTACTGACCCTTGGGACCTCCAAACTGCTATATAGACTCTTGGAAGAAGAAAGCAAGGAGGATGGATTTGGTTGAGGGAAATTCTCAGATAACCCAGAATATACCATTTAAATCCACAATGGGACCCTTTATCTCTACCATCTTTTGTTGATGTTCCCTCTCACTTAGAAGTTTCAGCTAGAAAAATGAGAGTTAGGTCTGGGTTCCTAGGGAAGGATGGGAGTTGAAAGGTCCAGAATAATAAAGTCAAGAGGGGCAGGATTAATTCACAAACCTGATGTTTGTTTGTGGCTCAGTGTCTGATCAGCATATCAGGGGTCCCCCTTGGGTTGTGATATGTATGTATATTTCTTTGATACAACTTGCACCTAGGGATGAACATGACCTCCTACTGCCTCCTTATTGCTCTTAATGTAATTTCCTTTCATTTATTGATGACTTCAGTGCCTCGAGCTCTCTCTACTACTATGACTGTGACTACTGCTACTGCTATTATTCTTGGGGACTTCAATATCCACACTGATGATACATCTAATACTCTGGCCTCTCAGTTCCTTAACCTCCTTATCTATTATAATGATGTCCTGCCCACATAGCCAAACCAAGATCTTAGCATCAACAAAAACTGCACCACCTTTGAAATCTCAGCTTCAAACATCACACTTGCTGACCTTCACAATCTCTCACCTTTCCAACATACTCTAGTACTCCCATTCCAAATTTCTATGACCTTGTTGGGACCTCTAATTCATTGACCCCCACCATTGGTATTTTACTCTACATTATTCTCCTCATATCCTCACCAAGAGCGGATACTTAAGTATTTGAATTTTTAAGGGTAGGTGACCACTGAATGTATGGAATGAAGGAAAAGAAGACTCTTGGTAGCTGGCTTGAGTGACTAGTCTCAACAACTTAAACAGAGAATGCATGTTAAGAAGGGAAGAAATGATGAGTCTTGATTTGGACAAGCTGAATCAAGACTGAATCAAGTCTGATTGGCTTCTAGCTGACAGTGGCTGTACATGAGAGTGAGGATGAAGACAGGAAATCATCAAGGTACAGGCCTTCACGGTCTTTCAGCTACATGACAGTAGCCTCCTAATTCATCTCCCTGCTGCCAGGCATGCCCCTTCCAATCCACCCTGCATTCTAAAACACAAAATTCATCCTGTCACTGACCTACTTAAGATGCTTTACCACTTCATATTACCTTCAAATTAAAGGTTGAGATATACTGGGACTTTTAAGATCTAGCCTCTGGTACATAGCTAAGCCTAATCTTCCAGCCATTCCCCATTAGCTTCCAGTTCATTAAATACGAAATATCCTTTCCCGCATTTTCAGTCTAGCAAACTCCTATTCATTCTTTAAAACTCAACTCAAATTCCGCCTCACTAGCAAGGCAGAATCCTTGTTTCTGCCTCTGTGCTCCCAGTGTTAGTTGTCTTTACATCTTGTAGCACTTGCCATATATTGGTTATGTAATGTGTGCAAACTCATTCCATTAAACAATGAACTCCGTGAAAAATGATTTTGCTTTATTTCTCACTCTTTCCCCCAATGTCCAGCAGAGTGTCTAGCACATTGTATGTATGTTCGCCATTTATGCTGTTTGACTGAATGAGTGAGCCTTAGCTGGTGCTTTGGGCCCTGACTCTACAGTTCTCTCCCCATGGTTTCTTTACTAGAGAAATAAGAAGCAAATGAAAAACTGGTGATAAAACAATCCCTAAGGATTCTGGGAGGAAGAAGAGGAGAAAATTCTATGTTCTTATTTCTTCTCCTCTCTCAACTTCTTAATGCAAACAAAACCCTAGCTTAGATCAGACCCCTAAGAATCTCTACTATTTCTACCTGCACAACCAGAGATAAAAAGATGGGACAAATTCCTCTAGGACCAGAGATGTTTCCTTGGACTTCTTTGGAATTTCAAGCAACTCAGGAGAACAACTACTATTTTCTATAGCCTCTCAGTATATAAATAAGTGTGTGGGAACCACTGAAACTTCTGACTTTGGGGATTTCTCCCCATAGTATAATCTACCTGTGTTTTGAAAGAGAATTTTGTGTTAAAGGATAGAAAGGTTAATATAGTAGCAGTCTTGAGTCTGCTCCTGTATAACCTGGGGCAAACTGTTTGCTGTCACTAGGACTAAGTTTCTCATTTGTAAATATAGAAGTTTGAACGAAATAATCTCTAACACTTATTTCAAATTTAAAAGCCTATGAGGACTCCAAGTTCCAGTAGGATAATAAATCCAAATCAATTCATACATCCTCCGAAAAAAAAAAAAAATCAACACAAGAGTAAATAAAACTACTCATAACCCAAGACAAGTAGGGAGCCAAGAATACTATGAAATTAAAATTGTGCATAAGTCAGGAAATAAACCTAACCAGCCAAGTCATCTGGAGAATGCATGCCAAAGAGGAGAGAATATTGGGTGGGGAAGGGGAGGGAAGGGGTACAAAGACCAAAAAGAGAAAGGAAGATCCAGAGTGAAGAAATGATGAAAATCTGTCATAGACTTGGTGGATTCGAGTGCTGGCCACTGAGGAATCAAATGGAAAAGACTTGGAGGTTCAAGGGGCCAAAGGTGGCAGTCTTGAGTAGGGGCTGCTTCTGAGGGAGAGAAAGACGACTACAAAGAACCATCATTTGGAGGCTTAGTGGCAAAGGGAAAGAAGGAATAGGAGATGGAAATTAACGGCCCTGCAAAAGAGAATCAACAACTCAAAAGGCATTCCAACCCCTCTCCTGTAGTAAAAAAGGCACCATGCAGTAAAAAAGTTGCATTTCATATCTCAACAAGAGGGTACTCCTGAACGAACAGAATTCTGGTAAGCCTCCTCCATTCATGTCTACGTACAACTGTTGCTGCTAGTCTAGGAAAATAAATATTTTAAGCAAAAAGAAAATGAGCATGTTTATACAAAGTTACCATAAAAAGTCAAAAATTTTTAAGTATTTCAGTTGGTGAAAATTCTCCCCCAAATCCAACCATGAAGCAGAACAAAACTGTACCACAACCCTTCAACCTGGATTAAATATCCTTAAACAGACACTTTCACATATGAAAACAATTCAAATTAAAAATTTAAAAACTGAAAACAGAAAGGACAAGAAATAGAAATATATGAAATAGGAGTAGACCAAACTTAGGAAATAAATTGAAGAAAAAGACAAAATCATCTTAGAAGTGAAAACTAAGTTACAAAGTGCCCAAAAGAGAATAAATTTAACTAAAAATATAATGAGACATTAAAGAAAGACACAGTCAAGAAAACAAAAATCATGTAAAGAAGGTGCTTAAAAAACAAATCAGAGAAAAAGTGATTAATATCGAAGATAGAAAAGATAATCCAACATCTATAATCAGAGTCTCTGAGAAGGAAAAAAAAAAAAAAGAAATAATACTTAAACCTATCATCCATGAAAACTTTGCAGAAATGAAAGAAGACCAGAATCTGCATATTGAAATGTACCTGGGAAAATTGACTGGAATGCTTACATATGAGACCCATCTTGATCAAACTTAAAACTTTCCTCTAGCTTGATATTTGAAGCAAAGACTTGAAGTCAGACTTTTCAACTTCTGCTAACAATGGAATAGTACTTTCAAGAAACTCGAGAAAAGAGTGTGAACAAAGGATTCTAAATTCAATCAATCTGTCCATCAAATAGCAGGGCTGGAGGAAGAGTTGTAAATATGTAAGAACAGTGGGAAATCTGTACTCAGAAACCCTTCCTGAGCAATTTTAGAAATCAAACTTCATCTAACCAGGAGATATCTAGGAAACATCAAGAAAGGAGTTAGAGCAAGTACTGAAATATGTTTACCTGTTGCTCTAAGACTAAAACCAATGTGGAAGGGTGGAAGACCATAGTGCAACTGTTAAATGTTCTGTAAAAGTAAATACAAAGCAAAGTTGAGTAGGGCAGTGAGAAAGAAACAAGAAAGTAGAATAAACTCATTGTCACATAAGTAGTAGAGAGGAGTCTAAGGTTACATTTAAACTTGACAACTAAATAGTAAATGCTTAGGTAGGAAAAAAAGGGGATTGTGGGTGCCATAAAAAGTATAAGGTACTGGAACAACCATATACATTCTTAAACCCTGAAAGAACTACGAAAAAGAAAAACAGCAAAGAACAGATAATAGAAAGGAGCACAGTAAATACAACAATACTTATGGTAAATATAACACAAAGATATGACAAGTTGGTATCAAACATATTAGTCACGTTAATAAATTTAAATATACTAATATAATCTATTAAAATAAGGAAATTTTCAAGCTGGCTCAAAGAGCAAAACCCAATTTTACGGTAAATACAAAAGACACATCTAAAATGAAGTGAATACAAAAGACATGTCAAAAAATAAAATGATTCTAAAAATAAATCGATGGGCCAAGTTATATCAGGCAAATGGAAGCAATAAGAAAGGTTAGGATTCTAAAATCAGACAAAATAAAATTCACACCTAGTGGTCTGGAACAGAAAGTGGAGAGATAGCCCAAGTACATACAAAAGTTTAGTGTATTATAAAGCTGATGTCTCAAATCAATGAAAAAAAGTGGACTTTTTAACAAATGGAATTAGAACTGAAGCACCTTTGAAAAAAATGACAAAAGTGGCTCTGTTCTTCCTATCATTAGCAGAATAAACTTCAAATGCACAAAAGGTCTTAATGTAAAGATGGAACCATACAGACACTAGGTATGGGAAAAGGCTTTTAACTATAATTGGAGATCCAGCAATAGTAAAAACAATAAACTGATCAATTACATTAAAAAACCTTTCATATGACAAAAAACACCATTAGTAAAATTTAAATATAAGTGGCAAATTGGGAGACAAAAAGTACAACATGTGTAAAAGATAAAGGACTGATATCCCTAATGTATTAATACTGAGAATAAATTTTTAAAACAAACCAGATAGAAAAATTATAAAAAGCTATAAACAGTTCACCAAAAAAATATATAATGTCCCTTAAAGATATTAAAAGATGTTCAATTTCACTCATAATGAAGAAATACAAATTAAAAATAGGTTATATTCTCAACTAAGAAATCAGCAAAAATTTCAAAAGTTTGACAGCCTCTCTGTTGATGAAGCAGTAAGGGAAAAGTTACTCTCATACACTGTTGGTGGGAATGAAAAACTGGCACTGCTCCTATGGAAGGGAATAGAGCAATATCTAATACAGCTACCAACATGTTTGCCCTTTGACTAAGTAGTCTCATTTTCAAAATTTACCCTGAAGATACTCCTTCAACAATTACAAAATGAAAACCATTACAAGGTTTTTCTTTGTTGCACTATTTGCAATAAAAATGTTTGGAAATTATCTAAATGCTCATCTGCAGAAGTCTGATTAAATAATTGATAATACAACCACATGATGGAGGACTATACAATGATAAGGAGTGAGGAGGATGTCTATGAACTGATAGAGTGATTGATCTATCGTAAACTGAACAAAAAGCAATTGCACGAGACTTTTATAATACACTGGCGTTTGCATAAGAAATAAGGAGAGATAAGAAAAAATACGTGTGTGTATATATATATACACACATATATATATGTATTTGTTTATGTTTACAAAACAAAACACAGGAAGGTGAACCAGGAAATATGAAATTGATTACACCTAACGGGGCATGAGTTGCATAAAGTAAAAAGGATTAGGGAAGGGAGAGAGAATTCTCTGAATATGCTTTTTACATATTTTTAAAAAATAAGTTAAATCACCAAGAAGCTAATGATTTACATATTCAAAACAAACTAAATCATCAAAAAAGGTATCTAACACTGAATACAAAACAAAAACAAAAACCCGCAACAATGAATAGCCCTAATTGTATATCAAAGTGATAATACAACCACGTGGAAATAAAGAAGTAATTCAAGTAACTTTTGAACACAATAATTTGGCTGAACAACCTCAGTAAAATATATTCTAAGGACAAAAGGATCTGCAAAAAATTTTGAACTTTAATTTGTTGATTTTTGGGGTATGATGTTGAACTCTGATACTATTTTGTTTTTATTGTAGGAGGAGGCAAATCCTATCTGCCAGGGTTCAACGGAATTGGAATTCAGTCTATCAGTATAAAATCATGATTATGTGTGATATATAGATGTATGTTTTAGCCTAGATCTGCTCACTGAAATGGCTCAGAAAAATACTAACATCTTAGTTTCAACAAGTATACCCAGAATTGTGAGTTGAACTGTGCCTCCCACAAAGATATGTTGAAGTCCTAACTCTAATACTTGTGAATGTGACCTAATTTGGAAATGGGGTCTTTGCAGATGTAATCAAGTTAAGATGAGAGCATACTGGATTAGAATGAGACCTAAATCCAATGAATTGTGTCCTTACAAGAAGATAGCCAGGAAGACACAAAGGAAAGACCGTCAGGTGAAGACAGAGGCAGATATTAAAGTGAGGCAGCTACAAGCCAAGGAATACCAAGGATTGCTGGCAACTATCAGAGGCTAGGAAAAGGCAGGGAAGGATTCTTTCTCAGAACCTCCAGAGAAAGTATGACTCTGCCAACATTGACCTCAGACTTCTAATCTCCAGAACTATGAGAGAGTAAACTTCTGTTGTTTTAAGTCGCCTAATTTATGGTGCTTTGCTATAGCAGCCATAAGAAACTAATGCAACCAGCAACCAAATCTTGGTTTCTAAATACCATTTGACATAAAAGTAGGAGCTCCTCGAAGAAATACCTGATCAAAAGGTCTGGGGCATCTTAGTGTGCCAGAAAGCAAAGATATACTCAAACACTGATGGGAGCGTGATAAAAAGAGCCAGCTTAAAGAGGTTCTCATTCGCCAAATTTGGAATAATTTGAGTATTAAAAAGAATAAGGAAAAGTGATTGCTTGGGGCAATTATAGGAATTAACTAGAAAAGGACATTAACTAGAAAGAGAAAACTTTCTGTGGTGATGGAAATGTTCTACATAGAGGAATAATAGGAGTGTATATGCTTGTCAAAATTCATCTAACTGCATAGTTAAGATCTATACATTGCACTGTATGTAAATTATACCTCAATTTTTAAAATTAATAATCATAGTAATAGATTATAACATACTGAACTTAAAATTTCTTAAAAATCTCTGTGTCCAAAATGATATTAAAAAACAAAAGATGGGGGAAGGAAAGCTCTTTTTTACAGAAGAATGCCAGCTAGCAAATGTAGAATTTCAACCACCAATGTAATAATTGCTTCAGGCAAGGATAATCAACAGATGCTAAAATATTAAGTGAATGATTTTCGAGATCAGAATAGTCAAATAGTCTCAAAGTATCACCCAAGAGGTAAGCGAAAGGTGCCTTTGCAATGAAGAAATCTGGCAGACACCACGTTAACCAAGAGATCAAACCTGACAGTGATAATGGGACAAACTGACTTCATGCGCCTCCTGATGTGCTCTGATTGGGATGCAGACCACCTACATATAATGTCAGCCCAAAACTGCTAACTTGAATCTAATCATGAAGAAGCATTCAGACAAATCCAAATCATCAGACATTCTTCAAAACCAACGGTCTAGATTCTTCCAAAGGTCAATATCATAAAAGAACAAAAGAGGAAGGGAAAATGTTCTAAATTAAAGAAGATTAAAAAGACATAATGAACTAAGTGCAATGCTGGACCATTGATTGCATATTTAAAAAATAGCTATAAAGGACATTGTTTGAACATAGGTTATATACTAGATAATACTATGGTATCTGTTAAATATCCTGTGTGTGATCATTATAATGTATCTATATAGAAGAATTCCTTTATTTGAAAAGAGAAAGAAAGTAAAAATGGCAGTAATGATTATTATTGTTAGTAATATGGCAATAATTAATAATAATAACTGGAGAATCTATGTGAAGAGAATATGGATATTCATTGTACTACTTTTTCCAATAATTGATTTAGAATTTTTCAAAATAAGATATTTTGCAAATGCTATTTTAAGCATTTAAAAAATCTTTAATGTTTTTGCTAAGTTTTTGCAAAATATCTTTTGGCGTCTATCACTTTCTCATCTCACTGCCCCCACCCTCAACATATTATAGCCAGGATCACTGGATAGGTTACGTCACAAGACCTCTTCCTCTTCCCCAAATAATTTTTCTAAACAGAGCTTTTGTGAAGACACACCTCTGCACAAATTTTTTCCAAGAGGTCTAAGTTGTCCTGGGGCTAAACTCAAAACTTTTCAGTCTGGCAGTTTCATTAGTTCTGAACTTGCATTTCAAATTGTTGGCCTGACATCTCCATGTGAAAACTGCAGTAGCCTGAAATTTTAACTCACCCGGTTCAGAGTTGGACACTTCCCCCTTCAAACCCAATTCTCCTGCCATGTTTCCTATTTACTTAGTGGCAACATCACCTTTCAGTCACCCAGGCTGGCCTTCTCAGAACCAGCCTAGGTTCCTGCCCGTTCATCACACTCTACACAAGCCCTCAAGGTCTGTGAAAATCATCCCATTGTCAATCTCTCTATGTGCCTTTACCATCTCTAAGCTCTAACCTATTCTCTGGCTACCAAATGGTCTCCCTGATGTTCCCTAATAAATGTTAAATAATTATCTATTGATGGAGAGCAATGAGGACCAATTATTGCCCTTTCCATTTCCTTCTTCTCCCCAAACAACCTTATGATAAATGCCTGCCTCTCAGAATGAAAGAACAGCAAAGCAATTGTTGCCTAAAGTCTTGGAAGGAAAAAAGTACAACAGAATTCACTGCCTCTTCACCTAGAGCCCTGAATGCTCAGTGTGATCAATGGGACAAAGAGATCAAAAAACAAACAAAAAAACTCAATCCTAGTGCCTGTTGTCCTATTTCCCATTTCAGAAAGCAGGGGCAAAAACCCAGCTGGAACATTTCAGCTATTTGAAGAGTACAGGCTTTGCCTGCCTCTAAACCATGGTTGCTGCAATATGCCTGGTACTCATGGTGCTTGTGCAGGCACAAGCAAGACAGAAATGTGCCCCATATGGCCACCCACTCCCAGCTATGGTGGTTGAAGACAGATGCTCTAAAGCAGGGATTGGCAAACTATGGCCTGCAGTTCAGATGTGCCCCATGCCCTGTTATTGACAGCCCACCAGCTAAGGATGGTTTCTTACATTTTAAGGAAGTATTAAGTGTGTGTGTGTGTGTATGTGTGTGTGTGTGAGAGAGAGAGAGAGAGATACAGACCATACATAGCCTGCAAGGCCTAAAATTTTTACTATCAGGGTCTTTATTAAAAAAAAAAAAAAAAAAAAAGTTTACTCTCAAGTCATCCAGGCATGAGTCTGAATCCCATTTCTGACCTTCAGTAGCCATGAAACCATAGGCAACTACCTCTCTTAGTCCTGATTTTCTCACCTGTATATGTAACGCCTGCATGGAGGATGTTGTAAGAATTAAATGAACTAACATTGATAATCTACTTAATTCTTGGTACATAAGTACTCCATAAATGTTACTTCTAATTGTAATAGAGAAAAATTATTACTTAAAACAATCACATCTGTCTTTTAAAAAAGAAGACATAATTCTTAATATTAGAGAAGATACAAATCTCTATATAGCTCCCTTCTCTTGGCTGAGATTAATGGGGGAGGATGAAGGCAAAGATGGCAATTTCAAAGCTTCTGCCAATTATTCCAGGCTGCCAAAGAGGATACTTCAAATATATAATCTATTGTTTAGTAGAGCACATCAATGAGTCTTTGCATATATAAACAGGATTTCAGAGCTGAGCAGGAGATGGGGAGGTAAGTTGATTTACACAATAAAGAAAGGAGAACTGAGTTTGAAAGGGGGAATCATGGGCTCCTGGGTGGCTCAGTCGTTAAGATCTGAGTCCTGGGATCAAGCCCCGCATCTGGGCTCCCTGCTCGGCGGGAAGCCTGCTTCTCCCTCTCCCACTCCCCCTGCTTGTGTCCCCTCTCTTGCTCTCTCTGTCAAATAAATAAAATAAAATAAAGAAAGGGGGAATCAGGCTTTCTGTCAGTTCATGATGGCAGACTGAGCACAGGATGAGATCTCTCCTTTTACTGAACTCCTAGAAATAGTAGGAAACATAAAAATAGTGGAAAAAATATATACAGATTCCATGTTGAAAAACAAGAAACAGTACTCTCAATAGAATGAAAAATGTAAAGAAATCCCTAAAAGAAAGAAAAACTCTTTAGCTTAACCCATATTCCATGGCAGGGAGCACATGTGGCATTTCTAGCATTTAAAAACTCAGGATTCCTACTGATAGGCTATTGGTATTTCATAGCTATAGATACCGATGCAGGTAAATGACCAGGTCACAAAAAACACGTCTGACCTTTTTCTCTTTGACCCAAGAATATGAATGGTTGAAGAAACTAAGCCTTTAAGGAGGTGCTCATTGAGGACATCTTCTGCATGGACAAGATAGTACACACAGAGAGAGAGACAGGGAGTTGGCAAGGGCATGGCTGCTCCTGAAAGGCCAACCTACATTTCAGTGATGCTGCCTGCTTGGAGCTAGTAGGCTAGATAGTAAGTCTACTGAATGTCCTTCTTTCATACTCAAAGATTGGGCAGAAGCATCAGCTGAATGAGTGGTCTGGTCACTGAAGGTGGAAAAGGGGACACTGTGAGGTGCCATGTGGTGAAATTCCAGATCTCTAATGGCAGAGTGGGCTGCTTTAACAACAAATAAACCAAAAAGCAATGTCAAACCCACAATCAGAATCTCCCATGGTCAGTGTAAATTTTTTGCCCAGGCCAAAAGTAAAGAGTCCCATTTAGTCAACAGGCCAATAATACCTAGCTAACATAGTCATATAAAAGGGAATCTCAATGGGCCCATCCATATTGCTAGCAACTAATATAAAAAAAATGCATTTGCATAATAGGGGGGTAGAATTCTCTAGTACTTACCACTGCCTTTCTGTACTAGAGAGACAAGGGTGAGGATTAAGGATAAGACAACTTGAGTCATGGCATCCATGTTAAAGACATTGGCAGGAAGAGGAGGCCTTCTGGTGGTTATCATCATAATACATTCTGATACTGACACTCTTCAATAGGCTTAATATCTCTCCAAAGGTGTCTCTACCTAAGCAGTGTGGTCTTAATGAGATGCATCCCCAATGAGAGGACCAGTAAATGAGACCATTATCCACAGCCCAGGAGTCATTCACCAGGAGATGGAGGAAGTGGACAAGTGGGAAACCTTGGTAATGGTTCACCCATTACAGAGTCTCCAGTTCACCCTAAAAGAATGAAACACCAGAACCTTTCTACACTCATTCAGAAATCTCTCAGGGATGGATAATACACAGCTGCTCTCATACTCTACTCAGTTATGAGTACCACATAGAACCACCCAGAAACCAAGGCAGATCGGCTTCCTCGCCCACTCAAAAGTCATATCTAATTATAAAGTTAGGGACAGTTAATAACCAGTAACCACTGAGGGTACCACTCATGGCTAGGGGATACCTTGCTACCACCACACGGAAGTAGAAGTTATCCATGGAAGTGTGCCATGATCCAGATAGATCACCCAGACAGACTACCTAAATACAGTCATCTGTGGCTTGACTAAAATTGTTCTAGTCCAGATAGGATATAACCCAACTAAAACCTTACTCAGTGAGAACCTTATTCAGAGTGCTCCTGCTGAGCAGCATGCTTCAGTCATGATGACCATGATCATGATCAGATGGATGAAACTCATACATATTTCATTATAGAAACCAGCCCCTAAGTTGCCCCCAGTGATCCTGGCCCCATGGCTCCCTGGTAGAGTCCCCTCCCAGCTGTGCAAGACTATCCTATATAACCTATAGGATGTTGCAGGAATGATGGTGTGTGACTACCAAACCTAGTTCATAAAGACATTATTCTCTCTTGGATTACTTGCGCAGGGAAGATAACTGACATGCCATGCGGAAACTCAAGCAGCCCAGTGCTTTATGTGGAGAGTTTATGTGGGGAGAAACTGAGGACCCCTGCCATCCGCCAGCACCAACTTGCCAGCCATGTCAGTGGCATCTTGGAAATGGATCCTCCATCCCAGGTTAGCTTTTTAATTTTGTAGACCTAGCTGATATTCTGACTGTAACCTCAAGAAACACCCTGAACCAGAACCACCCAGCCAAGCTGCTCCCGAATTCCCAACCCACAAAAACTAAGGAATAAGGAACAAAAAAAAAAAAAGTGTATTATTGTTTTAAGCTGCTAAATTTTAGGGTAATTTGCTACACAGTAATAGTTAACTAAAGCTAGCACAGACAGAAAGCAAGCAAGTCCCTTATGAGCTTGCAAGATGTAGGCAGAATTCATAAGATACGCTAATTATAGATAATGAAGTAGTAACCTGTAAGACATGCTAAAGATAAACAGAATAAATGGAACATATGATGAAACAAACAAGAATGTTACTTATAGATAGAGATAGAATAAGTCATGATTGTGCCACCTCTGGGCTGACAGTTTTGTCACCCTTAAATCAGCAACCCATTGGCTGACAACCGTATGGTCTCATTTTGGCCCCATGTGCTCTGGGCAAGAAATGCAAATAACACTCTTGGCTGTTCAGACGGCTAGCTGGCAAGCAATAGCTGTGGGCAAGCATACTTGTTCTTGCCACTGTGTTCCTCCTATCAGAGAGCAAATGCAAGCTCTGGCCCCAGGCACCTTTTGTGGGGCCTTCTGCTCAAAGCTGAGGCTCTAATGCTCACAATCAAACCATCAGCAGGGAAGGCTGATGCAGCAGAGGGCATTTTATAAGCCACGATTTAGGGAATACGGACCTTCCACCTGGTTGTCCCCATCCTAAGTGAATTAATCCACCCTATCCTTCTCCCCTTTCTTCTCGCTTTGTGTTTTAAGTAGATTTAGTAAACCGTGTTTTGAACCCTTAATTTTGTCTGTAAGGCTTTCTGTTCTGAGGACTCTGAAATAACCTACCCGGTAGAGCACTCAGAGACCACCACTGCTTCAAAGTAATTTCCCATATAACGGGGACCTTGGGAAAGTCACTTTACCACTCTGAGCCTCAGTTTTCTCATTAAAAAAAAAAAAAAGCTAATGCTATATAGTGGGAAGTACTATAAGAATAAGAAATATTTATGAGAATGCACAGCAGAGGCACAAGGTAGATACCAAAAAATAGTTGCTTCTGTCTTTGCGTGACTGTACACAGGGCTAACTCAGCTTTGCCGTCCATTAAAAGGCTATCATAACTACTCCTCCACAGTTACTATGAGGATTAAGGTAATGTTTCTGAAAGCACCTAGCACAAGGTTTGACACACAGTCGATGATCAACCCATTTTAAGTGTGTCTTCCTTTCCTTACAAAAAAGCAAAACAAACAGAAAACCCCAGTGTAACAGCTGCTGCTGCATCATTTTAAAAATGTGGGAAATCTCTCCATCCTCACCACCAATTCAGATTACATCCCTCCTCTCGTCTCCCTGCTTCCCATTCCTTTGAAGGGTTAGAGCTTTTGTTCCGTAATAGAGAGTTACAACTCCTCCTGGAGGAAGAAACCAAATGACTTAAACTCACCCAAAGACACAAATGACTAACAATAGATCCTTGCACAGGAAGGAAGATTTTATGGGGAAAGAGAGGAGGAGGGAGTAAGACAGGGTTTAGAGAAAGGACACTCAGAGGTGAAAGAAGAGAAAGGCCCAGAAAGACGGCCTGGACACAAGGACATAACAAAGACACATTTATTGCTGTGAATCTGTCCAGAAAGGCCAGGGCCAGAGAGACGCTCCCTCAAAGTCTCTGCCCTCAGACATCCTCTCCATCCCTGACAGCACCCACTCACAGATCCCCTCCCTCACACACTACCCCTCCCCTACACGGTCCAGTCCATCCCTCACAAGCCCCTCCTTCAGACACCTCCTCCCACACAGGCCTGTCCCACAGGTGCCCCTCCATGTCCCCCCACAACACACAAGCCCCTCCCTCACAGGCCCCTCCCACACAAGCCCCTCCCTCACAGGCCCCTCCCACACCCGGCCCTCCCTCAGACAACTCCTCCCACATATGGCCCCTCCCACATAAGGCCCCTCCCTCACACAGCTCCTCCTACACAGGCCCTCCCTCACGCAGCCCCTCAGACAACTCCTCCCACATAGGCCCCGCCCCCAGGCAGCCCTTCCTACACAGGCCCCTCCCTCACATGGCCCCTCAGACAACTCCTCCCACATATGGCCCCTCCCACAAAAGGCCCCTCCCTCACACAGGCCCTCCGGCTACTCCTCCCACATATGGCCCCTCCCCCACGTGGCCCCTCCCCCAGGCAGCCCTTCCTACACAGGCCCCTCCCTCACACGGCCCCTCCCTTCCCAGAAGATGAGGATGTGTGGCCCTCAAGGTAGCAGGAGTCAACAGGCCAAGGCCAAGAGCAAGAGCAGGAGGAGCATCCTACTGAAAGGAGCTGCCGCAAGTTGAAATGGCCCACTTTTTGACCACAACCTCCTCCTCTCTTTAAGACAGGGAAGAGGATTGTGGGATTTGTGGCTCAGACCAAAAGTGGCCCTTGAGGAGGTTACAAGCTACACCACCGGAGTCCCAGAGCAATCTGGCAGCCATGGAGGGAGGCAGTAGAGAGCAATGAAAAACACATTAGGCTTGGCATCAGAAGTTGTGACGGCAGATTTCAGCCTCACACCTTACGAGAGCTGCGCCCTGGCCCAAGTCACATAATGTAGCAGAGTCACTAGGTGGGGATCCTCACATACCTGCAGAGCAGACTTAACTGGGATCTGGCAAAGCTAAGCCCCTGGCCCCTGCCCTTCATGCCCCCCCCACCCCACCCCCGCAAACTGAGTGCAGAGTGTTCCTGGGGGAAGGGAGAAGCCAGGCTGCCAAGAAGAAACATTTGTACGTAAGCATTTCTGGTAAAATCCCTAAAAAGATCTCATAAGAAAGAGACCTAGATTTCCAAATAGCCATTATGTGTGTGGGTGATCCATTTTTTTTGCTCATTATAAATTAATATTCACTTTTATATCTAATTTTATATTTGTATTCTTTTTCTTAAGGCCCCCTCCCCCTAAACTGTACTTCAGATCCCACGAAACCTGGATCTACCCCTAAAGACATCAGAGAGTTGTTAAATCAAGTGGCCACAGAAAAAGTGACTGGCTCACAAAAAGCTGGAAATAAATACTTATTAAATCTGATTCTGAGGTCCCTAACTCAGTATACCCTTCTACCTAGGTGAGGTGGGTGGGGTAGGAGGAGCAAGTTTAGCCCATGAGACCTCCCCCAGGTTCCAGACTGTAGAGCTGGTGGGGAGCCTGCCACTCTCCAGCCAGGGCCCCTCTAGCCAGACAGGGACAGATGATGTAGTGACTTGATTCAGTGGGTAAACATCCAATGCAGCTTGCTGGAGGCCCCCAGCCTCGTATTACTGTTGACACAAGGCAGATTCCCTTTCTCTAAACCACTGTTTATATTTTAGCCAAGTGTCCTACATAAATCTCCTATCCAACCACCAAACTCTGGCTGCTGCAGAAGTGACCAACTAGAAAATGGCCTAATAAGGAGTTTGGTACAGAAACTGAGGATATCTTCATATGAAAGGCTGCCTTGGGGGCACTGACCAGGAAATCCTGATGTTAGACTTTCCAAAACGGGGAGGGGCGAGCAGAACAGGATTGAGGGCAGCTTTAGCTAAAATAAAGGTTCTTTTAAAGAACTGAGTCTCAACAAGGGGACCCGGTCTATGAAATATAGGTTCAGTTCAGCTCCGGGTTCAGAGAACATTCTGAAGTCCCAGTTCAGTAGTTCTAGGAAATATGTAGGCTTGATTCCAGTTCAAACTCATCCTTCAATAGGGGGTTTTCGGAGGAAAAATAGAGCACAACTTTGTAATCGCTTTGTGGTTCCATAAATTAAAATTAGGGCTTGGTTCAGAGCTCAGCACAGTTGTGTGGTAAGCTGTGGTTTGGGGTTCATGGTCTGGCAGAGGTCCCTGATGGAAGGCCTCGATGCCTGGAGAGCTGTGGCTTGAAAGGAGCAAAGGGGAAATCTTTTCCTTGCAGTAAAAGCTAACAGTGGAATCCAGTTCCTCTTGACTCAGCAAGGGGCAGTTCAAAAACTGCTTCCCCCAGCTATAGTTTTGGGGAGTGGCCTCTATTTCTTTTCTGCCATAGTCCTGCATGTATCATAAATAGCTACTCTGGACTACCAGAGTAGCTGTTACTTCAAATAATAATTAAAAAGAGTGACAGTAATCTTCAAGGACTAGAGGAGGGGAGAGGGTGCCTTATATTTAGATATTCTGGACTTGATTATAAATCCTAGAGCTTGGCTGCTCTGTGGGGATCATGCTTCTCTAGGCTGTCCCTCTCTACATGATTAACTGACTACTGCCATCTAGTGGATGTGGAGGCCTTCGATGAACCGACATGAGGTTGGCCATTGATCTTGAGAGATGCTATGCTTAATTAGGGCAGCAGATCTTAGGGTGGCCTGTAGGTAGGATTATGGATCAATCACCCTGGGAGATCCCCATATGTAATTTCTCCTCTTTGACACAGGTTAACAGAGAAAAAGGAAAAGTTTAAAAATTCAGTGCCTATGGGTCATCAGTGTTCTGGAGTTTAATTGGCAATTGAATCAAAACTGTCCTTCAGAGCCTTACAAAGAGCCAGTGCTAAGGCTGTGGGTAACCGCCTCACTGCTCTATTCTGAGCTCTCCATGCAGGCTGCAGTGGCCACACTGGACCACAAGCATGGCTGGGGTGATGGGAGGAAGCCCTCTGTAGGAAACAGAAATCTGGGTCCTGGCAGCCATTCTCTGGTAGGGCTGGGCTATCCTGTTCAGGTAGCCCCCTGGGCTTAGCTCCCAAGCGATGCCCTTAATTGAGGAAATAAGAGAAAAAGGGGCCAGGCGTAGACCCTAGAACTTCCCTCTGTGGAAGCTTCTGTTTACGGGAAGTCGTCGTTCTGAAGACCGACAACGATGTTCAGGGACAGAGCAGATCAAGGAACTGCTGACCTGGAGTTTTCAGGGAGCTTAAGAAAGGAATCAGATTAACTACATGAGGAATCAGCAAATGTGCATAAGTTAGTCTTCAAAATGGACAAGAAACTTGGTATGACTCAAAACATTTGCATCTCTGCCTCAACAACCACATAAGGATGCAAAGCAAATCTGCACAAAGCATTTGAATGAGATCTGCAAAGATTTCTTTTTCAGTTATTGTAGCTTCATGTTCTCCTAGGTTATATCCCTCTTCCCTTGCCCTGGGAGGCTATGAGGTTTCTGTCCAAAGCTGGGAATGAACCCAAAGCACTCTCCACTACCCCCACCCCTAGGCTTCAGTTTCCTCGTCTGGAAAATGAAGGGGTGGGTTTGATTACCCCTAGATCTCTCCTTGCTGAATTTGAATTCTTCAAGTCTAAATTTTCCTTCACACGGTCTCCTCAAATTTCGCCTAGAGAATGCTCAAGGTCTGGGACAGACTGAACTAGGGATCTTTTACTATCACCTGGAATGTCCCCCAAGGAGTGTTCATCCAGAACAAGAGGCTATTTAGGCTAGCATATGAACTTGAGTGACCATCAGGTGGGCATGATAAAACAATTTTTGTAGAGCAGCCCTCATGTTAAGACAGCCTACTGGGTTCCAGCCTGCTTCTAGTTCACTGTGTGACCTTGGGAAGTCATTTGCTCACTTAGGCTTTGCTTTCCACATCTAAAAAATAAAAATAACAACCCCCTATCCTATATCCCTCTCAGGACTATGGAAACAAACAAACTAAAAAAAGGCATAAACAGATGCGAGAAGTGCTTCCTTAAAAAGCTCAATATGAATTTTAAATGCCATTTTTCTGTTTAGGTTAGGTCAAATCTATTTAATATTATAACTGTCTTTCAGAGGATTCCCATCAAACAGCCAAACAATCCATGTCTGAAAAATCAGGCTTTGCTTTGAGAAAAAATGCTGGGCTAAGACAGATAAATCAGTCCCTCTAACCAACAGGGAAACTCTGCCCTTTCTTCAGACTTATTCCTTCCATTCCTGGGGCCTCGTTGCTGGAACTGGAGCTAGAATGCAGACAATGAGGAGAGCTGGAACTTACATTTTTACCTGGAAGATCTGAAACTGCTTCCCCTCCTCTACTGTAAACCTCTCCATGAAAGAGCAGAGAACCAGAAAACTGCAAGATGTGATTCGTAATTGTCAATAACATTTGTGTCACTTTGATGCTCTAACTCTATTACATTAATTGCTTTCCTCTCTACACTTTAAGGTGAACATTAATTGATTCCCAACTGTAATCACAATTATGGTAAGTTATTCTGATTAATGGAAGATGTGATTAATAGGTAGGAAGGCGCAACTGTTTCTCCTTCCCAGGGAAAAGATGATATATGCTATTATAGCTCTTCTGTAGGTTGCATTTTCCCCAAGAATTCAGGGCTAATGCACATCTATCAATCACCAGCTTCCATTGTTCTGCCCGGTTGACTAGACACAACTCCCGTCAGCCTGGCCTGTTTCTCCTTGCCCACTGACTGTCAGGCTTCCTGGGGGAACTCTCCTATTCCAAACCCCCAGTAGTCCAGAGATAGAGTTTCTAGCATGTCAGATCTGAAGTCATGAATTCTGATGCAGTAAAGATGGGCAGGGTGATGGGTGTGTACCCCCAGGCCCAGACAAGACACTGAAGCAGGCAGAGAAAACAATTGTTCACATATGTTCTCCAATGTCTGGCACCACAGCCAGCACTTTGGAGCTCTTTCCACACCGTATTTGAAAAGGAGAATGGACAAAGTAAGTTTCTCTTCGCCTCCTGTGCCACTTTGCTATCCCAGCTCCCTGGCTGCTAGCTGCCCCATGGTAATTCTGGACTTCTCTCTGCCTCCCTACCCGGCCTTGTCCTCCTACTAAAGAAGAAGTGCCTCTCTAAACCTCTCTCCCTACAACCTAGCTCACCTGTCCTGTGTCCTGCTCTATGAGTGCCTTGCTGGGAAACAGGGCAGCTCATCAGATAGATTGATTTGATAGCTAATGCCGAGATAATGCTGCAACAGGAATCCTGTAGCAGGAACCTTGAATACATCTCTTTATGACTCCCTTACATTGGCCAAACTTCCCCCCCAGCCCCCTCCCCAGGCAGCAGCCCCTCCTACCCAGCCCTTTCACACACCAGGCACAGATGTCTTATAATTTTGTCACCTACTGGTCCGATGGCATCTTCTGTGTAGAAGCTTTAGGCTATGTAGAAAGGAGAACTAGAGGTCTTGCTTTGAAGCTGCAATGCCTGACAAGCATGGAGGTTTCTCTCACAGTATTTGTTTGTTTATGAGGGTTGAGGAGGGCCTCTCATGGAGAAGTCTTGTGGGGAGCTTATGTCTGCAGTTCACAGCGCTATCAGCCACTGACAGTGTCCAAAATCCAGACTTGTGTACCTTTCCCAGGAACAGGAAGTTCCTTCGCTCTGTCATCTGGTGAGATTCTGCTCATCCCTCAAGGTTCAGCTTAAACATAAGATCTTTCCACCCTGAGTGTCCTGGCCAGGCCAGACCGCACCCCTGTCCTCCGGGCTTGGAGGCACCCTGGCCACACCTCTGCACAGTCCACACGGCATAACACCACCTCGTAACTCAGATGTCTGCTGTCTCACTCTTGTGCCAGACAATGTCTGGGCCCCTGCAGACCTCAATGCAGCTTGTACCTGCCTGAAGACAGCCAGCAGAGGGGGCGAGTGGGGGCAGAAGTCCAGCCCTCACCAAGCCGTGGTGCCTGGCCTGTGGCTAAATCTGCCTGCATGAAGGGAGTCTTTTTCTGTCTCTAAAGGCTCAGCCTTCAGCTGCCCAAGCCATGCCCTGGTTGACTCAGCCCAGAGGTGTGTTTCCTACAAAGCCCAGAGACACTGATGAGCCCCCAGCAGCCCTGCTCTGATTCTGTGGGTACGACCCTTGGGCGTGACCTCAGCTCCTTCACTGCTTCTCATAAATAATCAGTCACATGCGGTATTGCGCAGCTTTTTTGTAGACTTCACAGAGAACCACACAGGGAAGAAGCAGCTGTGCATCTGACGTTATGGCACACATCTCACTCATCTGCCCGGCACACTGTGTTCTCCCCACAAGTGACCCGCTCCACTAACAGCAGAGCCATGCCCCTCCTCCTGGCCCAGCCACCTGCAGCGGAAACCCCTGCCTCCTGGATGCCCTTTGCTCCCTATGCCCATCTTATGACCTCGGCCCACCCCACCTCCTCCCCCAAACCTGCAAACTCTCCCATCACAGCACAGTCAGCAAGCTTCGGCTGCCAGGATGCACCATTTCCTCATTTTACTACTTCTTCCCGTACCCCACCTCCAAACTAATAATGATAAGTTAAAAAACAAAAAACAAAACACCCCTTCTGTTATAATTTAGGAGTTAATCTAGCGATTAAAATGTGATTTCTATGAGGTCAAAGACTGCATTATTTATCCTTGTCTACCTGGTCTGACTTAGATTCAAACTCCAGCTCCTTCACATACTTTTTGCAGTGTGACTTTGGGTGGTGTCACTTTAGCCTCAGTCTCCCCACCCATGAGACAGAGGCAATTACCAGGCCTATTTCAGAGGGTTCAATAACCTCCTCATTCGATCATGAGGACTGAATGGGATGAGGTACATAAGGACGTGGCATACAAGTGCTTGATAGATGTTAGGTGTTGGTGTATTACTAGGTTCTGTGGTTATTAAGTGTTAGTGGAAAGATAACTGAACAGGACTATATTATCCCAGCATAGCTGGTAGTTGCGCCCACACTCGGGGTGATGTTAGCTCCGGCCCCACCCTCCAACCACAATCTCTGTCAAGAGCACCCAAACACCTTCTCACAGAAGATCATGCCAGATATGCACTTAAACATAAAACCCAGGAGCTGCTTTTTCCAAATCATGAGCTCAGATCTTGCCCACATGTGTCAGTTTGGTCCCAGAATTGTACATTTCAGGGATCTGTGGTTGCTGGGTCTTCCCTCAGCCTCAGGGCCTTGCTGTTCTTAATTGGTTTAGTTTCAAAATAGCTCAACCCTTCCAGGCATAGGGAGCTGTAGGCTAGATCCTGATGGACAGTTAATACATGTGTGTGGGCATATGTATATGGAAATATTTAACCACCTCAGAAGAACTGAGATTCAGAGCTATGGACATGTGCTTGAAAGACTGTGTTACAGTTGGGGCCCTCCAGGGAGAGCCTTGCTCTGAAGCTGCCGCAGAGATAGCAGCCTTATTTTCAATTTGGTTCAGTTCAACAGATTTCTATCCAACATCTACTAAGTGCCCAGCACTGCGACAGTCTGACAAATAGCTCTGTGTTAACAATAATACTGCATAACAACAAAAACCACAAGACCTAAGGTTACTTTCTCACACATAAGATTTCTTTCTCACTCATCTAGGGTCAGACTATCTAAGTTGAGCTTAGCTGCAGGTCTGTGGGTCAGCTGGAGACCATGCTTTTATGTGTCTCTCATTCTTACGGACCCCACAGCTACCCAAGGAATGTTCTTTTCCATGGCCTTGGTAGAGGGAAAAGTCCAAGCCCAATGATGCAAGCCTCTGTTTTGTCGTATCCAGTGATACTCCATTGGCCAAAGCAGACACATGGCCAAGCCCCAGGTTAAAGGTCCAGAAGGTATTCTCCACCTACTGTGAGGCCAAAGCAATCACCCAGCCAAGTTCAAAATCCATGGAGTAGGAAAATATACCATCATCACTGAGGTGGTGTTGAAGAGTGAATATCTCTGCATAATAATCCAATTTATGGCATGACCTCATTGTGATTCAGTAGAAAACAGAGCTTCATCTGAACCCTAAAAGTGAGTTCAGGCTTTTAACAAAAAGAAGAGGTTGTTTTTGTTGTTGTTGTCATGTGCTTATATTTACTTTTGGGGAAAGCAGATTAAGGAAGAAATAGGACTAGTGTTCAGAGCTGGTGTTTTGATTCATACTTTGGATCTCTAGAAATATCCCAATAGCAATACTTAGGTTACAGTTTTAAGTTCTCAAGCAATGAGGTGCTGCCTGAAGCTTTAATTTCTCATTGTTTATCTTTTCCAATTTAGAAATCATTCTCTTTGATGAACTAAATGAAGAATTTGGGGCCTGGGGTTCCTGGAAATATAAGGAGAATGCTGTACATAGGGTCCATAGTTTCATGAGGCCGTCAATAGGCCAGTAACTAGAACAGGAGAAGATTGGTTGACCATAGAGTTGAGGGTCCATATCTGGGCTCTCTATTCTGTTCCACTGATCTATGTGTCTGTTTTTGTGCCAATACCATGCTGTCTTGGTGATTACAGCTTTGTAATATAGCTTGAAATCAGGCAATGTGATGCCCCCAGCTTTTTCTTTTTCAACATTTCCTCGGTGATTTGGGGTCTTGTCTGGTTCCATACAAATTTTAGGATTGTTTGTCCCAGCACTATGAAAAATGCCATTGGTATTTTGATCAGGATGGCGTTGAAAGTATAGATCGCTCTCGGCAGCATAGACATTTTAACAATGTTTATTCTTCCAATCCATGAGCATGGAATGTTTTTCCATCTTTTTGTGTCTTCTTCAATTTCTTTCATAAGTATTCTGTAGTTTCTAGAGGATAGATCCTTTACCTCTTTGGTTAGGTTTATTCCAAGATCTTATGGTTTTTGGTGCTATTACAAATGGAATCAATTCCCTAATTTCTCTTTCTACATTGTTACATTGTTAGTGTATAGGAAAGCAACTGATTTCTGTGCATTGATTTTTGTATCCTGCCACATTACTGAATTGCTGTATGAGTTCTAGTAATTTGGGGGTGGAGTCTTTTGGGTTTTCCACATAAAGTATCATGTCATCTGTGAAGAGAGAGAGTTTGACTTCTTTGCCAATTTGAATACCTTTTATTTCTTTTTGTTGTCTGATTGCTGTTGCTAGGACTTCCAGCACTATGTTGAACAATAGTGGCGAGAGTGGGGATCCTTGTCATGTTCCTGATCTTAAGGGAAAGGCTCTCAGCTTTTCCCCATTGAGAATGATATTCGCTGTGGGCTTTTCATAGATGGTTTTTATAAATTGAAGAATGTTCCCTCTATCCCTACACTACTACAATGGAAAAAAGGCAGTCTCTTCAATAAATGGTGCTGGGAAAATTGGACAGCTATATAGAGAAGAATGAAATTCGACCATTCTCTTACACCGTATACAAAGATAAACTCAAAATGGATGAAAGACCTCAATGTGAGACAGGAATCCATCAAAATCCTAGAGGAGAACACAGGCAGTAACCTCTTCGACATCGGCCACAGCAACTTCTTTCAAAACACGTCTCCAAAGGCAAGGGAAACAAAAGTGAAAATGAACTTTTGGGATTTCATCAAGATAAAAAGCTTCTGCGCAGCAAAGGAAACAGTCAACAAAACAAAGAGGCAACCCACGGAATGGGAGAAGATTTTTGCAAATGACATTACAGATAAAGGGCTGGTATCCAAGATCTATAAAGAACTTTTCAAACTCAACACCCAAAAAACAAATAACCAAGTCAAAAAATGGGCAGAAGACACGAACAGATGCTTCTCCAAAGAAGACATACAAATGGCTAACAGACACATGAAAAAATGTTCAACATCATTAGCCATCAGGGAAATCCAAATCAAAACCACATTGAGATACCACCTTAACACCAGTTAGAATGGCAAAAATTGACAAGGCAAGAAACAACAAATGTTGGAGAGGTTGTGGAGAAAGGGCAACCCTCTTACACTGTTGGTGGGAATGCAAGCTGGTGCAGCCACTTTGGAAAACAGTGTGGAGGTGCCTCAAAAAGTTACAAATAGAGCTACCCTATGACCCAGCAATTGCACTACTGGGTATTTACCCCAAAGACCCAGATATAATGAAAAGAAGGGCCCTATGCACTCCAATGTTCATAGCAGTAATGTCCACAATAGCCAAACTGTGGAAAGAGCTGAGATGCCCTTCAACAGATGAATGGATAAAGAAGATGCGGTCCATATATACAATGGAATATTACTCAGCCATCAGAAAGGATGAATACCCAACTTTTGCATCAACATGGATGGGATTGGAAGAGATTACGCTAAGTGAAATATGTCAAACAGAGAAAGTCAGTTATCATATGGTTTCACTTATTTGTGGAACATAAGGAATAGCATGGAGGACATTAGGAGAAGGAAGGGAAAAATGAAGGAGGGGTGGAAATCAGAGGGGAAGATGAACCATGAGAGACTCCAGGAAACAAACTGAGGGTTTTAGAGGAGAGGAGGGTGGGGGATGGGTGAGCCTGGTGATGGGTATTAAGGAGGGCACATATTGCATGGAGCACTGGGTATTATACGCAAACAATGAAGCATGGAACACTACCTCAAAAACTAATGATGTACTGTATGGTGACTAATATAACATAATAAAAAAAAATTACTAAAAAAAACAAAACTAGAACAGGGAACATCATTCTGGCCTTCCAGAAAAAGGGTAAAAGGGAACTCCAAAAACAAAAGCTCAAGGTTGAATCGCTAAGTCCAGACTGATCACGAAGGAGATGGTTCCTGAATCCTTTAAAGTGGTGATCCCATTCCCCATAGTTCCATTCAACATACCCAAGCCAAATTTACTTGTTTCCTTTTGGGAAGCCTGTAGATTTCAGTAGAAATTTGACAAAGACTCCTACAATATTCTTGTAGCTAGAAGTATGGGCAATATAATAATACAGTTCAGTCAAATCTTAGTTATTTAGAGTGCTACTTAGAAAATGTTCATTACGGTCACCCTGAAGGCCTGCCTCTGACAGGGTGCCTCAGGACTCTGGCCTTGGTCATCCCCTGACAGTTTAATCAATTACTTGAATGAAAAAAAAATCAGAAAGCATGCTAATCAAGTTTGTGGGTGACACAATGCTGGGACGGTGAACAAGTGCAAACCCACACTCAGAGTAATAGACTAGAGTAATAGAGTACATTGAACAAGGATAATCACAAAACCCAAATTTAGGCCCTGAAGCAGTGTAGGCTGTGAAAGTCATCTGCCTTGATAACAGTTTAAATAGAAAACATCTGGGGATTTCAGAGGAGACTTCAAGCTCAGTGTGAATCAGAAGGGTGACAGAACTGCCCAGAGATCTGATAAAATTTGAAAGTCCACTTTCATAGCAATTTTGTTCCAGATCAGAAAAAGTCATAGTCCCACTGCACACAAAGTTGATTCAGGCACTTTTGTCACCCCAGAAATGACCAAGGATAATTTGATTTTCTGGCCAGCTAGAAAGACATCCTCTTCTCATCCTCTCATTTTTGTCTGATTTTCCTTCCTGAAGCTCTACCGTTAGGCATAGAGAGCTTAACTTTTGATTTAGCCAATAAGCATTTCATGCATTCAACAAATATTTATTTAGAACCTGTCATATGTATTCACTATACTGAATCCTTCTTCTAGTGCTAGGGGTGGGATGATAAACAAGATAAACACAGCAATGGGGAAAATGCACAAACATATACATTACAGTGTGCAAAATGCTAAAATGATGGTATTTGCCAAGTGCTGTATTAACACTGGTTTCCCCCAGGCAACAAGTATATTGTTGGGCTACAGCAGAGAGTTTGTTGTTTTAAGGGAGTCAGTGTTGAGGTCATTTTACCCCAGGGCCAACCTCGGAGCCTGGCACATAGTATTTAATAAGTAAGTGACTGATGGAGGGATGGGAAAGAAGACTGGCTGGCAGATCTAAAGGCAAGGCCCAACTCTGCAGCTTCCCAGCAGGGAGACCATGAGCAAGATGAATCAACTCACTGAACCTTAGTGTCCCATAAGTTAAATAGGATGATGATCCTCATCTCCCAGGGTTGTTTGGCAGATTTAATGAAATAGATTGGGTTAACAGACATTAAGTCCACAAAGGTATATGGAACCTAGTAAGAATAAGCTGTAGTCTCCATCGTGCCTCTGACTCGTGTGCCAGCAGGACTGTATTTGGATTATTCTGGGTGTCACGTTCTAAGAAAGGCATTTGCAGATCAGTCTGTTCAGAGCAGAGACCAAAATGAAGAGAGGGTCAGGAAGCAGGAGAGACTGAGGGGCCAAGGAGATGAAGATGATTTAAGAGCTTTCCTCAGTGAAAGGAAGCTGCCTTACACCCAGAGCCCCAGAAGGAAGTACTAAAACAGGAGGAATTAGAGAGCTGGATTCTGGGTATGGAAAATGTTCTGACAACTACAGCTGCCAAGAATACAGTGAGCTACCTCATCAAGCAAGGAGCATCTCATTGCTGGTACCTTTAAAGCAGAGCCTGGAGGAACATCTGCCAGGGCTTTTCATACAGTCACTTATTTATTCAACAGAATATTTCTTGAGTGCCTACTATGTGCTGTCATCTTATGCTAGGAATCTTTGGATTAAAAAGGGGAAAAAAAAGAAAAAAGACAGCCTCTGGATCTAAGGTGCTCAACAAGAGCAAACAATTCTGTGCATGATGCTATCAGCTGCTGTAGGAGCACAGAGGGTTTAGCAGGAGGGATTTCACATCACACTTGGGTGGGAGGTGGAATGGATGACCTCTAAAGTCTCTTGGCTCCTATTCTGTGATTCTCTGTAAGACAGAATCTCTGTCTGCAAAGAATTTACTCATCTAATCCACAGACTTCCCTCAGATTTAAACCTTGGAGACCCAGGCCCCTAATGCTCAAATGGTAAGACTCCACAAAAACAGTAACAATGATGCCTTATATCAATAACACCCTTTCCCCTCTAATCTGCTGGAAGAAGTTTTACATTATAACATCTGAAACTCACACCTAACTTACACCTAAGACCATGTCTAAATAGATAAGGAAATGAAGCAACAGAAACAGCATAGGAGACTGGCCTAAAGTTACCCAGCTCATTCACAGCAGGGCTGGGAAGAACTCAGGCCTCCTGAGTCTCATTTACTGTTCTTGCCAAGAGACCATAATGCATTTAGCTTTCTCCTTTGGTGGATTTTGTCCCAGAAAGTTTCTCTTTTCTTCTGCCCTGTCCCTTCCTCCCTACTCTGTTATTGCAAGCACAGAATCTGGCAGATGAATGACCTGACTGATCTCCCAAGTCTCCCTCTGAAACGTAGAACCCGACATCCTTTACATTTGGAATTCCAAACACAGTCATTGCTGTGTCAGAAAAATATTAACTGTTTGAGCAGTGGACCTTGCCACCAGCCCAGGAGAATGATAAGCACAGGCAGAGAGGGAAAGCGCCTTTGTTCAGCTCTAAGGGAAGATGCATGACCTAATTCCAGTGGTGATGCTGCTTTTTTAAAAATAAAATATAGGGATTCAGAGGGCTGTGATAAGATCATTGGCTCTATGGGGAAATGGCCTTCTCTGAGAGACCAATAAATGTGAGCTTTGGCTTATTTATTTGGCTTCCATTTGAGGTTGAAGTAGAAACCAGTAGGCAGGTCCTGAGGCCAGGACTTCTGCAAATGTTGGACCATAGGCTGCTTGGAGTACTGTCGTCTTCTTTTATTTCTCCGAGTGAGTCACTCCGATAGCCTGAGCAGGCTTTTGAGAGACAGTGTGAGAACCTTGTTTTGACACCATCCCATCAGATTGAGTAGCATGCTGTGTTCTCATGGGCAGGAGTCAGACAGTGGGAAGATAGGTGAAGGATGTGGGTGTCTGGGAAGGACACGGCACCATAGCCTTAGTGTGTCCCTGACCAGTGGCCCTCTGGGCACCTCCTGAGCCACTCCCAGGCCTGGATTGGAATTCTCCAGCTTGATCAGTCAGGTGACTTACATGATCAGCTTCTAGAAACACCAGAGAGAAAAGTCAGGAAAATCTCTAGACTTTCATCCATGAAGGATTGGGCTTTCAAAGGAATTCCCAAAAAGGAATTTGGTATTTTTGGCAATGACAGGACCATGGGAAGATGACCCACCCCTATACACAACTACACCTCACGCAAATGCGTGCGCGCACACACACACACCAGCACTTCCTAATCCTCTTATCTTGCTTTATTTTTCCCACAGTACAAATTTTTTTGGAGTCATTTATTTGTATATTTTCTGTCTCCCCCCACCAGGGAATATCAGCTAATTCTAAGAACTCTATAGTTTCAAAATCCATGAGGGCAAGGACTTTGTTGTTCATTGCTGCAGCCCCAGTCCATAAAACAGCGACAGGCACATAGCTAGTTCTCATTAAACAACTATTTCTTCACTTGTGGCCCAAAGCCCTATTCTTGGAGATTTATTAACTTATTTTTCTTTTCTTTTTTTTTTTAAAGATTTTATTTATTTATTTGACAGAGAGATAGAGAGCACAAGTAGGCAGAGAGGCAGGCAGAGGGAGAGGGAGAAGCAGGCTCTCTGCTGAGAAAGGCACCCGATGCAGGGCTCAATCCCAGGACCCTGGGATCATGACCTGAGCCGAAGGCAGCCGCTTAACCAACTCAGCCACCCAGGTGCCCCTATTAACTTATTTTTCAAAGGTTTCAAAGTTATTAAAATGCAAACATCCCTAGAATAGCACTTTAAGTCTTAATAATAATTCTCAGCTAATAAATTTTGAGGACAGGAGCCTCTGCCATGACATTATGGAACATAGGTACTTTCCAGAATGATGCTTAACAGGAAAGCATACAGGTGAGGAGGACCTAATTCAGGAGGTGAGAAACAAGGAGGTAGTGAGTAAAGCCTGAAGTATGGCCTCTTGCCTAGAAGTCATGTTTGACTCCCTGGCCTCCTCCAATCCAACATCAGTTTCTACCAAATCTTATGTCAGCTCTGGTGGAGTGACACTTTTCCTCTCTGTTCTCACTACTGATACCACAGTGCACAACCTCACCGCCTCTCCCCTGGTGATGTCAATGATCACCTACCCAGTCTGATGCCTCCTGTCTCCCCATATTAGCCATGCATACCACTTCCAGGCCAACCTTCTGAAATACCGCTTCTATCTTACTCCCAGGTGATTGTCATTAGGACTGCTTATCAGTATTTCTGACTTTCCTTTTATAGGCATAAGTGGGTGATTAGTTCTGTTCAGTGAATTGGAAGAAGTGATGGATGTTGCTTTTGGGCCTGATCATCTCACTGATGTTGTGACAGCCTCCAGGTCTCCGTCAGTATGGCACAGCAACCATCATCATTTGAGATTAGGCTCCGTTCTGAATGAGGAGGATGAGCAGACACCTCTGCTAACCAACCATGGACATGGGGCAAAAAAGTAACATTTGTTTTTTGAGGCTCTGATAATTGGGGATTCTTTATTACTGCAACATAACATAGCCTATCCTGATGGATCCCTACCACCCACTCAAGAACCTACAATATTTCTCATTTTCCATGATTGCACATGATATAGCATACAGACTGTGGTTAAACAGACCTACACCTAAGTCCCGGTTCTACTACTTACCATAAGTTAAGGACAAGCTACGTTATCTCTTAAGTCTCCTCATTTGTGAAATTAGAATAATAATTGGATAAGTAAGCTTCCCAGAATCAAGTTCCCAAATGCCAGAGTCTCAAGAATACAGAAAATAAGGAAATATAGACAATATAGCGTGTGATGGTGAACTCTGTAGTGAAAACAACTGGGAGGAATAAAAGATGATTTCATCCTACAACTCAAGCCACAAGGACAGAGACTTGGCCTTGAGGTAAGAGTCTGAAAATGGCTGCAATGAAGCTAAGAGAGTGCCAACACCTCCTCTGGGCCCATGAGCAGAAAGGAAGCAGTATCCTTAGGGGAAAATGGAGTTTTGGTTAAGGCCTGAGTTTACAGGGAGGAGTCCAGAAATGTAGGGAGTTCAGGCTGAAAAACAGCTCCAGAGAGAACAATCGAAAGAGTAGGCAAGAGATCAGGAGTGGAAGACAGAACAGAGCTTGAAAAGAAGCATGAGACAATAAATGAGATGATCATGAGGGCAGAGGAACAAGGAGTAGGGGTCATGGTTGGACTGACTGCTCTGCACAGGCTGATGTCCCAAGTAGTTCAAGAAGCCTGACTAAACTAGAGTGTCCATTAGTTTGATAATATGTGGCTAAGAAGTTCCTGAATTTTTTTTAATGAGAACTCTGCATAAGCCCCTGCAGAAAGGATTTCTTGGCTTCTGAATGTCCTACTCCCAGTAGAATAACCAAAGCCCAAGGTAGCTTGGAGATTTAAGGCTTTGGCTATGT
The DNA here is from genome assembly GCF_011800145.1 of Mirounga leonina. NCBI lineage: Eukaryota > Metazoa > Chordata > Mammalia > Carnivora > Phocidae > Mirounga > Mirounga leonina. The sequence continues at coordinate 9,206,846 of NW_023270387.1, read as the reverse complement.
AAATGGAGAAGGTTGCCATATTTGGGGGAACTGCCTTTGACTTCTCCCCACAGAAACAGGAAAGGATGAAATGAATCCTTGGTGCCTCCTAGTGGAGTCCCCATGGCCCCTATTTCTCAGGGTCTTTATTTTCGAATCTGTTGCTATTCCAATACACAATGTGGGCACTCAGGATATCAAGATACAGGAGACAGAGAAAGTGGATATAAAAGGTAGTTGATCTGAGACCAATTCTAAGATCTCTAGTTTCAAAACCCAAGGAGCTCCAGCCGGTCATGCCAGGCCATGGAGGGACTGTCCCCAAACACCCTTCTTTTGACCAAAGGAATTAGTCATTGCCCAGTTTTTCCTGTCCAGCTGTTTGGAAAGCCTGAAGCATGAATTCCTCCAATGCCTCTATGCCTTCTTCTCAAAGGTTCTTGCTGTTCATGTTGCATGACTCCTTGCTAGTGATGACCTTTATTCTGACTTTCCCTCCCTATCTCCTCCACACTTAACACTTGCCCCACATGGCTGCTTCTTAATGTTTGTTCACTCATTATTCAAATACTGAGCATCTACCATATACTGGGCACTATACTAGATGTTGGAGGCCCGATTTCCATTGTATATACCAGTCTTCCATCAACCCAGATTCATGAAGGATCCCCTACATGGAACACAGGACCAGGGCAGGTGCTGAAGTGTGGTACCAGAAGGAAGGCTTGATTCAGTCCCTGACTAGCTAGAGCTTGTAGTCTGTGGAGGACACATGACCTACACAAGTCTTCATTTTGCAAGACAAGCTGAGCAATGGATGGGACACTGCTAAGAGGTGTGTTTTCAATTATGGAAAATGCAGAGGTAAAATCCCAGACTCTTCCGTTTAAGTCACTGTTAGATCTTGGCTGAGTTTCTTATTCCTCTGGGAACTTCAGTTCATCAGGCTGTAAAATGAGTATAATCATCATCTACCCCCAACACTGTTGAGAAGATCAAATGAATTAATGCCTGTGGAAACCTTTTACAAACTGTAAAGGGAGGTGAGGATTATTATCTACAACTTAAAAAAAATTGTGCCCCCAAACGATAAGCTGTAGTGGTGGTAATGTTCCCCCATATTATCCAGAACTCAAAACCAAATAGGCTGGCTTCTGAAAGCTCTGTAAATGTAGCCCTGGGGGAGATACTCTTAACCACTACCCTTTCCAAGTTGCTACTATAAATTCCAGTAGTTTCCAGAGAGCCATGGGATGCTCACACCTAATCAGGGCCTCTGAACTTTTTGGAAATCCTGTCTACAGAAAGCACCCGGTCTTAGACAGCAGAGCTGAATGCCCATTCAGATAACGAGCTGCACAGCTGTGCAGCATCAAATATTTCCCCACTTATGGTGGCATTAGATAAAGTTATTGGAAAGGCCTTTCTCCCACCATTGAGTAGTAAATGCTTTGCTAATTTGCCTGATGATACATTTATGATGGTTGCTTGCTGATCCTCTTCCCCAGTCCACCTTTAATGGTCTGTTAGGAGAGGCCAGTCTTCTCCAATGAACCAACTTTATTTCATTATAGTTTATTATTGTATTTTATTCAGGGAGTGCCCACAAAATGAGAAAGCAACCTACAAAAACTCTCTCATTGCAGGCATAATTACTGCCTCAGTGCTTAGAAAGAAAGAAAAACAAATAGTAATCTTTGTTAATTGAAACAGTAAAATATGTGCAGTTCAGAACTATTCTGTGTAGAATTTTAAGAGGAAAAACTCTTACCCCCACCACATACATACACTCACACAATGGAGCATTGCCCCTGAAACTATGAAACGTAAATAAGCAGGACCCTCTCTCCTCTTTCTTGCTCCGTCATCTGTCTTCTGCCACCCCCTACTCTGTGTGTGTGTGTGTGTGTGTGTGTGTTTGAAACTCAGTGTGCTGGTATTAATTATTTTTCAGATTTTTTTTGGCAGGATTGTTCTATAATTAAATCCATTTCCCTTGGGGGGGATTTACTTGGCTTGTTTGCATTTCTTGTGTTCCTTTCACAGAATAAAATGTAAAAACAAAGTTTTGTTTGCACTTGGTTCTGCAATTGCTCCACTCCTCCCACCCCCCACCCCCGCCCCCCACCTCAACCCCACCACGCTCAAGTTCTTCAGGCCTCTGGCCATAGCCATAAAACATAAGCAATTCAACAATTCTCAGGACAATTTTGCGCAGCTTGGTGGGGGTGCTGGGAGGAGAAGGGGTTGTCATCCATAGGAGAAGCCAATTGTTGGGTGAGCAAATCATGTAATTAATTTGTTTCTACTGTAAAGAGAAACTAACTGCGGTCTCTGCTGGTTCTGCCTCCTTAACTGAATCAGAAACTCAGTGTGCAAAGGTGGATAACCTTTTGGACAATTTGGTAGTCATATATTTATAAAAACATAAGAATCAGAGATGGTGTAGTACTAGAAAAATGGAAGTTTTGTGGTCAGTTGTGCATTCAAACCCTACCTCTACCATAAGGACATTCCAAGATGCAACAAGCCCCTCTCTTTCACACACTGATTACAGCTAAATGACTCTGGGCAAAATATAAAAAGCAACTCTCTGAGAACTGGGAAAGGAAACCAAAGCAAGCAGACTGTGAAGAGGAATTGACACCTGGAGATGCAAACAATATAGGATGACTTCCTGGGGCTTTCTTTCTCTTTCCTCACACGGCAATGCCCTAGGATGGGTCACACAATGGGGCAAGGCTCACACATGGAGCCATGACCCATTGCTGGCACGTGCAGCTAAAACTCTGATTGAAACACTTTTTCTGGCCAGTGAAATTGGGAAAAGGGGATCTCGGAGGTGGACAGGGTGAGGGAAATAATACACAGAAGAGAGTTGGAGAAGAAAATCTCTTAATTCTGTGTAGGAACCCACACAAATCCCAGGGTCAACTCTAAGCTGTGGATGCATGGGACAGTATAGCAAGGGCTGAGAAATGAGCTGTGAACCACTACCCACAGAAAGGAAGACAAAATTTACAGTCTGATCCTGACTAAACCAGAGGAAAACAAAATTTAAAAAAATCAACATTCCCTAGAGGATTTTAACAGGATGCAGGCGAGGCACAACATAGCATTTATACAATCCAGGATGCAATCTAAAATCACTTGACAGACAAAGCAAGAAAATGTGACCAAATCTCAAGACAAAAGACAATCATCAGGTGCTAACAAAGAACTGATCCAGGTGTTGGAATTATCAGACAGGCACTTTAAAAGACTTTAAAGGAGCTAATAGAACTCTCTTGCATGAGGTAGAGGTAAAGGTAAACACACCCAAAAAGAGTGGAAAGAAAGTTCTCAGCAGAGCAACAGAAATAATAAAAAAGGACCAACTGGAAATTTTAGATCTGAAAAATCAAACATCTGAAATTTTTAAAAATGTTTACTGGGTGGCCTCAATAGAGCTTGAAGGTAAATCAATAGAAATTTTACAATCTGAGAAAAAGAAAAATGAAAAACTAGCAAACAGAGCCCTGGGGACTTGGGATGACATGAAAAGGTCATTTTTTTTTTAACTTAATTATTTATTTAACCAAGGTGACAATAAGAGATTCCAAAGGCAAACAGGTAGAGTTATATAGTTGTTAGCAAAACTTAGCTCCTTTTTTTTAACTTTTTATTGTTATGTTAATCACCATACATTACATCATTAGTTTTTGATGTAGTGTTCCATGATTCATTGTGTGTGCATAACACCCAGTGCTCCATGCAGAACGTGCCCTCTTTAATACCCATCACCAGGCTAACCTATCCTCCCACCCTCCTCCCCTCTAGAACCCTCAGTTTGTTTTTCAGAGTCCATTGTCTCTCATGGTTCGTCTCCCCCTCCGATTTCCCCCCCTTCATTCTTCCCCTCCTACTATATGTCCCCTGAGGAGAAGAGAAAGAGTCTTTGAAGAAATAATGACTAAAAACTTTCCAAATTTGGTGAAAGATATAAATTTACAGGGGCAAGAAGCTCAGCAAGTCTATAACTAGCAAAAACTTTCTTTATAAATGAAGGTAAAATAAAAACATTCTCAGATGAAAGAGAACTAAGAAAATTCATAACCAGCAGACCTGCTATAAAAGAAATGTCAAAGGAAGTTATAAAAGGAAATGTTAACAGAGAAAAACTTGGATCTTCAGGAAATAAGGAAAAGCAACTGAAATGGTAAATATCTGAATATAAAAGATTTTTTTTTCCTCCTGAGGACTTAAAGTAGGTGTGTCAGTTGAAAGTAAAAATTGTAACATTGTTTGATGGGGTTTTCAATATATGCAGAGGTGATACATACACAACTATAACATAAAGGGGGAGGATAGAGACCTAAGTGTTTCTAGTGTTTCTCCATTCTACTTGAAGTGGTAAAATATTAACTTCAACTAGACTGTGGATAGTTAAGTACATATATTGTAATCCTTAGAGTAACTACTAAAAAAATAACACAAAGAAAATAGCCAAAAAACTGATAAGTCGAAATGAAATACTAAAAAAAAAAAAAAAAATCAAATAATTTAAAAATAACTAAACAGGTAACAAGGGAATCAAAAATAGAAGGGACAGACAGAAAATGAATAATGGTAGACCTAAATCCAAGCACATCAACAACTGTATTAAGTATGAGTAATCTAACCACACCAGTTAAAAGACAGATTGTCGGGTTGGATTTTTTTTAACCTATCCACTACTCACTAACTATATAATTTGGAAAATCACTTAATTTTATGATCCATAATTTCTTTATCAGTTGTAGGAGAATAATATCTACCATGTAGGGACTATTATGCAGATAAAATGAAGTGGTATCAGCTAAATGCCTAGTAAATAATAACCAACAAATAATATCAACTGTCTGCTAATGATCATTAACAGTGACCACTAACAACTATCTAAATTCATTAACAATGGTTCAAGGCCACTATTCATTTAACCCTGTATCTTTTGTCTTTGAGAAAAGTACCAACAGAAAGGTGTGACCACAAAAGATTAAGGATGTATCTTCCCCAATAAAAGATGGGTTTCTTTTATTCCACTCTGAATCTGACACAAAATTACTATATATTTTTTCTTATAATATCACTATATACTTCTAATGTCTTTAGCACTATGAATTGGCAGATTTTATAGATTGAGGCCCTATTTACACATCTTCTATCAACTCTAAACATTTATTTATTGGAACTAACCCCTTTTGCCCTCATTGAAATAATTCCTGCTCACTAAAAAGTCATAATTTTTATTCCCGTAAGTATACTTTAATTTTACAACACTGAATGTCATAGTAAGGACCCAGGCCCCTCAAGATCTTCTTTTACTGATCTAGATCATTAAGGCATCCACAAATGAGCACACATACTCCACAGAAAGGCATAGCACTGATGCATTCTCCTTACTGAGAAGGCAGATTCCTGGGATTCCAGCCAGAGAAGAGATAGGGATATTTGAGACTGGCTGTACATTTAAGAAGCCAGACTTTGCCAAGGTGCCAAAGAGGTCACGGACCTTGAGATCCACCAGTGGCTGTCAAATTTCCAGGGGTAAAAATACAGAGAATTTCCTCTCAACAACTACATATTGAATGCTACCCTGTGCGGGGCACAGGACTAGGGGACAAGAATAGAGATGAATCAGTGAGGTCAATCAGCATGACTGCTACCCTCAGATGGCTGAAGATCTGCTGGGGGAGTCGGCAGGTCAACAGATTATTTCAGTCAAACGTTGTCAGTGCCTCATTCATACCCCCTTGGACCTGCCTTCTGAAGGCCTGGATACTCATCCCTCAAACCCTGGATGTCCCAGAGATCAACTTAGAGAATCCCCACTCTGGGAACGGGTTTTCTTCAATCATTGTCACACACACAGGGAGGTCTGGGCTTGTATACTTCCTGGTGGTGTTTGCAGTGTCATTTACCATTTTTGTCACCTGTCACAGAAGCCATTACGATATCTGCCTAAGTATTTAAATCAAGTCCTTTACTTTAAGCCAGTGGTTGCTGGGCTTTAATTAAAGCATATTTGCATACGTTAATATCACCCAGCTTCTCTACATTTTAACTGTATTTTTGCATTCAAAACATGACATTTCAGTAACAATAGTTGTCAGTGCCTGGGTGCTTATTTATGCCACAATTACAGGTCCTGTTAATTACAGCCCCGGCTGGCTTCGCCAGCTCCTTCTGACAGCCTGTGTGCAGCCGCAGCTTCAACTCTGCGCGTGTGCATCTCACCACTTACAGAGCAACTCCGCTGTGCCTCAAGGGGTTTGAGGACGTCAGGCTCCCTTTACCTCCCGCCTCGCTGGCTTCCTACACCTTTGGGGGTCAAGAGGCACAAACATAGCTTTTATATCAGAGTCTATCGGTCCTGGCAGCTCTGGCTACTATCCCAGTCTTTACTGAGGATGGAGAAATTCCACCTCTCGAGTACTGCTGAGTGTTACTGGAGTCTAGAAGCAATGGGAGTGGAGGGCTGTTTCTTACTGAGCGTCAGTAATGAGCTGGGTGCTCAGCACCAAAGAGGGTGTGGTCACCTACTGAATTCCTGCTCCCACCTGAGGATATGGTCAAGGTCACCCACGTCTCTTGACAAGCAGAGTCCATCACTCTCTCCTCTGTGCTCTCAAGGAAATCTGGACTAGCTCTGTTAGAGCAGGGACCTCTCCTCACTATTTTTCTATTTCTCTTCTCAACTGAACTATGAATCCTGAGGGAAAGGACCGTACTGTATCTCCCCATTACCTCCCCACATACGGACTCCCGATAAACAGTCTTAGGGGGAAAAAATGAGTAAGAAACCATAGTACCAAAATTCAAGGTTCTGAACTAAAGCCCCAAATGAGGAAATTCCCACTAGTTGTGGGAAACACCAAGACAAAAGGCCACAACCACCCTTGACATAGGGCAAGCCTGTTCCCTCTAGTGGACTAGCTGGCCAGCCAGCCTAGATGCTGCCAGGGCATGCAGGGGACCCATGACCCTCCTTCTGCCCCAACAGCCTTGTCAATCAGACACTGAACTTCCCTTCGGGATGGCCCTGCAGAAATGTTCAGAAACCAGAAACACAAATGACTTGTGGTATCCCAAGACTGCAGAGACAGCCAGAGAAAGGAAGCTCTTCCAAAACCTCCTCTGTGGGCACAGTGCCTTTCTGAACCCTGTGGAGGAGCCAGAGGAGTGAAAAGTCGGCCTGAGCCTGACATTTCCAAACACTGAGTCTAGAACAATAAACACTGAGCTCAGCAGGCAGAGACAAGCCTAATCTGGGTTTCTCATGTTCCTCTCCAAATACTCTCCTGCAAGCCCCAGCCCACAGACAGTCTGTTTGTCTACTGCAGGCCCCTTAGCTGTCACTGACCTCTGAGGGCCAGGCAGAGCTTCCTGGGCCGGACAACAAGGTGACAGTAAATATCTCTGCAGCACAGAGAACAACAGAAGGACACTGTGAGCCAGAGACTGCTTTAGGCCAAACTGGAACCTTACAGAGATGGCGGGGGGGAAGGCTGCTGCAGGAGAGAATGAATACTTGTCTTTGCTCACTGCACGAGACAGGGAGGCCTGGTCTGTCCCATTTTAGCAGCCATTTTTAAACCCCTGTCTGTATACTGCCTTCTCTGCAAGCTTTTGTGTCTCCTTGCATATCAGTTCATTCAACAAAAATATATTAAACACAGATTATGTGCCAAGTACCATGCTGGATTCTGGAGATACAAACATGAATTAGATTCAGATTCTGTCTTAAGAGAGCTTGCCATCTAACTGAAGAAACAAATAGTTAATATTTCTGTAGAGTAGAATATGGTGATTTTGGAGTATACAAGGTGCCACAGGAATAAAGAAGAGGATCACTAGGCTGAGCCTGGGCATCCAGGAAGGCTTCCTGGAGGAGGAGACATCTGAACTGAATTTAGAAAATAAAATAAATTGTATCCAGATGAAGAAAGATGGAAGAGGTATTTCAGGTAGCACAACCAAAATGAGCAAAGGCACAAATGTGTGAAACTATGTGGTGTGTGCCAGAAGCTAAAGGTAGTTTAACAAGACTGGATGTATTGTGCAAGGCAGAACAAGTAGAGGTCAGGCTGAGGGACTGGGAGGGGTCAGTCAGGCCATGGAGGGGTTTTGTAGGGTCCTTCATGCCAAGGGCAGAAGCCTATATTTTCTCCTGAGAAAAACAAGGGGTCTCCGAGCAGGTTTAGGTAGGCATGTGGCATAAAGACATCTACTTTTCAGAAAGCTCATCTAGGCTGCAATGTAGGAAACAGATAATTAGAGGACACTCCTGGAGGTGAAAAGGCCAGTTAGGTGGCTGTCACAGTGATCCAGCAGGGAGCTCAGCTAGTGGCAGAGTATGGAGAGCACTGGACAAACTTGAGAGATACTGAGAGGACAAGCTTGACCAGACTTGGTTATGAGGCTTTCAGGAGGAGAGAGAGGCATTAAGATCAACTTCAAGATTTCTGAATTGGAGAGCTATGGACAGGTTAGTGTTGTTGGTTAAGATAACAATGGTAATTATATTAACAGCTTACTAAGTGCCAGACACTATTGTGCTTTTCATGAGAGATTTCATTTAACATTTACAACAACCCTATGAGATGGGACTATTACTTTATTTTATAAATAAGGAAAGCAAGACAGAGAGTATTACATAACTTGCCTAATGTCACACAAGTACTATATGGTGACCTTGAGACTTTGAACCCTGGGCAGTCAAGGCTCCAGAGGCTATGACACTGACCACTGCTCTGTGTGGCCCCCAGGACACAGGTGGTACCACAGGTGCCTCCCACAGTGTCAGGCACTGAGTCATGGGAGTCTGCCTTGGCAAGTATTTGTTCAGGAGGCTGTGACATAATTTGGTCTCTGCTCTCAGTTCTTGACAGAGAGCCGACCTTATAATTTCCTGAGTAATGGGGGTGATAGAAGCATCTTACAGACAGAGCTCCTAAATCCCTTGGAATTTCCTGGATGATAGGAGCATCTTTTGCTCTCATGAGCGGACTCTTGGTGGGCTCCTGGGTAGCTTCACAATGAGGGCTGGTATCAGATAGACCAAGTCATGATTAGAAGCTGAGAACTTTCAGCTCCATGCTCCATCCTCTGGGGAGAAGAGAGGGGCTGGAGATTGAGTTAATCCATCTTGCCTACATGAAGTCTCCATAAAAATCCCTCAGCTATGGGGTTGAGAGAGCTCCCAATTTGATGAATACATTCATGTGCCAGGAGGTGGGCATACCCCCAACTCCATGGGGACAGATACTCCTGTGCTCAAAACCCTTCTGGACTTTGTCCCATGTACCTCTTCATTTGGCTATTCACTTGTATCCTTTATCATACACTTTATAATAAATGGGTAAATGTAAGTAAATGTTTCCATGAGTTTTGTGAGCCATTCCAGCACATTAGTAAAGTGGGGATAGGGCACCTGACTTCATGGCCCAGTCAGAAGTGCACACACCCTGGGGACCCATTATTTGCAACTAGCATCTGAAGTGAGGGCAGTCTCGTGGGATTGAGCCCTTAAACGTGTGAAGTCTGACACTCGCTCCAGAATTAAATTAAATCATAGGACACCTAGTTGGATTTCCAGAGAGTTGGAAAATTGGTTGGTGAGGGAAGAAATCTCTCACATATTTGGTGTCTGAAGTGTGGAGAGTATAGAAATAGTTTTCCTTTAGAAGTGATCCCATGAACCATTAGTAGGGAAGTAAAGAAGTGAGATGGGGAGGTCAGAAAGCAAACAAAAACAAGGGTAAAGTGATGTACAGGCTACAACTATAGCACTTGGGGCTCAGCCCTGCTGGGGAGCTCTGCAATCAGTGTAGAGCATGTGCCTCAGAGCTGTCAAGAGGGATGAGGAAGCTGGGGTCTGTGCTCATTCCCAGACACTTCCAGCCAGCTGTGATGGCAGGCAGAGTAGGCTCTGGTGGCCAGAGAAAGCCTACAGGTAAAATGTCATAAGTACTGGCAGTAGAAGTCTGGCCAGGATGCAGGTGAGGGTCAGGAGACATGGGTGGGGCACTGACAGCATCTGCTACAAAACCCAGTAAGTGCCTTTGAAAAGCGTAACATTCTGGAATGCCTAATAGATGACTACTTCCATATGTCTAAGCTAAGGACAGAGACATTATAAGAGAAAAACAACAGATACCCAGAACCTCTTTAAAGTAGCATCATGAAACTTGCAGGATAGAAGGACTCTAGATAAAGTTCCTCTCTGAAAAGGGGAGAGGGGAGAAGGAGAGAGAGAGAGAGAGAAAAGGCTCTGGGGGCTTTTTCACCTCTCCTTATTCCAAAACTATGGATGAAGAGAATGTCACGAAACCAGGTCTGCCAGAGGGTCCTCTAAACAGAAGCACTGCCAGTGACTCATGACTCCAGACATACAGGGTCAAGTCTGGGTGTGTGCGCTGGGGTGCAGAATGCCTCCTCTGCGTATCTACAGCCCATATTCCCTTCAGTAAGGTCTCCCCACAAGACTCACCATGCACAGCCATGCAGACCTCACTCCCAGCTGCAACCACCTCTAGGTCTAAATTTCCATTCACTTCTCTGAAGTAGAAAATGCAGACATTTCTGTAGCCCAAGCTCAAGAAAATGACCATGCAGCCACATTCCTGAAGTTTGGTGTGGATGCAATGGAAAGATTGCACTAGAGTTAAATGTTAATTATAGTCTTAAAAGTAATTAAGGCTTAGAGGATTAGAGGAGGTGCTTTATAACCAGATCTGTCCATTAGGATAAAATGTGCAGATCAAAACTTGGACTCTGGGTTCAGAACCAAGCAAAATTGTCTTCTAAAGAGAGAGAGTTATTCAAGGTGGGTTTACTAGATATGGAAATATCAGTGATTTCCCTTGTAGATACAGAGGTAAGAATTAAACTTCGCCAAAGCTGTCCCCTTGGTCACTATGTTGTCAGGCAAACTGTTTACAAGTCGACTCACTTCAGATACCAGAATTTGAAACAATACCAATCCCTCCACCCCAAATCTCCAATAGATTCTTTAATAAAGACAAAGAGAAATATTAGCTGAGAATGACCCAACCACTACAACGAAATGTGTTACATGCAGTTTTTTAAATGGTTATCTTTCAACATGAATATGTTTATGATATGAGGTCAAGTAGTGAAGAGGAAGTTCAAAGTAGGTGGGTCATATACCCAAGTTCATTGCTTTTCAACTATATCCTGTCTCCCAGATGAACCATAAAATGAAGGGACACCCATTGTCTGAGGAGTGACTGAAGAAGGTGAGGACATATTAGGGGAGGAGAGACGAGAACGCTGATGCTGTGAGTAGGTGAGAATTCCAGAAGCCTGTGCTAAAGGCAACCCTACACATATGTTGGCTTCTCTGCTCTGCTACTGGGAAGCCTCCACTTGGAAGGGTCTCTCCAAATGTATCATAGCTCCTCTCCTTAACTTTCCACTGCCAAGACTTAAAGATTGGGGAGTGTTCACCTCAAAACACCACTCCTTTAGGATCCTCAGTTTGGCCACTTTCTTGTTTCCCTCCCTGTTATGAACTGAACTGTGTCTTCCCAAAATTCTTATGTTGAAGTTCTAAACCCCAATACCTCAGACAATAGGACTATAATGAAGACATGGTCTTTAAGGTGGCAATTAAGATCAAGTGAGGTCATAAGTGTGGGCCCTAATGCCTGGGTGGCTCAGTTGGTTAAGTGTCCAACTCTTGATCTCAGCTCTGGTCGTGATCTCAGGGTCATGAGTTCAAGCCTGTGCTGGGCTCCATACTGAGCATGGAGCCTACTTAAGAAAGGGAGGGAGAGAGGGAGAAAGAAAATACAAGACAAAAGGGACTCACACACACACAGAAAAAAGTGTAGGAAGACACAATGAGAAGGCAGCCATCTGCAAGCCAAGGAGAGGGTCTCACCAGAAACCAACCCTGCTGGCACTCTGATCTTGGATTTCTAGCCTCCAGAACTGTGAGACATAAATTTCTGTTGTTTAAGCCCCCCAGTCTGTGGTACTTTGTTATGGCGGCCCCAGCAAATTAATACACTCTTCCTGCTCCTCCACCTCACTTGTACTGCCCAGGGAGCACAGCGCCAGCATACAAAGTCAGCTACATCCTGCTTCCCTCATCTTTAAAAGGAGTGGCTATAGTAGAACCTCCCTAAGTCACCTCTAGCTCTGGCATTCTGTCCACCTGTAACATGTATTATTCCACTAGAGTGAGGAAAATCTCAGGGAATTAACCATAAATGAAGAACATCCCTCTCTCCCAACTCATTTAACTCAATGGATTCTGCTGACTTCGAGAGCACTGCTTCGTTGCTTCCAGGAATTTATTTTTCATCCACCTTATATGTACTTAGCACCCATCAGGTGCCACAAGTAATACTGCACTGCTGACCTCTCTGTTGCCATTCCTGTTTTTACACCGTAGGTCCAAATAAAATGTTCTTATAAACTTTGATTCATATGCTCATCTTTTTCTCTTGCTCTCTTTCTCACTGCCAACCCCGCTCTCTCTCATTTATTACTCTGGGGGAAGCCGGGGGCCATGTTATGAAGACACCCAAGCAGCCTTATGGAGAGGCCCACGTAGGGAGGGACCTGAGACCTCATGCCAATAACTGGCAAGAAACTGAAGCCTGCCAGCAACTCCGTGAGCAACATACTAGAAAATGAAATTTCAGAACTGGGTTTTCTGATGCTAAATGGCAAACTTTTTCTCCATCTTAAACATGGATCCTCCAGCCCCGGTTAAGCCTTCAGATAACTGCAGATAAGCTGACATCTTCACTGCAGACTTAGAGACCCTGAACCACAACCACTTACTTGCTAAACAGCAACTGGATTCCTACCAACACAAAGTGTGAGATAATAAAATGTCTACTGTTTTGAGCCATTGAGTTTTAGGGTTGCACCATAAATAACTACTAAATTCCTTGAGGGCTACTCTGTGGCACCTTTCACAATGCCTTACTCAGGGCTGGTCTCCGAGGATGTGTAGGTTTAGTATTTGTCACCCAACTGTTTTGACCAAGAAGGACTGGTCTTCTCCTGCCAAGGGGATGGGAAAGTTTAAGGAAGGCTATAATTTGGACCTTTAGGGCAAAAAAGAAAATATAAAATGGTGAACAAAAGTCATGGCATGATATAGTGGTTTATTAGTTTCCAATGGCTGCCATAAAAATTACTGCAAACTTAGTGGTTTTAAAACAACGCAAATTTATTTTCTTCTAATTCTGAAAGTCAGAAGACAAAAATCAGTTTCACTGGCTTAAAGTCAAGGTGTCATCAGGGCTGGTTTCTCCTGGAGGCTCTAGGGGAGAATCCATTTCCTAATTTTGCAAACTTCTAGAGTTGTATTTCTTGCATTCCTTGGCTCATGGCTGCTTCTTCTATTTTTAAAGCCGGGGGGCAGCATCTTCAAATCTCCCTGTGCTACTGTCTTCATATCACCTTCTCTCTGTAAGGATCCTTTTGATTACGTCTGTCCCACCTGGATACTCCAGAATAATTTCCCCACATTAAGATCTGTAACTTAATCATATCTGCAAAGTCCCTTTTTGGCACATAAGGTGATATTCCCAGGTTCTGGCGATGAGGATGTGGACATATTTGGGAGCCATTACCCAGCCTACCACAGCAGAAAAATCCCACTTCTAGGGTCAGACAGATCCAAACTCCAATCTTCTGATTAACAGTTAACTGTGTGAAGTTGAACAAATAACAACTAAGCTTAGGTTTTCTCACCTCCATAACACAGATGATAAAACTTATTAAAGTAAATGCACCTGGCACTTTCTGCTTTCTAAGTAAGTGCCAGCTTTTCTCTTCCTTCCTTTTACTGAGTAGCTAGAAAGACGAGGACCTGGACCAAGAAGGAAGAGGGCTCCAAGGTTGTCGCCTTGTAACTAGTTTTGTATGGCACTTAATGTTTACAAGGCAGTTTTATGCCTATTACCTCATTTGACTATTACTCCCATTTTACCAAATGAGGAAAACAGAGGCAACAAGGAATTAAGTGATTTTCCCAGCTCCCAGCTAGTGTCATAACTGGGTTTTCTGATGCTAAATCCTACGCTCTTTCCTTTATATGCCAGGCACCTGGGTAGGGCTTGCAAAAATCAGCTACCAAACTAACTACATGAAGTGAGAAAAGAAGGACAGCAGAATAGGGTATTATCATGAATGCTTGGAGGGAAGGTGCAGGAAAGCTTTGAGAGGACAGAAAGGAAAAGTGACAGTGAGCAGTGTTCTCCAAAGCAGGCCCAGTCTGGCTCCTGAGAAACAGGAAGAGAGCGAGACCTGCCTTCACCCCCACACCATCCATTCTCATTCCTTTCCTCGCACACGGGCTATCTCAGACCTTTGGTAATAAATAACTTTCAGATGTGGCTCATCAGCTTGGCGTATCTGATAAGACACCATGTCAGGAGTCAGAGGCCCACCCGGGGGACGCTTTCATTATTCCAGCAGGGAATTACAAGGGATTGCACTGTGGAAGGACTTGCCTGGCTCCCGAGTTTGGAGCCAGACCCAGAAGGTGGGAGAGTTGCTCTGCTGGGGGGCGGCGGGGGCATGAGGTTCATGGACTCACATGGAGGGGAAAGGGCTGTCTGTTCCCTCTATAAAATCATAACAAAAACACATCACACCTCTCCCTGAACATCTCCAAAGCACTCTAACCTACATTTTCTCACTTGCCCTCACAAAATCATGCTCATTTTACATAGAAATAGATACAAAGAAAGCAAAACCAGTTATTGAATGTTTAATATTTGCTAACACTGGAACAAAAAGCCTTATAAGCCTTTTAAGCATTATGCAAATGTAATCATCTCAAGTTCTCCATGAGGTAGGTCTTCTCAACTCCAGATGAAGGACCTGAAGTTCAGAGAGGTTAAGTGGCTTGCATAAGAAGACAACAGCTACTATGTGACCGAATCAGCATTGAAACACAGGAGGTCAAGGTGCTAATTAGCAATCCCCTTCCAGCTGAAGGGACAGAGCCCCATGGTGTGCAGCTGGAGCCTTTTCCTCTGGAGAAGTCAGAGGGCCCTCTTCAGCAATGGGGGTACATATCACAAGGGGGCCTTGGAATTACATGGGTGAGTTTAGCTGTGTATCCCAGAGCCTGGCCACTCTGCGCATATGAAAACACATCTTCGATAAAACATGGTAAATTAAGTCAGACTTCCAAACGTTTCCTAAGAGTTGGTAGTAAAGGCCTCTGTGGCAGCTAACTTAATTTTTCCCTTAGACCTGCATGTTCTTGAAGCAGGTGGACAGGCCTAGCCAGACTTCAAATGGCTGCAAATGGGAAATAGGATTAGAATAGCCCCCTGAGGACCTCTTCTGACATTATTTCACCCCTCCTGGTTAATTTTCTATTTCAATGTTAAGGAGAGATCTTTTGTCCCTCTAGGCTGCTCTCCCATTCAGCTTAATTTACAAAAGAAGGCTTTGCAATACTGAATTGAAAATTATTTTCATGATCCAGGAACGAAGCCCTCGCTGGACTAGAGTTCAGCGACCTGCACCCCCTGCAGGCCAGGTAAGGGAGCCCCCAGATAGAGAAGCCTCAGCCCCAGCAGGGTCACAGGGCTAAGGCCAAGGTGAGAAGGCAGGCAGGCCGGGGATGACAATGGCAGGTGGAATGGGGCTGGGGGACTGGTGGCCAGTGTGGTGGGCACAGAGCCAGGCATGGTGGGGCTGGGGGGCGGTGGTTGGCAAGATGGGTGAACTGGAGGGGGTTGAACTGGAGGGGGGCCTGAAGCTAACCCAAGGCAGGACTGAGCCCCAAGCTTTGCCCAAACACTTGGAGCAGAGGGCTCCAAGCATGAGGCTCAGAGTGATCCCACAGATGTCTTTCTGCCTTGCTTCTCTAGAGAAGGAGCAAATTCTTAGGCTGTTGCCTGTGGACCCCTACCTACCTTCATCCCCCTCAACAAAGAATCCCACCTCCAGAGGGATGACCATTTGGTCCCTGTCCCTGGCTCCTCCCCAGGACAAAGTGCAGAAAGGTTAATTCAAAGACAGCAAGTGGGATCAGAAGAGGTGGGCTTTGGAGCAGAGAGAATCAAATCCAGGCAGGCCCCCACTCACTGGCTGAGTAGCTGTGGGCAAATTGCTTAATTCCTTTATGTATCCCTTCATTCCTCAAAAAGTGAGGATAATGTTATCTATCCCAAGGGGATTTTGTGACGGCCAGCAGAGTTTATGAGTACATAGAGAACAGCCAGTGGATGGCCTGCCACATAGATGCATGATAAATGTCCTTCTCCACTTTCCCTTTCCTCTGAGCAGGGGCCCAGAGAGAGGGTGGGGACCCTGACCTCGCAGCATCTGCTGCCAGCCCTAATGGCACCTGATGCACTTTGGCTGAACCTCCCACTTGAGGGGGCATGATCCACAGGGGGACAGGACAAAGCACCAAACCCTGAGACAAGGACAGTCTGAACAGATGCTGGACATCTGCTGGGTTCTCACTCAGCACAGAGCCCCTGGAAGTCACCCAGGAAAGAACCCATAGCCACCCATATTTGCATAGCATATTATAAACCTCAAAGCGCCTTTGCCTACATCATCAACATTAGCTTAACACCAGACATAACGCTAGGAAGATAGAGCAGGTAGGTCTTTTTTGTAGTTTACAAACAAGAAACCTAAAGTTTCAACAGTTTATATAAATCTTCCAAGGTCCTACAGCTAATGAGATGCAGAGTTGGGGTTCAAACCCACTGAATGGCCCCCTTGTCCCACACCCTTTCAGCTGAAGCTGTACCTGACGCTGAGGAGGAGATAGGAATATATCCAAGGTTAACACAGACTGTAGGTTGGAAGGCTGGGGTGGGGGCGACCCCTTCAAAGTGGCTTGTTAATTTAGTGCTAGCTTGACCCCCTCAATTAGCTGCTGGACAGAGCCAGGCCCAGGGGAGATGGACAGTAGGGCTTAATGGAAATGGAGATGCTGGTGACGATATGAACAATCTGAATTATGGTCTCAATTTGCACAGAGCCTGATGGATTTGCAGTAATTCCAAACCAGGTCAAGTGTCTGTCTTCTCTTTTGCTGATCTCACACAAAGTCTCTCCATTTGTCAGGCTCCGACTTGCTCTGAGTGGCTGCCCACCCCCTCCCTCCCTCCATTAGCTATGCTCTCCCCGCAGTGCCCTGACCCCAGTGCACCTCTGCAGCTGGGCCCAGAGGGACTGGGGCTGCTACTAGCAGGGCTCAGGAACCTAGGAGCTTTGAGGCCATCCAGAGATAAACTGCACTCTGCGGTGAAGAAAGGGACAGCTCTCCACTGTCCAGGGACGGCAATCTGTCCCAGTTTTTAAGACAAAGGGACAGAATGATTTGGTGTCTTAGGGGTTCACTGTGTGGATGTAACACTGTTATAGTGAATGGATTCTGGGAGAGTCGAGTCCTCCTGGTAGAGAGAACGAGGACAGCAGAGGGCTGGAGCAGATGCCAGAGCCTCCTCCAGGCCCAGCCAGAATAACTGATATATGTCATAGTTCATGAGCATTCTTGAAAACTTGGAAGATCTTATGGTACCTCCCATCTTCCTGGACTCCTGCAGCTGGAGCCTTTGAATATGGGAATGGATGGTTTCACAAGGGGGGTTGTGTGGTGTTGAATGGAGGATAGTGGCAGGTTCTGGAACAGCTGCTGCTCTCCAACCCACGTGTCCAGTACTAGCCTGGCTCAAGTGGTAGAGGAAACCTCTCCGTCACCCTGGCCAACCACCTGCCTGGCTTGCAAATTCTATCCACAACGTCCCTAGCAAGTGGCCATCTGGCCTCACTTGAGTGTCTTCTGTACTAGGGAACTAGAGACTTTACGGGGTAACAACCCATGCCATCTTCAGGTTGCTTTAATTTTCAAACATTTTTCCTCCTATTAAAGAAAAAATCTATCTCCCTACAGCTTCCACACTTTCTTACCTATACCAAGAGCCAAATGATGCCTAATAAAGTAATTATTATTTTATTTTGATGTGCTTTGCTTGGGGATCATAGGAGAGCCTCCTCCCTTTCTTCTCCCAGGAGGACCTCCTTGGTCTACTTCACAGCATGGGGAGGGAAAGAGCCCTAGACTAGCATTCAGGAAACCCAGGCACTGACCCCAGCTAAACTATGTGTAGTCTGGCAAGTCTGTTCATGGGTCTGTCCTTTACACCTCTTAGCTCTTGCTATAAATTCATCTGTGGATAAGTCATAATTGCTGGATGAGCACCTATTATACACTTTTAACATATGTGTTGTAGAATAAAGGACTTTAAAAACTAATAACCATTATTATTACTATAATTTTCTGAAAATTTATTATATGCGAGGCATCTTGCTAAATGCAGTGCATACATTATTGCTTTGTTTCTCATGTTTCCACCTTAACTGATAAGGTCTATTATTATTCCCACCATAGATGAAGACATAGAGTCCCAGAGAAGTTAAGTAACTAGCTAAATATAACTGACAAGTAGTAGAGGTGCAATTTGAGCTCAAGTTTGTTTGTATGCTCTTAACTTCTATGCAAAGATACCATCCCAGCCTGAGGAAACCTAAAATCTAGTAGGGAAGAAAAAACTAAAACACAAGAAACACTAGGATATACAGAAGTATCAAATCATTATGTTGTACACCTGAAACTAGTATGTTACACATCAATTGAGCTTCAATTTAAAATTTTTTAGATTAAAAAAACACTAAAGATAATAAAAGGTAATGAAAGGGGAAAGTAGAACTGGAGTCTAAACTTCAGTCTAATAAAAGTGCTGTGCTAAAAACAGTAGCAAATATGTATTTGTTGAATGAATGACTCTTCAGGCAGGGGAAGGCAGAAGCATCCCCAAGAAAACACAGGATGAGAAAAGTGCAGGGTACTATTTCCAGGGGATTAAAAAGAACTGAAATGGGGAAATCCTGTGCAAAAAAAAAAAAAAGCACACTAAAGAAAATATGCTTTTACTACCCATTCACCTATTCATTTACTCAACACATGTTTTTGAGCATCTCTATGGTCCAGCCATTGTATTAGTAATATTGTAACATTCAGTCTTCGCCCTTCAAGGAACTAACCTAAGGGCAAAGTCAGGTATTCAGGGTAGTGGAGTAAATAACTAAAAAGAAGTACTAGGATAATGATGCAACACATCAAAGAGGTAACTCTATGCCATGGAAACGATAAATGCCAGGAGGGAGGAGAGAGAGCAGGATGGGCCAAATGAAAGTAGGATGGCTTCTTGGAGCAAGCCTAAGGATGGAGAGTGAGGTAGGGAAAGGAGAGGCAATTAGTGAACGGTAAGACCAAAACTGAGGGACTTACAGTGCAGGGGGCAAAAGGCGTAGAGAGGATGTTTAGATCCACATTGTGAAGGATTTGAATGTTGGGGTAAGAGAAGTAAAAATTGATCTCATGGGCAATGTGGGGGAAGAGCTTTCCAGCAGGAGAAAGACTGGAGGCAGGACTGCATGATGGTGTGTGGAGCAGAGAGCTCCGGCCCCACCAGGATGACACAGACTCCTGGACACTCAACCTACTGCATTAGTCTGTGAGATAGGATGTGGAGCCTCCATAAATAAGGAGATCCACTAAAATTACCTTTCTGGGTGACAGAAGGTTAGAATAGAGGACACAGAGCCAGGGTGGATGAGACAGAAGGCAGAAAGGCATGGTGCAAGCCAAGCTCTAAGCTCTGGGAAGGCTGGGGACATGGCCAGGTGAGATCACCAGAAGCACCACGGGAACCAAATGCTCCCAAGCTAGGGGCGTTAAGGAAACTGTTTTGTAAAGCAATATGCCCAGCTCATTCCTGCGCTGTGCGCATTGGGCAGGTGTTCTAGAAGAGCTAAGGCTCTCCATCTGTGGGATCTAAGATCGTAATAACCAAGCCAACAGAAGCGTCTGTGCAGACACTGTGGAAGGCAAGGCTAGCTCCAGTTCCTTTCCAGCAGGGCTAAGGGTGGCAGGGGCATGCTGAGCAGCAGGTGCAGGGCTACTCCAGACCATCAGCCTTGGCAGACTCAAACAGAAAATACCACCCACTGGTTCTGGAGCATAGTTCTGTCCCAATGGCCAGTGAGTCCCACGTTCTATCTGTCCTGCCAGATAGGAACTGTGCCTTATGGAGCAGACACTAACAAGTTTGTTCACCACAAAAAAGGGGCAATTAGGGCCTGGGAGGTGGGAGTGGTAAGAGACCACAGGACTTCAGCGAAGCCCCAGCCCAGCAGAAGTCAAGCACTGTGTAAAGGCATTCTGTAGATCATTACTTGGAGGGATCTGAAAGTGACTGTTTACTTCCTGACAAGAGCTCCATAAAACTCCTGGAAATCATTTATTCAATGCTTTACAATTTACAAAGGTCTTTCACTTATATTATCCCACTTAATTAGCACCACAACCCTTTGAAGAACATTAAATAGATATTACTCTGCATTTTACAATGAGAAAATGGGAGAGTTGGAGAGGGCTGTCTTGCTCAAAGTTACACACTCATGAGTGGCAGTACTGGGATTCAATCAACACGTCCTCCCTCCCTTCATCGCCCTGGTTTCTCTATTAAACCACGTTCCCTACTCTGCAGTGACTGTTGGATTGGAGGCAGCAAGACAAATCCTAAAAAATAAGAACTCTAACTGGTTGCTTTTGGTCTCCCACTAATCTTCCATAAGAAACAGTTTAAGCAGTTTCAGGGTAACCCACTTATATCCGAGAAAGGAAGACACTCGGATAGAAAGGGAAGCGGAGATCCATGAACTGTACTGAATGGGCTGGATGCAGTGTGTATCTTTATTTAACATCCATTATTTATGCATCCATTCAACCTAGAAATGTTTCTGAAAGTCAAGCACTGTACCAGGCATAGGGGACATGATGAGAAACATAGGGGACATAGTTCCTGCTCTCAGAATTTAAATTCTAATAGAGATTATAGAAAATAAGCAAAAAGCCCCTCTGCATTATGCTAAGTGCAGTGAAACAAAGAAATAAAGGACTAGATAATAAGGGGGAATGTGGGTATGTTCTTTAGATACAAGGGTTAGAAAAAACCTCTGTGGTGAGGTCTCACTGGAAAGAGGAAAAGAAACCAGCTATGTGAAGAAACCAGGAAGATCATTTCAGGCTCACAGCCTGGGGCAGCTATCCACACCAGAGGAGGGAGACACTGCGGCATGTTTAAATGAAGCCAGACTTGCTGGAATAAACAGAATGGGAGTGTGGTACCTGTGAAGGGAGAGAGAGAGCAGACTACACAGGGTTGTGCTTGCCAAGGAAGAGTTTGGACTTAGTTTCAGCTCAGCACACTAAAGGGTGTTACACAGGTAGATGGCATGACCTAATATATATCTTATAAAGGTCATCCTTGTTGCTGTTTGGAGATTAAAGAAGGTAAAGTTGAAATAGGAAGCCTCGTTAGAAGGGTAATTCAATAGTCCTATGGGGAAATAACTGTAGTCTGGATTGGGGAAAGTAGTAGAAAAGAGGTAAATGAACGTAGAATGTATCTTGGAGGCAATAGTGACAGAATTTGTCACTGGATTGGATAAGGGGGAGATAGAGAAAGGAAAGAATCATGAACAATTTCTAGAATTCTACTTTAGGTAACTGGATGAGTGGCAGTGACGTTTATTGAGATGGATCAGTCAGGGTGAGGGCAGGTTTGAAGAGGTGGAAGTGAAGAGTTCAGTAGGGAGTTAGCATTTAATAGTTTCTATTTCCTCAATAAAGACTGAGGTCATCAACAGAGAAGGACTGTGGAGTATAGGAGTGGGGAGTTTGAAGAAAAAAGGCATGAAATTATCATGGGAAATGGACAGTAAGTTCACCAGAAGGACAGTATAGGGTCTCCAGACAGATAGGAGTACCCAACTGAAACGCATCATCATGGATTTTATTTTTAACAGTTTGTTTGTGACTTTCTCCATTAGTGTTCAGCTGCTGCTCAGAAGCAGGTGCAGAGAAGGAAAGCAGTATTTAGAAGTCCAACAGAGGAGCTTTGCAAGCCAAGTTCAATAGAGGGAGAGAGAAGCAAAGGGGCTGGAGCTATTTGAGAAGGAACTGTGATGACAGACCATAGATTCTAGGCTGGGCAGGGAAGGAAGCCAAGTTAGGCAGGTGCTGACAGAAAATGGGAAACAAATGGGGTCAAGGGATTAAGGGTCTCCATGAAGTCAAAGATTTGTGATAGAGGAGGTACCTGTGCAAGAAAGGTAGAGCGAGAGGAGGTGAGTTGGAAAACAGGTTTGAAATCGAGATCTGGGAAGTGACATGGTTTCTATTTATTGCAAGGTGCAGAGTATGATCATAGGAGTGAGGGGGCCAAGGAAGAATTGAAGAAAACATAGCTGGATGTGAGAAGCTCAAGGAGCAGACACCAGGGTGTTGAACGGCTCATCCATCTGCTGAAGTTTCTTATGCTTTGTGTAGAGGCAAATAGAAGATGTTTAGAAATACAAACCTTGAAATGGACCCACCATCTTTCCAAGATGTAAATACCCCACTTGAGGTAAGAAGCACATGTATGATCTATTCCAGTGTTAATTAGGCTTGTCCTTTATGGCTATACAACTATCAGTTGCAGTGCTCTTTATGGAACATCATGAAATATGGACATATGAAACTTAAAATAGCTCAACAAAATTTTTGCAGTATCAGGCACCATACTAGATTCTAGTTTAGATAAGTGGAGTAGCTGTTGTCAAAGGCTGAAGAGAATGAAATTTAATGTAGAGAAAATTCCATCCATTAACTTAATGTTTCCCAAATACTGGGAAAAAACACCCATCCCCCATTGCTCATTTTTAACTTGAGAATGGCATACACCTGATGCTCTGCCCAAATTGGTCTCTAGGGCTTGGAGAGGAAAGGAAGTCCTGGCCCAGTAGAAAGGAGAGCTGAGAAGCTCCACCCAAAGACTTAGTAATAAAGTGAGATAGAGCATCTCCTTCTTGATCCTTGAAGGAGGGAACCTGAGGAGGCACTCTGAAAAACAACAGACAGCCCCATTTATATTTCTATAAGGATCAAAGAATAACACATGTCTTCAGAAAACTGGCTGAATCTTTATACCTGGCATGCGCTTGTTGGTTTTATCCCCCCAACTTCTTTTTTTTCTATTAACTACTGGTTTAAAGTCCCTTAAAGTGAGAGACAGTGTGTATATGCTTCACAACAGTGAGGAAATAGAGCAGGAATCTTGAGGGTGCTGGAGGATGACTTCAGTGGGCTAACTTCAATCATTTATAGCCTATTTATATTCTCCTTGGTCCACTCAAATGGCTTATCTGAGTCAAACACTCTGTAACATGAGACAATTAAAAATAGAAAAGAAGTCTATTTATTGCATGTGTGAACAAAAGGAAAAGACAGAAAAGGTACCAGCCTCCCAGCCCCCTTGTCTATTCTGAGCCCCTGGGTAAATAAAACACACCCACAGATCTAGGCTTACAACAGACCTGATGTTAGAGGCTGATGAGAGAGCCAGAGAGAAGTACTGAAATCTCAAGCCCCCATCCTGACAAGATGGGTCTAGCGCCACCTACAGCACCCAAGGACGTGACCAGAGCCCAAACTTTCTCTATGTCCCTTCCCCAAACCCCAACTATCATTTGACTTCTGGGGATGTTCAATGAACCAAAACATTCTTCTGCTGAATCATGTGGACCACAGAAAATTGTTTTGAGCTCGTGATACCTTTGGAGTGACTAACAGAAACTTGGACAGCTGAATGGCCTTGACTTCTGTCTTTTCCCAAGGGGAAAAAAAACATCTACCAAGAAGATCCCATGCACAGAGTGCACAAAATGAAACTTATTCACCTTCTTCCTCTTAACCCCCAAGAGATTCCTAAAAGATATCATCTACTCAAGAAAGGAAACCTTTTCTTGGTAGAAAAGGCTGTGGCAGCTACGAAAAGGGACAGAAAACTAGCAAATCCTAGTCTTCCAGAAGAAAGGGAAGGAAGCCAGTCTGAAACACCTTCACCAGCAGGAGGCTTCTTGAAGTTATCCTGACAATAGGATGATAATTTGTGGAAAGAATAAATCTGAGACTTGGGGAAATAGCAGGTAGCAAATCTGAAAAGAAATGCCTTTCTCAATCCCCCATAAAAAGAGGGTATTATTATCACTTGATGATTTTCATTGTCTAAAATGCTCCTTGGGGGAATCAATGGAACTGAGTGTGTAAAACCTCAAGAAAAGGGTAGAAATTGAGAAAAAGCTCAGAAGGTGATGAAAGTTGGGATAAATAGAGAAGGGGCCATTTGTCTACTCCCAAGTCAATCAGAGCTCACTTCTCTCCTTTGTAGTTCTCCCTCTGAATTCCAGGCTTCTTGCCTCAAACTCTGTCTCAGCTCCCCCCACAGGCTGCTTCTGGTGTGCCAGTACAGGCTGGACAGTAATGGTGTGGCTGATTTTACTGCAAGATGAGAATAGTAGAGTCGTGTTCAGGTTATATGGGTTTAGACATATTCACGTCATGTTCTGTTCCGGCTACCACTGCTTCAGGTTTTAAGTTAACATTGAGATTCACACATATTGTAGGAGTATAAGCCAGTACAGGTTTTTTAGAGGGTAACTTGGACCTAGCAAGTCTTGTTCTAGGAATTCATCCTGTTAAGAAACCAGACAACAAGCTCCAAATGGAGTCGCTTGGGCTATGCACCGTATCAGCAAACCAAGACTTTTATACCTAACCTACCTGCAAGCTTCACTGTCTCCCAGGAATGTAACCTTTAACCAGGAATTCAATCTGGAATTACCAGGTCTGCGCCAGTAGGGTAAACTGTCTGACGGACCCTTTCCATTCCCCTTTGGAGGGCGACTTTGCCTGAAACAATGCATTCTCTGCTAATAACTTCCCCTTTCAGCCCCCTTTCCACCTTTAAAACCTTTCCTTCTCTACATTTCAGCAGAGCTCCCTTTCTACTGCTCAATCTATTGCTCAATTGCTGCCAGATTCATGAGTTGCTGAAAAAAGCCAACTTTATCTTTAAACTTACTCGGTTAAGTTTAGGGATGTGCAAAAAAAAAAAAAATTTCATAGCAAGGTTGTTCACAACAGCTCCATTTATAATTGTGAAAGCCTGTTAAAAGACTAAATATCCAGCAATAGGGGATTAGTCAAATAAATTGTTTGCATTCAAAAAATGGAACGTTAGGCAACCATTGAAAACAATAAGAAACGGAAATATTTACTAATTTAGAATTTTATTTACTATGTATGTTGAGTGGAAGAAGCAGATCACAAAATGTTATTTACAAAAAGTACCATTTTGGTAATCTTTACACAGATGAATAGAAAATATAAACACTAAGATATTAACAGAATTATTGCTGGATAGTGAGATTAAAAAATTTATAGTTTGTTTCCTGCTTTATCTGTATTTTCTGATTTTTCTTCAGTGAGCTTTTATAAGAAAAAAATATCTTAATGGTTTTCCTTAAGAGTTTAAAAACATTTTCTAAGGTAAATCTCCCTTCCTCTCTCCCTCTCCAGAAGCAACCTATGTTTACTAGTTTCTTGGATCACTTTTCAACAATACTCTGTGTACATACAAGCCTATGCAGGGAAAAAAAATATTTTTCAAAACCACACCAAATGAAATCTAAACCCAAGGAGTCAGGAAGGGCTGGCTGCTGAGGAAGGAAATGTCAGGTTACTCTTCAACTACCTCTGGCAAGCAGGGCTGGTACCAGGGTGAAGAGCAAGACATGGCACTTGCCTCAGGCACAAAATTTAAGAGTACCAAATACTCAGTAATCAAGATAAAGAATATGCTAATGTAGTATTTTAAAAGTCAAAATCAATGCAAGAAATCCATGAAGAACAGAATAAAGACAAGACCAGTGTTACTGTTCTTTCCTTCTGCCTCAGGCTCCAATATGGCTCCATCTGGCACCGATTCTATCAGTGAAGAGGAGAGAAAACAGAGCAGGACAGAATGCTGGAGGCAAGGGGAAAGTGGGAGAAAGACCTGACCTACTCTGAGTTTTCACTGTGTCAGACACTGTAGCTGGCACTTTCTATCCATTATTGTAGTGGTTGGAACACATCTATCCCACTCATGATGATTCCCTCTAGATGAAGGAAGCTTCCCCAGGGAGCACTGACCTTCTCTCCTGATGGATTGTTGGGGACAAAGGTTAGGGGGAAAGAGAGGCAAAGATTTTAAGGAAGTGGCTCAAGCAACATGACTGGTTGGATGGACTGGGAGTGGAGAGTTGCAAAGTCCAAAATTTATAGACCTGGTGGGTCCCACCTAGAGATTCAGGTAAGAGTTGTTATTGTAGCTCAAGTCCAAAACTTTAGGGCAGCAGGATGGAAACTCAGGCAGGGTTTCTATGTTGTAGTCAGAAGCCCAATTACTTCAATTTCCAGAAACCTCAGTCTTTGCTCTTAAGGCCTTCAGCTGATGAAATGAGGTCCACCCACCTTAGAGAGGGATAATCTGCTTTACTCAGAGTTTACTGATTCAAAGATTAAACACTCAAGAAACTACCCTCACAGCAACATCTAGACTGGTATTGACTAGACAACTGAGCACCACAGCCTAACCAACTTGACACGAGGGGAGGCACAATTTTTATTCCACCATTCTAGGTTCTTCAGCTGGTCTATTAATTGACATAAGACAGATTAACCGAAAAAATACAAATTTAATTACGTACCTACAGAAGCCCCATAAAAAAATATGAGACCCAAGGAGAAGTCAGTCAGTTGAAGATTACTGCGCCATCCTGAGCTAAGAATGAGATGGGAGGGGGGGCCTGGGTGGCTCAGTTGGTTAAACATCTGACTTGATTTTGGCTCAGGTCACGATCTCAGGGTCGTGAGATCAAGCCCTGCATTGTGCTCCGCACTGGGCATGGAGCTTAAGATTCTTTCTCACCCTCTAACCCCTCCCCACTCTGCTTGCATGCTCTCTTTCTCTTAAAAAAAAAAAAATGGGATAAGAGCTTTTGGCTACAAAAGGGAAGAGGGTAATTCACAGGACAATAAGAATAGATGTTTGGCAATTAGATGTTTGCCCTGCCATACAGATAGGTCTTTCAGGTAAGTTATCCCTGGTATAAGGTCTCTCTCTTAAGGTAGGTCCCCTATCTAAGTTCTTTTAGGTAGTTAAGGGAGAGGCAAAAGTTTTTCTTAAGTCTGCTGGATCTTAATTGCCTTCAGCTCAAAATAATCCACAGTTAAAAGTGCCATATTCTAGGGTCATGTATTTTGCTCCCCTCAACATATGAAATTAGGCATTCCTATACACCAACAAGACAGAAGAAAGAGAAATTAAGGAGTCGATTCCATTTACAATTGCACCCAAAACCATAAGATACCTAGGAATAAATCTAACCAAAGAGACAAAGGATCTGTACTCAGAAAACTATAAAATACTCATGAAAGAAATTGAGGAAGACACAAAGAAATGGAAAAACGTTCCATGCTTATGGATTGGAAGAACAAATACTGTGAAGATGTCAATGCTACCTAGAGCAATCTACACATTCAATGCAATCCCCATCAAAATACCATCCACTTTTTTCAAAGAAATGGAACAAATAATCCTAAAATTTGTATGGAACCAGAAAAGACCCCGCATAGCCAGAGGAATGTTCAAAAAGAAAAGCAAAGCCGGTGGCATTACAATTCCAGACTTCAAGCTCTATTACAAAGCTGTCATCATCAAGACAGCATGGTACTGGCACAAAAACAGACACATAGATCAATGGAACAGAATAGAGAGCCCACAAATGGACCCTCAACTCTATGGTCAACTCATCTTTGACAAAGCAGGAAAGAATGTCCAATGGAACAAAGACAGTCTCTTCAACAAATGGTGTTGGGAAAATTGGACAGCCACATGCAGAAGAATGA
This sequence comes from Mirounga leonina, assembly GCF_011800145.1. Taxonomy (NCBI): domain Eukaryota; kingdom Metazoa; phylum Chordata; class Mammalia; order Carnivora; family Phocidae; genus Mirounga; species Mirounga leonina. Next base: position 9,178,978 of record NW_023270387.1, on the reverse strand, counting down.
AACTGGACCATTTCCTTACACCACACACAAAAATAGACTCCAAATGGTTGAAAGACCTCAATGTGAGACAGGAGTCCATCCAAATCCTAAAGGAGAACACAGGCAGCAACCTCTTTGACCTCAGCCGAGGCAACTTCTTCCTAGAAACATCGCCAAAGGCAAGGGAAGCAAGGGCAAAAATGAACTATTGGGACTTCATCAAGATAAAAAGCTTTTGCAAAGCAAAGGAAACAGTCAACAAAACCAAAAGACAACCGACAGAATGGGAGAAGGTATTTGCAAATGACATATCAGATAAAGGGCTAGTATCCAAAATCTATAAAGAACTCATCAAACTCAACACCCAAAGAACAAAGAATCCAATCAAGAAATGGGCAGAAGACATGAACAGACATTTTTCCAAAGAAGACATCCAAATGGCCAACAGACACATGAAAAAGTGCTCAATATCGCTCAGCATCAGGGAAATCCAAATCAAAACCTCAATGAGAGACCACCTCACACCAGTCAGAATGGCTAAAATTAACAAGTCAGGAAACGACAGATGTTGGCGGGGATGCGGAGAAAGGGGAACCCTCCCACACTGTTGGTGGGAATGCAAGCTGGTGCAGCCACTCTGGAAAACTGTATGGAGGTTCCTCAAAAAGTTGAAAATAGAGCTACCATATGATCCAGCAATTGCACTACTGGGTATTTACCCCAAAGATACAAAAGTAGGGATCCGAAGGGGTACGTGCACCCCGATGTTTATAGCAGCAATGTCCACAATAGCCAAACTGTGGAAAGAGCCAAGATGTCCATCGACAGATGAATGGATAAAGAAGATGTGGTATATATATACAATGGAATATTATGCAGCCATCAAAAGGAATGAGATCTTGCCATTTGCAACGACGTGGATGGAACTGGAGGGTATTATGTTGAGCCAAATAAGTCAAACAGAGAAAGACATGTATCATATGATCTCACTGATATGAGGAATTCTTAATCGCAGGAAACAAACTGAGTGTTGTTGGAGTAGGGGGTGGGGTGGGAGGGATGGGGTGACTGGGTGATAGACACTGGGGAGGGTATGTGCTCTGGTAAGCGCTGTGAATTGTGCAAGACTGCTGAATCTCAGATCTGTACCTCTGAAACAAACAATGCAATATATGTTAAGAAAAAAAAAAGAAGAAGAAGGTAGCAGGAGGGGAAGAATGAAGCGGGGGAAATAGGAGGGGTGGACGAACCATGAGAGACGATGGACTCTGAAAAACAAACTGAGGGTTCTAGAGGGGAGGGGGGTGGGAGGATGGGTTAGCCTGGTGGTGGGTATTGAGGAGGGCACATTCTGCATGGAGCACTGGGTGTTATGCACAAACAATGAATCATGGAACACTTCATCTAGAACTAATGATGTAATGTATGGGGATTAACATAAGAATAAAAAAAATAAATTAAAAAAAAACATGAAATTAATCACAGAGGGGTTTCCACCTCAAAGATCCTCTGCCCTTTGGCTCTTGTAGTGGGGTAAAATGGGCTTCTCCACCCCAAGATTTAGAAGATGGTATTTGGGAACAACACCTTTAATTATCATTAAATACAAAAGAGCTTTGCAATTTAGTCTCACATAGAAAGGGAAATTTTTTCACAAGAAATAGAGATGAAATTAAACTGCTAAAAAGAAACGAGGGTTGTTGAAAGGAAATCAATCTCTATTGTGGGGAGACATGTTTAAAGACATTAGGAGGGAAACAAGCCATTACTCCAAATGGGCCTTGCTCCCAATCCTTGCCACCATATTTTTCCCCATTCATGAACCAGAATTTGCCTTTTCATCCCCCAACTGTCATAGAGGCAGCAGCTACTAAGGTGACAGTCCACCCCTCCCCACAGAGAGCCATGAGAAAGTAAGGTGAAGAGAATAGCTATCAAGCCACATGGACACCTAAGACTGGAACCCAGCCAGAGAAAGAAAGTGCTAGATTCACATGGGCTTTGCTTTTCTGAAGGAAGGGGAAATGTCTAGGGGAAAAGAGGGGGAGCTGGGACACCAGATGAAGAAAGGATTAAAAGAAAATGAGAAGGAGGGAGGAATACTGTGGTTCAAACTGGAATTCCACCCACAGCCCACCCACATGGAAGTGTCAGAGAGCTCAGCAGCAAAGCTTCACCCCAAATGGGGAAGGAGGGAGCTGGGCAACTTGACAAGGGTTATAACACTCAATTCCTGGGTAAAAATAGGCTTAAATAATCCTCTGGCCCAGCAGTGATACCCTTTTGGAACAACAGAGGAGGGAATATTTGCAACAGGCAAAAGAAAGATGGCACCCTCCTTACTGGCAGAGCAACAGCTCCCCTGGGCAGAGAGAAGCACCAACCTGTGGCAAACAACTCAGCTGGAGAAAATGTAAAGCTCATCATTCCATTATCCTTCTGCAGAGGTGGGGGCCAAACACAGGAGGGACAGAGATGATTAGAGATCAGCATATGAATTACAAATGAAGCTAGCCAGTGACAATCACCACCAAGAGAGTCTCTTTAACAGTCACAAAGCACATTCAAATCAGGATGACTCAAGGAGGGTTTAACAAAAGCTATTTACAAAATGCAGGCAAGGCCCAGGGAAAAGGGAGATCACTGTAACCCAAAGGGATAGGGAAGGCGCAGTGACCAGAACCCAGAAAGAATGAACCAGCAGAGGGCTGCCTTGAGAGAGGCAGGGGTCAAGGAGCATGGCCAGCCCAAGGCAACCCTGCAGAAAAGAGGCCAGAGGATAAACGCCCTGATCTTATACTCCTCTTTCCCTCCCACCAGCCACTGGGTCTCCCTATTGGCCAACTCAACAGAAAGCTAGAGGACAAGCCGCACATTATGCAGTCCATCAGGTCAGTCCCTAGTGAGAGCAGGGCAGAAAGAGCTGGAGAGTGAATCTAGCAGAGCAAACAGCAAGTATCTGACCCAGTCACCAACATCCAGGAGAGATCCCTGTGAGTTAGGGATCCTGAAAGGGGCAACGAGTGTCTAACAACAGATAACTGGTCTGTATTCCTTTCTGCCTCCTCCCCTGTATACACATGTAAGCATGCCACATGCACACACATATACACACATGTGCACACAAACACACGTGCATGTTCCATGCTTATTCACAGTCTACAGAGGCTCCTCCAGCTCAGTCAAAAATTACCAGGAGATGAAACCAAGAGAATTTAAATTAAGGCAAGAAAAAAAAAAAAAGAATGATGGGCAAACTTCTGTAATTGTTACTATTTTTAGAAACCGGACAGTAAGTGGCAGATAAGAGAACGTGCCTCCTCAGAACAGGAAAGCTGACCAAAGAGGTTCTTCTGTTACTAGAAACAGAAAGAAAAGAAGCTGAGGAGGATGACAAGAAATTGGGACCAGGGAGGCAGCCCTTCCCCTCCTTCTCCCTCGCCCACCTCTGGAACTAAGATTAGCAGGGAGGAAAGCACAGCAGATCAGAATGTGAAAATTGACCTGGCTTTCCACTCTGGCCATATGACTTCCTAGATATGTGACCTTGAATGTGTTCCTGAGGACCAGCTCCAGATTAGGGTGTCTTTGTGCAAATCATGAAATGGCATTTCCCTTTGAAATGATAAATTAAAAAACAAACAAAAAAAACCTCCTTCTGGTTGGATACAACACCTCAGGGTACTTTTGTGCAGTGTCCCAACAGCCCAACTATATGTGGCAGTCAGGTGTCACTTCACATCCGCACACCTTGGCTTGTTGTCTCCGTAAGTAGGGATAATATCTACCAAAAAGGGAAACCCAGTGTAAGAAACCAAACACAAGGTAAGAAGCCAAGGACTCAGAATAATTCAGGGCCTACTGTCAGGGTAGGACAGCCTGCCCCGACAAAGACTCAGAGGAGCATGGGGTTCTCTGCCATATGACAGAGCGCAGTGAAGGTCACATTCATGGAAATCTGAAAGGAGGGAGATGCTGGATTTAGGGATATCCAGTGACCGAATTCCAGTTTACATCATCATCATCAGTTTCTTCATCTAGTTTTCCACTTCTTAATCAATGCAGGGTGAAGACCAGGAGCTCTGGGGTCCCACCCTGCCATTTACTAATTGATTTGGGGTAACTCTACTCCTCAGTCTCATCTGTAGAATCACGTAAATGGAGTACCTTTTCCACAGAGAATTATAAGAATAAAGTGAAAGAATGTACGTGAAAGTATTTTGTAACTCACATAACATGAGGCTCCTTTTTGTTGATGATAAAATGCTATATCTGATGACCCCCAGGCTTTCTTCCAGTCTCCACCTGGGTCTTTTGCTCAGTTTTTTAGGCACTTCACTGTCAGCTTAGGAAGTGGGTTTCCAGTGTCTGCCCCAGAGATGGTAGAGGAAAGAGAAGTCTTGTGTTCCAGCAGGAACACTGCAGGTGAGACTTAAGGAAGGACTTTCTTACAATGCAGCAGGTAAGTAAATAAGAAAGTGGACTTTCTTTCTGGGAGAGAGGAGAAGGGGATCCTTTGAAGCAGGAGTGAGACCCTCATATGCTGAGGAAAGTGATTTAGAAGTATGTTTGGAATTACTCCTGGGACGCTCTGAGCCTGAGAGATAAGAGCCATACTTATGAGCCCCTTCTAGGCTCCTCTCCAGGCTCCAGAGGTTAATGTTCCCATTTAAATGGAAATTGAGTGCAAAATTATTAGCAACTGTTCAAAAAGAACCAAATTACAAGGGGCTCTTCTTTGTACAGTACAAACAGACCTGCCACAGATGTTCTGCACCTTAAATATTAAGGTGAGCCCAGCTGAAGGTCACTCCTCTACCCGCTTAGGAGCTGAACCCCAGGAAATGTTTCATTTGGAACACAGACTCTGTGCAACCAGAAAACTCCCCAAGATCCTAGTGAGCCAAGAAGGATGGTCAAATGCAGACCTTCCAAGAACATCTGCAAAATACAGGTCATACCCATCCTCACCTCCCAGGACAATGCCTGGCACATCCAACCAATCCTCACTGTTCACAGTTTCAGTATTTTCAAATTCGTCTACTTGCTGCATTTATTTGTAAGCCCCAAATCAATGTTCTTTCCCGTCATTTACGGACATGCACAGAACAGTGAAAAATCTGTGACCTGACACACATCTCTAGCTGAGATTGAACAAGCCACGCTCTGCCTTCTTATATCAGCTTGCATACTGTAAATAAGCAACCTTTTCAAAGTCTATTCTGTGCCACGTTTTTCATATTTCTGTGCATCTTCGTGTGTGTGTGTGATTTCTCTGTTTATTATCTGTTTAAAGGGTCTCCAAGCCTGGTGCTTCAGTGCTGTCTGGCGTTCCCTCAAGCAAGACGACAAAACGTATGGAGAAAACCCATGTGTTAGATGAACTTCATTCAGGCACGATTTACAGCACTTCAGGCCATGAGTTCGATATTAGTGAATCAACAATATATATTAAATAAGGTGTCTTTAGACAGAAACACATATAAAACAAGAGTATATACTGAATGGTTGACAACAATGCTGTGACCAGAGGCTCAGAAAAACCTAACCCTGTATTTCCCTTAGGAGCAACAGTTCATTATTCAATAATCCAGCATTCGAGGAGACTTTATAGAACTCCTACAAAGAACAGAATCGACTGCAGTAGGTATTCAATCAGTAATTATAACTTCACAGGGTTGTCTCTGGGCTCAAACATGGAGGTACTGTCTTCAATAAAAGGTAATCTCTAGCCAGGGGGTTTAAAAGATCTTCCCACCTGTAAAAACGCCTTGCTTCTCAGCCCACATATTTCCCATGCTCACATCTGCATAACCTAGTATACAGTGTAAGGCCCAAAGGGATCCACAGTGGGTTATGTCTTGAAGGCTTTGGCCACACAACCCCCTCCTTGTATGCACAAGGGTGTCCAAGAGACTGATGGAGAAGGGGTTCCATGATTGATAGCTAGGGCAGAGCCCTCTCATCTGAGGTTACATGAGACTCTCCAAAAACCCAGAGTCGTTAGAACATCACACTGTGCAGAATCTAAAATTTAAAACCTCAGGAAGGGGGCGCCTGGGTGGCTCAGTTGGTTAAGCGGCTGCCTTTGGCTCAGGTCATGATCCTGGAGTCCCAGGATCGAGTCCCGCATCGGGCTCCCTGCTCAGCAGGGAGTCTGCTTCTCCCTCTGACCCTCCCCACTCTCGTGCTCTCTCTCCCATTCTCTCTCTCAAATGAATAAATAAAATCTTTAAAAAATAAAAAATAAATAAATAAATAAATAAATAAATAAATAAATAAAACCTCAGGAAGTGTACGTATCACCAAAATAAAAAATCCTGGAGGAATAAGCCCAGCTCTCAATGAGCAGGGCCCAGAGCCAGGACTGAGCCCGTGTAAACGAGGAAAGGTGCTGGGAAGTAGCCTACAAGTGACAAGGGGCTGGGGAAAGGGCAGAGAACAGGGCTGGCAGAGAGGAAGCCTCTTGAAGGGTGGGGGAGAATAGGAGTTAGCATTTTCAATAAAAGCAATGTGTTCCTATAAATGCCATCAGAGAAGGATTGCTATGACAAAGTAACCCAAGGCTCTAGGGGAGAGCCAAACTTAAGATGGGGAGAGGCAGAGGGGAAAAAATATTGCCATCTCTCAACCTCCCTGAGCAATTTGTCCTAGCACCAAACACACGTACCACTACCATTAAAACAAGAGCCCCATGTTAATTGGACCCACCCTCCTTAAAAGGCAATTTAGCAACCTTTTGATCAAGCTTGTCCCTTGGGATCTCACCCTTCACCAAGTGGCTTATCAAAGCATTCCTCATGAGTTCATGGAATACTCTTCTTGAGGGCAGTGTTCTCCATCTACCACATTTTTGGTGATATTTTCATACTCTTTAGAGATTGTGGTCCAAGAAATGGCACAGCTGACCTAAAATCTTTCTGAATCTGTCAGTGGGGCCCACAGAGCTGAGCAGACAGGCTGGACTCCTTGCTCAAAAAGCCCAGTCCACATCAATATCTAGATTCATCCATACATATTGCATTGTCTGGCTGGGTGCCAGATGCCAACTCCAGATGAGGGTGTTTTAGGGTGGGACTGTATCAGTAACTGTATTCTTCCCACTCCGGACAATCATTATCTAGAAGATCCTTCAGCAGCTTACCAACTAATTGGAATCCCAGGACTGGGGCCCAGGACTTGGATCCTGAAAGAGCTGTTTGGCTGGCCTGGAATTGTCTTCTCCTCATGTCCCTGAGGCCATTCTAGCCCAGGCTCTCTGCAGGGCAGCCCTGCACCAAGAAGCACTTGGATCAGAGCTGGCTTCTAGGATAATGGCTTTTCCACACAGAGTTCCAGGAACTGGAAAGCTCATTAAAAGCATGAATCTGCTTAGATTTTTTTTAAAGGGATAAAAACTCTCCACAACCATTCCTACTAAAACCTAATATTGGTAAAATCAGAAATCAGGACCCTGGCCCTAAGAAAGTCCAGCACACTCAATCTGTGATGGACCTGAGGGCAGAGTAGGGAATGACAAGCTGTCTTCCCTCTTTTCCGGCTTCTGTCTTCCTGCTTCCCCCTCCTTGTTCCTTGTCTCTCTCTCTCTCCTCCCACCCTTTCCCTCCCTGCCCAAAGGAATGAAAATATAAAACTGTGGGGTGTCCAGCTGGCTACCATGACCATCTTATCTCCCTCAACTGTAGATGAGGTGGCCACAGGTGCCTTCTAAAAATCCTGATGCCATCCTCTTCATTCAGGGAAATTCTCCTGGTTCTACTTACCACCTTTTACCTTAAAGCTTTCTTGTTTTCATGTAATTTACTATTTTCTGCCCAAGTGCCTTGCACCTGTATTTGCCCTCCCAGCTCCTTTTGCTTCATGTCTCAGCTGAGTGAATTTGGCTTTAATTTGTTTCTTTCTAGCTGGGTCTTCTTGGGTCACTTTTCCTCATCTCTACCCCACCTGGATCCAAAGCTGTGTCACAGTGCAGGCATCAAGAAGGTTTGCCACAGGAAAGCCCAAATGCAAAGGTGCCCTGAATACGCAAACCCTGTGAGACTGGTTGCACACACTTATATAAGACCATGGATTGGGGATGGAGAGGAAGGTTTACCAGACTCTGCATTAGTGCTGTTCTTTTTGTTTTTTTAATCAACACATTTTTTTTTATTATGTTATGTTAATCACCATACATCACTAGTTTTTGATGTAGTGTTCCATGATTCATTGTTTGCGTATAACACCCAGGGCTCCATTCAATACATGCCCTCTTTAATACCCATCACCAGGCTAACCCATCCCCCCACCCCCCTCCCCTCTAGAACCCTCAGTTTGTTTCTCAGAGTCCATTGTCTCTCATGGTTCGTCTCCTCCTCCGATTTCCCCCCCTTCATTTTTCCCTTCCTACTATCTTTTTTTTTTTTTTAAGATATAACGTATTATTTGTTTCAGAGGTACACTGCTGTTCTAAGTGGACTCAGTGCACTGTTCATTAGATCCACACAGCACAGGTTAGGGGAGAGGGGAAGAAGAGAGGCAGAAGGGGAAACAAGTGAGTTGGACTGGAGGAACATTTTGGGATTTGGGGCATCAGAGGCAGCTGTAGGGGTAAGACAATTAGGGAGAACAGGGGTCTTCTGATAATTGTTACTGTGGTTGGGAAATGGATCCCTCTTAACATTATTTAAGAGATCTAAGTAAAAATTTAAATTGTCATTTGGTGATTGGAGTGCCCTTCTCAAAATGCAACCCTTTACAGACACTAAGCTACATGGGATCATGGTTTTCTGACAATATCAAGACAGAGTCTAAACTCCTTAACATGGCTAGCCAGGTCTTATACTGCCTGGACTCTCCTGGTCATCTGTCACATTGTTCCAGTCATAGTTCATATCCAGCCAGATGGAACTTACTTCCGATCCATTAACAAGCTAACTTTTTTCTCCTTGTTTCTACAACCATCTTCCCCTGGCCAATTCCTACTCAAGATTTTAGCTTACATACCACTTCCAACTCCCCAAGTCTGGGCTCCATCTCCCTTAGCATCCTATACCACTCCCACATGGTGTTCTCAGATACATCAGAACTGTGGATTAACTGTCTTCTCCACCTGGTTATAAACACCAGGAAGGCAGGGACTGTCAGTCTCCCTCACCACTCAGTCCTCTGTGATTAGCAGTGTCTGATACATAATAATAAATGCTCAGTAAACATGTCCTGAATGAATGACTCTAACTCGGATATCACAAGATACCATGCTAACTTCTGACATACTACAATCCCCCACCCCCACTGCCACTTGTCTCTTTTCCTGACAGATTTCAGCCTCTAAAGCATAGAACTCACCCACCTCCTTCTGCTGGAACAGCAAGAATGGAAACATCCTGTTCTCCTGGCTGTCACCCAGGGGGATCCATCAGCACAAGTAGCCTCAGCGGAATGAGAGAGGGCTGCATGGTGCAGCATCCTCCAACAAGCACGTCACTCACCAGCCATGTGTTCACCTCTCCAGGACTGCCTCTGCCAGACTAGATGTTGAACATAGCTTCAAAGAGGATTTTTTTTTTTTTTTTTTTTTTTTTTTTTAGGATTTCCTTTCTCAGGCTGGATCTTTCTCCAGTTCCTCCAAATCCTTGCTATCCTTAGGATAAGACTTACTCATCTCAAAAAAACAAATATGTATTGAGCACTTACTGCGTGGCAGGCCCTTTGTCTTGAGAAATTTGCAGTCAGTAGGGGAGGCAACCACCTAAAGACATAATCAGAATATGTGGAAAATAAAGGGTTCAGAGGAAAAGCCTAATAGAGCATGGGACTTCAGCTCCCTAAGACTTTCCTGGTTGATTATTTTATTCTTTCCCAATCAAGTCTGTTCTCCCCATCTATCTCTTTTTCAGTGAGTCTTTTCCTTTTGCACCTTCCTGCTCATCTAGGCAGTTTCCTGGTTCCCGTCTAAATAGGAAGAGCCTCAAATACATGAATGTCCTCCTGGGAGGTTCTGCCTTCTAGCCTCAACTCTTCTATACCCTGGTCATCCTTTGCTCATGAGTGACTTAGTCAAGCTCCAGATTTAAGTATCCGAGGATGATGGGCTGTGTGATCCAGGAAGGGGAGGCAACTCTGCCACTTTGGATTTTCTATGTGTACGCAAGATTTAACACAGACCTTTTTCTAATCTTGACTGAGACTGAACCCTAGAAGAGGAATGGAGACTCCAAGGCTCATATTATGGGGAGTCAAAGTACCTTCTTGGGTAAGATCCTGGAGAGGGAATTTAGTAGCGTGGGCTTTAAGATCAGGCTGCTAAGGTTCAAATCCCAGCTCTGCTACTGTCTGGCTAACCATCATCTGAGCTATTTATCCTCTGTAAGCCTGAGTTTCCTCAACTGTAAAACAGGGGTTATAACAGCTCATACTTCATGGTGTTTCTATGAGGATTAACTCAGATAATTTATGTAAAGCCCTCCATACAGTGCCTGACACATGGCATTCAATAAATGTCAGCTTTATTTCTGGAAACCTGTTTCAGGTATTGGGTAGCACAGTCCCCAAGCACGACTCTATAAGAGCCACATCTTGCTGGGAAAGCTAAAAAGAAGGTATTTTTAAAAGAGATGACATTGATGGATTAAGTCCTACTTTTGGGCTCCCTGTGTTGCCTTCCTCCTTTAAGTTTTTCTAGGTGAATCTTAGATGGCCACCTCGCATTTTATATCAAACAGCTCTAGGGAGGATACACTCTGGAAAGTTGGCTACTCTAGCTTAGCAATCCAAAGCTGAAAGGCAAGGACCCACTGGAATGAACAACAGGGAACCCCATCATCTGTGCTGGAGACATTGCTGACGTCACTGCAACACCCCTGCAGGCCCCCATCTTCCCATCACTACCACCAGGAGTGATTTCCTGCTTATGTGTTTCCTGCTCATGACTTGGCCCCGGAGGCCTCACCTCCTCCACCACCCCCTACCTGCCACTCCAAAGATGTGGTCACTACCTTAAGCCCCTCAGGCAACACCCTGGAGTGAAATGAAAACTGCTTTCTCAGAGAGGTAGGGGAGCACACCTCACCTACATGGTGTAGTGGGCACCTGTCAAGTTTTCTGTCTGCCCAGCACCCTGTTAATGCCCTTCTCACGTTTGAGGAATACCCTACCCTGTGGATCATGTCCTCCCAAGGTACAAACGGGAGCAGTCACTTCCCCAGGCTCCTTTGCAGCTGAGACACAAGCAGGGGACAGCGAGGCAGCAGGGATGGGCTAGGTCACATTCCTGGGCCAGATGTAGCACTGATCCTGAGGGCAAGAGTGGTGATAATCGGCTTCCTGGCAGTGATGCAAACTGTAGCATCCAGTTGGCAGCAGTGATGGTTAACAGCAGTTTTCTCATTAGGCCAGTTCTGCAACATGTACTGGAACGTTATCCTGGATGTGTGGCCTCAAGCCTGGTTCTCCAGGCTCCACTGATTTTGTAAGACATTCAACATCCTTTTACCAAACCTTTCGTGCTTAATCAGCCAGAATTGGCTTCTACTGCTTACAGCTAAGAATCCTGATTCTTACAGGTGAGAATTACAGGGACACATGGTGACGATTTAGAAATTGAGTCTGATATCTCTCTTGCTCAATAGATCTGCTCAGTTTCTTTAAATTCCTTGTGCCTCTGGCCCTGCCCTGAAGGGAAAACTCAAATGCAAATGAATTTTAGGCAAGGAGAATAGGTGGAGAATGGATGAACAGCGTCTGAGCATGTGTCAAAACAGTTTCCTCCAGAGAAGCGGTCCACACCATCTTTGTTGAGATAATTCCAAAAGCAGGCTCCAGGGGCCAGAGCTACAGGCTGAGACCAAAGACCTCCTTCAGGCAGCTGACACACAGCAAATAAAAGGACTAAGCTTGCAACTGAGTCCAGAGTTTGAGGTATCTGAGACATCAGGCCAAGGGAAGGCAAGAAGAGTGATGGGAAAGACTGAGAAGTTCAGGCCAGCTCAGCAAGATGTGTTTCCAATTCCTTGGCTGCAACTACTCCCATCCAGAACTGGGGAGCAGCCACCACTTTTAAGCCCTTAAAGACCCCTGGCATTGCTAACAAAAATGCTGGCCAGCTGCCTGGTTGAGCATAAACAAATTAACCTTCTCAGACTCCTGGGTAGCTGAAGAAGAAGGACAGGGCAGACCCTGAGAACCATACTGGGACATGTCAAAAAGCTCCCTGCTAAGGGTCTTCCTATTTCCTAAAGACCTCTGATCAGGACAATTGTCTAGGAGAGAGCTGGCCTTTAGGCTCAACAACAGAGAAGAGATAAAGACACAGGGCAGCTGGAATGTGAGCTGTAGGTGTAGATCCCTCCTGACCCATCTCTCCCGGGCAATTGCCTGGCTAATGTGCAAAAAGAATCAAAGCCAAGCTGAGACACAGAGAGGGATGACAGCCCTGATGGCAAAGTGCAAGGCTGCGCACCTCTGTGCCAGATCTTCTTCTGTTTTCAGGAGCCAAATGGGTCCTCTTCTGCTCAAGCTAGTTTGAAGTGGCTTCTGTCACTTGCAACCAGAAGAGACCAGACCATCACAAGTTCCTAAGACAGAGTCTTATGCATGTGTCATGTCCTCTATATGCTTACCATTGATTTCAGTGGGGATGAGCCATCATTTAATGGAAGGTGAACCACTGTGCTTCTTCTGGCTAGAGAAGCATCTCTTATTCATGCTTTACCTATGAGCACCTCAAAATAGAACCAACATAAATCCAAACACATACAAAAACATGAGCCTAAAGTCATGACTAAGTAATAGCCTATTGGAGAAATTTCAGCATAAGTCTGCATAAAACATTAGTCTTTAATTCTGTATAGAATTAATCAGAGAAAAGATCCAGGCCTCCTCTTCTCCTCTGGCCCTTGCCCTTGCTTCTGGGAACCTCAGATTGCCAGACTAGTCTCAGAAGATACAGGGAACTGCCTAACTGCCCCCACAAATCCAGCACTGCAGGAGTCAAATAAAACAAGGCCCCCACCATTGCACTTCCCTGGCCCCTTCTTGCCTTGCACTGGCCATATTCAGGGCTCAGCTCCAAACTGGAGCCACACTCCCTGCATTCTTTCCTTGGGATGCTGGCACAGAGCTCTAGGCTTCAGCCCAGCAACAACCATGGCTTTGTTACCCTGGGGCATAGAAAATTTTCTCCCTGACAGCCTAATTCATTTGACTCTTATTAAGACACAGACCCCCACAGTGCTGTGTCCTCTACTGTGGTCTTTGACAAGCCCCTGGAGTGTCCCCTCTGTCTCCCTAGACTCATAGGGTCAGAAGAGGGATCCTTCAGTCCAACCTCCTGCCCAGGACCCGCCCTCCACAACCCCAACAGCTCCCAGCCTAGTGAGGGAGTGACTTCCCCAGAGGCAGCCATCCCATTGCAGGCATTTCAGTTGTTAGAAAGTTCTCATCATGAGCTAAAATTGACCTCCCTTCCACCCCATTCCTTCTCTATCTTATCACAGATGTAATTCATTCTTATATCTACAGAATAGCCCTGAATTTATTTGAAAACAGATTATTTTGTCCTTAAAAAAATTATCCTTCAACTAAACAATCCATCTCCTCTCCTAATTCTTATGGTTTTCAGATTCATAGCCATTCTATCCACTCTTGCCTGGATATTTTCCATTATATAAGCAATGGACTTATATTGTAGCATCAGAATGAAGGCCTACTCCAGATGAGACATTAAAAAAAAAAAATGCACATCAGATTTTCAGGGAAGATGGCAGAGTACAAGGATCCTAAACTCACCTCATCCCATGGATACAACTACGTAACACTCACATCTGTGTGAAGAACCCAGAAAGTGACCCAAAGACTGGCAGAACAGACTTTCCACAGCTAAATGTAGAGAAAGAGGCCACACTGAAGAAGGTATGAAGGGTGGAGATATATTCAGGAGCCAAAGGGACCCACAAGACTGTTGGGGGAGAGAGGGACAATGTGGGCAAAGAGAGGGGGGAGAAAGAGACCCACACACCAGGAACCCCAGGCACAGGGAACCCATGCAGGGAAGACAAATCCCCATATCATTTAGGTTTGAAAATTAGAGGGTCCGTAATTTCATGAGTTCTTGAGATTAGTGGAGCTTAACACCTGGAACTTTAAAAATCAGCAGGCTCAGCTCTGGGAGAGGTGAGTGAAAGGAAATTGAGTTCCCACCCTTAAAGAGACAGCACGACAGCCCCTCAGAGACACAGCACAGAAGCAACAATTTGAAAAATTGCTTCTCCAGAAACAAAGGGGCTGGCAGGTGCCATTTGTTCTCCCATCCCCCAACCTAGACACACAAGACACTTGCAGGAACTGGTATAGCACCAACACTCTCCACCTAACTTGCTAACAATGCAGACCCCACCCCTGCAGTTCTGCAGATCCACACCTTACAACCCAGCCTAGCAGGAATTTTCTGGGGCAGCTGCAGATTCCCGCCCTGCAGCAGACTGCATGGACCTTGCTAACACAATGCATCCCCTTGTTCTCCTGCAGATATGCCCCTTCCAATACACTGTTGGCCAGAGCCCATCCAAAATAGTGCCACAAACCTGGCAGTGTGCAAGTAGCCCTGACAGGGGCCAGCACCTCTCCAAAGTGACTCCTGCCCTGGGGAGAGGAGAAGATAAGCACACATCAGTCCAACTGCTGCCCCAGCAGTGAGCCGGGGAAGATATTGGTCTGACTATAGGCCCTACCCACCAATGAAAGCTTCTCAGGGCACAACACAAAGTGCCTTGCAGTTTGGTACTACTGCATCTCTGGCAAATGCCTGGTCTGACTCAGACCCAGCCCCAGAGTGACCCACTAACAACACAGGGACAAAACCCTGTCCATAACAAGCAAAGAGAACCATCACAGATGACTAAAGGCAAAAATGGCTCAGCCACAACAGTAGAGCACACACAACATGCATAGGAGACACCCCTGAAGAGCCAGTTTCTGGGGAACAGGGGAAATTGCACTGCAGGGCACTACAGGGCACTATAGGACCTCTTCTTAAATAAGAACGCTACTTTCAAAAGGTATATACATGACCTTCCTAACACAGAAACAAAGAGTTAGACAAAATGAGGAAAGAGAGGAATGTGTCCCAAATGAAAGAACAGGACAAAGTCACAGGAAGAAAGCTAAATGAAACAGAGACAATATGGCTGATAAAGAATCTAAAGTAATAATCATAAAGATTACTCACTGGACTTGAGAAAAGACTGCAAGACCTCAGTGAGACCCTTAACAAAGAGATAGAAAACAAAGGACCAAACGGAGATGAAGAACTCAATAAATGAGATTAAAAATACACTAGATAGAATAAATAGTAGACTAGAGAAAACGGAAGAATGGATCAGTGACCTGGAGTACAGAGTAATGGAAAGCAACAAAGCTGAACATGAGAAAAAATAATAATAAATGAAAACAGACTTAGGAAGGGGCACCTGGGTGGCTCAGTCGTTAAGCATCTGCCTTCGGTTCAGTTCATGATCCCAGGGTCCTGGGACTGAGCCCTGCATCGGGCTCCCTGCTTCACAGGAAGCCTGCTTCTCCCTCTCCCATCCCCCCTGCTTGTGTTCCCTCTCTCGCTGTGTCTCTCTCTGTCAAATAAATAAATAAAATCTTTAAAAAAAAAAAAAGAAAGAAAGTAGAAAAGAAAACAGACTTAGGGAATTCAGTGACACCATCAAATGTAGTAACATCTGCATTATAGGGATACCAGAAGGAGAGAGAGAAGAGAGGAAATAAAATGTATATGAAGAAATAAGAGTTCAAAATATCCCAAATCTGAGAAAGGAAACAAAAAATCCAGATCTAGGAAGCACAGATAGCCCCCACAAAATCAACCCAGAGTTCCACACCAAGACACATGGTAATTAAAATGGCAAAAAGTAGTGATAAAGAGAAAAATTTAAAAGCAGCAAGAGAAAACAGCTATATACAAGGGAAATGCCATAGGCTATGAGATGATTTTTCAGCAGAAATTCTGCAGCCAGAAGAAAGTGGCAGGATATATTCAAAGTGCTGAAAGAAAAAAAAACATGCAGCCAAGAATATGCTATCCAGTAAGGTTATCATTCAGAATACAAGGAGAAATAAAGAGTTTCCCAAACAAAACAAAGGAATTCATTACTACTAAACCAGCCCTAAAAGAAATATTAAAAGGGGCTCTTTGAGTGGAAAGGAAAAACTTTTCACTCACTTACTTCAGCAGTAAGGAAAGTAGGAAGCACAAAGCAGTAAAACTAAGCCTATCTATAAAAATCAGTCAAGGGATTCACAAAATAAAAGCATGTAAAGTATGACACCATATACCTAAACATGGTGGGGACAGGAGTAAGGAATGGGTTCAAACTTAAACAATCATCAACTTAATATAGACTGCTATATACATAAGATGTTATGTATGTAGGTATTTATGTATGTAAACCTAATGGTAACCACAAATCAAAAAGCAGTAACAGATATGCAAAAAATAGAGAGAAATTCAAGTCTATCACTAAAGAAAGCCAGCAAACTGTGAGAGGAGAGGGCAAGAGGAGAGAGAAGAACTACAAAAACAACCATAAAACAAATAACAAAATGGCAGTAAGTACATATCTATCAACAATTACTTTGAATGTAAAAGGACTAAATGCTCCAATCAAATGACACAGGGTGACAGAATGAATAAAAAAGCAAAATCCATCTATATACTACCTACAAGAGACTCCTTTCAGACCTAAAGACACATAAACATTGAAAATGAAGGGACAGACAAGCATTTACTATGCAAATGAAAGTGAAAAGAAAGCCAGAGTAGCAATGCTTATATCAGACAAAACAGACTTTCAAAGACCGTAATAAGAGACAAAGAAAGACACTATATAATCATGAAAGGAACAATCCAACAAGAATATTTAACAACTGTAAATATTTATGCACCCATCATGGGAGCACCCAATTATAAAGCAGCTAATAACAAACATAAAGGAAGTAATCAATAGTAACACAGTAGTAGGGGACTTAAACACCCCACTTATGTCAATGGATAGATCATCCAGACAGAAAGTCAACACAGAAAGAGTGGCTTTGAATGACACGTTCAACAAGATGGATCTAATAGATATATTCAGAACATCCCATCCTAAAACAGCAGAATACACATGCTTTTCAAGTGTACATGGAACATTCTCCAGAAAAGATCACATATTAGGACACCAAACAAGTCTCAAAAATTCAAAATGACCAAAGTCATACCATGCATCTTTTCTCACCACAACACTATGAAACTAGAAATCAACCACAAGAAAAAATCTGGAAAGAACACAAATACATGGAGGCTAAATAGCATGCTACTAAACAATGAGCCAGCCAACACATCAAAGAGGAAATAAAAAAATACATGGAGACAACTGAAAAAAACAACAACAACAACAACAACAACAAAAAACCTAACTGTCTAAAACATTCAGGATGCACCAAAACTGTTCTAAGAGGGAAGTTTACAGCAATACATGCCTACCTCAAGAAGAAAAATCTCAAACAACCTAAACTTACACCTAAACGAACTATAAAGACCAACCAAAAAAAAAAAAAAAAAAAAAACAAAGCCAGAAGGAAGGAAACAAAGATGAGACCAGAAATAAATGAAATAGAAACTAAAAAAAAAAAAAAAAATAGATCAATGAAACCAGGAGTTGATTCCTTGAAAATATCAACAAAATTAATAAACTTTAACCAGACCCATCAGAAAAGAAAGAGAGAAAAGACTGAAACAAAATAAGAAATGAAGGAGGAGAAATAACAATCAACACCATAGAAATACAAAGGATTATAAGAGATTATGAAAAAATTATATGCCAACAAATTGGACAACCTAGAAGAAATGGTTACATTCCTAGAAACATGTAACCTCCCAAAACTGAGTCAGGAAAAAATAGAAAATGTGAATAGACAAATTACTGGTAATGAAATTTAATCAGTAATCAAAAGCTCCCAACAAACAAAAGTTTCCAAGAGCAGACAGCTTCACAGGTGAGTTCTACCAAGCACTTAAAAGAGTTAAAACTTACTCTTCTCAAACTATTTCAAAAATAGAAGAGAAAGGAAAGCTTCCAAATTTATGCTATGAGGCGAGCATCACCCTTATATCAAAACCACATAAAAGACACTACAAAAAAAAGAGAACTACAGGCCAATTACTGATTAAGACAGATGCAAAAATCCTCAATAAAGTATTAGGAAGCAGAATCCAACAATACATTAAAAAAAAAATCACTCAACATAATCAGTTGGGATTTATTACTGGGATACAAGTGTGGCTCAAAATTCACAAATCAATCAACATGATACATCACATCAACAAGAGAAAAGAAAAAACTTAATGATCATTTCAATAGATGCAGAAGACACATTTTGCAAAGTACAATATCCATTCATGATTTAAAAAAAAAAAAACCCTCAACAAAGTAGGTTTAAAGGGAACATACCTCAACATAATAAAGGCCATATATGAAAAACCTACAGCTAACACACTGAATGGTCAAAAACTGAGAGCTTTTTCCCTAAAATCAGGAACAAGACAAGGATGTCCACTCATCTCTTTTATTCAACAAAGGACTGGAAGTCCTAGCCACAGCAATCAGACAAGAAAAAAAAAAGGCATCCAAACTGGTAAGAAGGAAAACATTCACTATTTGCAGATGACATGATCCTATATATAGAAAACCAAAAAGACTCCACCAGAAAAATACAAAAACTGATAAATGAATTCAGTAAGGTCACAGGATTTAAAAAAAAAAAAAAAACACCAATATATGGAAATCCATTGCATTTCCATATACTAAGGATGAAGTAACAGAGAAATTAAGAAAACAACCCATTTACAATTGCACCCAAACTAATAAAATACATAGGAATAAACTTAAAGAAGGTGAGCGAACTGTACCCTGAAAACTATAAAACAATGATGAAAGAAACTGAAGACAACACAAATGGAAAGATATTCCATGCTAATGGATTGGAAGAACAAATATTGTTAAAATGTCCACACTACCCAAAGCAATCTACAGATCTAATGCAATCCCTATCAAAACACCAACAGCATTTTTCACAGAACTAGAACAATCCTAAAATTTGTATGGAACAACCAAAGACCCCAAATAGCCAAAGCACTCTTGAAAAAGAATAAAGCTGGAGGTATCACAATCCCAGGTTTCAAAATATATTACAAAGCTATTGTAATCAAAACAGTATGGTACTGCCACAAAAATAGACCCAGAGATCGATGGAACAGAATAGAGAGCCCAGAAACAAAGCCATGATTATATGATGAATTAATTTTCAACAAAGGAAGCAAAAGTATACAATGGGAAAAAGTCTCTTCAACAAATGGTGTTGGGAAAACTGGACAGCTGCATTCAAAAGAATGAAACTGGACCACTTTCTTCTACCATACACAAAAATAATTTCAAAATAGATTAAATACCTAAATATGAGACCTGAAACCATAAATATCCTAGAAGAGAGCATAGGCAATAATCTCTGGCATCAACCATAGCAACATTTTTTTCTAAATATGTCTCCTGAGGCAAGACAAACAAAAGCAAAAATAAACTATTGGGACTACATCAAAATAAAAACTTTCTGCACAGCAAATGAAACAACTAAAAAATCTACAAGACAACCTACTGAATGGGAAAAGATATTTGCAAATGACATATCTGAAAAAGGGTTAGTATCCAAAATATATGAAGACCTTATACAACTCAACACCAAAAAAACAAATAACCCAATTTAAAAATGGCAGAAGACATGAACAGACATTGTTCCAAAGAAGACATATAGATAACAGATAGACACATGAAAAGATGCTCAACATCATCATCAGGGAAATGCAAATCAAAACCACATTGAGATATCACCTCACATCTGTCAGAATGGCTAAAATCAAAAACACAAGAAACAACAAATGCTCAAAAAGATGTGGAGAAAAAGGAACCCTCTTACACTGCTGGTGGAAATGCAAACTGGTGCAGCCACTGTGGAAAAACATATGGAGGTTCCTCAAAAAATTAAAAATAGAAGTACTGTAAGATCCAGTAATTCCACTACTGGGTGTTTACCCAAAGAATACAAAAACACTAATTCAAAAAGATAAATACATCCCTATATTTATAGCAGCATTATTTACAATAGCCAAATTACAGAAGCAGCCCAAGTGTCCATTGATAGATAAATGGATTAAAAAAATGTGGGGTGTGTGTGTGTGTGTATATATATATATATATAAAATACACACACACACACACACACAATGGAATATTTATTACTCAGCCAAATCTTGCCATTTACAACAACATGGATGGAGCTAGAGAATACAATGTTAAGTGAAATAAGCCAGTCAGAGATAGACAAAAACCATATGATTTCATTCATATGTAGAATTTAAGAAACAAAACAAAACAAAGAAAAAAAGAGACAAACTAAAGAATAGACTCTTAAATATAGAGAATAAGTTGGTGGTTACCAGAGGGGGTGCCTGGGTGCCTCAATCGATTAAGTGTCTGCCTTCATCTCTGGTCATGATCCCAGGGTCCTGGGATTGAGCCCCACATGGTACTCCCTGCTCAGCAGGGAGCCTGCTTATCCGTCTCCCTCTGCCATTCCTCCCCACCCCCCACTCATGCTCACTCTCTCACATGCTCTCTAATAAATAAAATCTTTAAAAAAAAAAAAAATGAACAAAGGGGAAAAAGAGAAACCAAAACACAGACTCTTAACTATAGAGAACAAAAAGATGGTCACCAGAAGGGAGGTGGGGGGGGGGGGTGAAATAGGTAAAGAGAATTAAGAGTACACTTATCTTGATGAGCACCGAGTCATGTATAGAATTGTTGAATCACTATATTGTACACCTGAAACTAATATAACACTGTATGTTAACTATACTAGAACTAAAACTTTTTAAAGTTATAATGTAAAAAAAAAATGCATGCACATTCGCTATTTAAAATTGATCCCTCTCCTTCCCCCTTAGTGGCAGAACTCTAGAATTGAATAGTTGGTGAGGCAGAAGTGGTTACTTGCCTCCAAATGTTTTCCTGCCTTATTTTTCTTAAAAAAAATTTTCTTAGCTGACCATATTGTAATCCAGCTAAAATATTTCAATTCCAATCATACACTGAAGATGCATTTCTATGGCTGAATAATATCCCATTATATGTATAACATCTTCTTTGTCCATTCTTCCATTCATGAACACTTAGGTGTTTTCATATCTTGGCTATTGTGATTAATGCTTCAGTGAACATGGGAGTGTAAATCTTTTTGAGATTCTGTTTTCATTTCTTAGTTTCTTCTTAGAAACTAATTTCTAAGCAAAGAGATGTAAATAGAAATGTGTGAGAAACTTCCTTAAAAGCCTCCCAAGGAAGGAAAAGGTGGACTCTTCTTTCTAACCCTCTTCACCAACTGGCTTCTGGAACTCAGAAATGATGCCTGGAACTCTAGCATAAATAACTAAATAAACTCTTATTTAATAACATACTTCTCTCTTGTTCAGTATTTGAGCGTTCTCTTAAATATATGTCCAGACTTAATCGTGATTTTATCACCCTAAAGTCACTATAATGGGTTATATATTTACCCCAAAGGACCTCTCAACCACATATTTCTGAGGACAGGAAACTTCAGCTCTCATCATTCTTTTTTTTTTTTTTTAAAGATTTTATTTATTTTTTTGAGAGAGAGAGACATAGCAAGAGCAGGAACACAAGCAGGGGGAGTGGGAGAGGGAGAAGCAGGCTTCCCGCAGAGCAGAGAGCCCAACGTGGGACTCGATCCCAGGACCCTGGGATCATTACCTGAGCCGAAGGCAGATGCTTAATGACTGAGCCACCCAGGCGCCCTCTTTTTTTTTTTTTTTTAATTTTAATCCTCTTTTTAACCCTTAAACTGCTGAACACTCAGGAGTAACAGAGACTATAATAAGGAAAACCTTAAACCTGGTATTATAGTTTCCTAAAACAACAGAATTGTGTTCTTTGACAGCTCTGGAGGCCAGAAGTGTGAAATCAGTATCATTGAGCTGAGATCAAGGTGTCCCTGCTCCCTCCAGAGGGCTGGAAGGGAAAATCTGCTCTGTGCCTTTCTCAGCTTCTATGGCTGCCATCATTCCTTGGCTGTGGCCATGTCACTCAAATCTCTGCCTCTGTGGTCATATTGCCTTCTCCTCTTCTGGGTCAAATTTCCCTTTGCCTCTCTTACAAGGAAATATGACTGCATATAGGGCTCATCCAGATAATACAGGATAATCTATCTCAAGATCCTTAATCACTTATGCAAAGGTGCTTTCTGCCCTACCAATTAACACTCACAGGTGCTAGGGACTGGGACATGGATATCTTTTGGTGACCATTATTTTAGTCTTCCACACCCAGATATTAAGCGTAACTCCTCTCAGCGTTTAATGCCTAAGACCACAGTGGTGGTGGTGTCTACCACCAACTGCCATGCAGCAGGGACAAGCTTACTACCCTGCAGTCTCCTATCCAGGGTGTAGGTTCCTAACTCCTCCAGAACCAAAGAGAAGAATCAGTTTCCCACGCTTGCCTCTGCCACCTGCTTACATACCCTACTGGCCCACTGTCATCTCCTGTACCAGCTTGGCCTCTTCTTTGGATGAATGGCAGTGGGATTGCCCAAAGGGACATAATCTAGTCCTAAGGCTCAAAAAGTAAACCAGTCACCTCAGAACACGGTGCTGGAAGATTCACCTATCCATTTACTTGAAGAAAGGCAAGGCAGCCTGGAAGTTGGAGAATGTAGGCTTACCAGGTACTTAACCTCTTGGTTTCCTCATCTGTAACATGGAGACAGAAAAGCAAATACACACCTTGCAGGGTTATGTTGTGAGAATTAAAATAATAAGAACAAAAATGTATGTGAAACATGTAACGCCATGCCCAGCTCCCAAGAGAAGCTCAAAACATGGAGGCCGTGCCTCATCTATTCTGTTTTCCCTCCAATGGCTACGTGAACATCCTACTAATGTTGGAGTGAGTTGTGGCTATAACCCAGACAGCACGGCCCTGCAGGAGCTCACACCCCCCCCCCCCCCCATCCCCATCTGATTCCCATCCAAGTCACCTACAGTGGCATGAATGTTCCATTGCAGATTTGAACAAAGTAGCGGGGGAGGAAGCCATTTGCTCTTGAGGCTCTTGGCTCAGCACTTTCTCAAAACAGGGCAACACAGAAAAATTTACAGAGAAAAGTGCATTTGTGTGCAGGGCCCTGCAATGTGGTAGGATGGCTGGCAACTGCTAAGAGAGACACCCAACTTTCACAGGATGGGCCCAGGAACTGCACACTAAACTGACCCTCTGCTCACTCCTCATACAAGGAAAGCAGCCCCCAATTTAGGATTTTTAGTTAAATGCTAAAAACTGGAGGTAAATTAATTAAGATATAACTTAAACAACACCAGACTTCCCTCATCAACAGTTCCTAAGACAGGATAGGCAGCATTAATTGTTGCAATTAATTAGGCATTAAACTGATAATGGGTACAGCTGCTAACAATTAACAGCTAATTATGTCAAGCACTTTAACCATTTCACAAAAGAAATGGAAATTGGAGGGGAGAGAGAGATGGAAAGAGAGATGCAGTTAGCTCCAAATGCAGCTGGATCATGCTTTAGAGATGACAGGAAAAGTGAATATCAGCCCTGTCCCCAGTGAGGCTGAGCTGCATGGAAGCCACAGGATTCTAAATGTGAACAGAGGAGACCTAAATTGAATTGACCTGAAGAGTGAGCAGAACCAACACGTGTCAAGCTTCAATCTCCGTGCCTGGTGGACATTAATCCATGTAATCCTCAAAATATTTCACGCCAGTTACTATTATTATTCCCATTTTATGGATGAGAAGCTGAGGCACAAAGAGGTTACATGACTTTCCAAGGTCACACATTTATAAGTGTTAGAGCCTGGGTTCACACACAGGTACATTGACTCCAGGAGAGCCAAATGGACTACACTAATTTGCTGAACTTTTCATCAAACTTAGACAGCAATGTTTTATTGGACTATGAACTAACTCAATTAATTTTAAGAGAAAAAGCATCTTCTAGGCAGTTCGAACTGGAACAGAGCATTTTCTGAAGTACTAAAGCTGACAAAAATTCGTAAATCCAAATCACTCTCTGTTCAAACCAGTATTCCATATATGCTCCTAAATGTAAGGGCCTGTCTCCCTCTTCTCCACAGGAACCTGCTATCCTGCTAGGATCTGCCAGGCAGCTCCCTGGGGAACCTCAAGATCCTCTTCCCCAGACTTTGCAGTAAACATCACTGGTTGGTTTTTACTAGGGGCTTTTGTTTCCAACAAGCTTTATCTTTTCCATCTCATGGGAGAGGGAAGGGAAAGGGATAGAAGAATCATGCCCAACTAGCCACCCACCCATGCCCATACACACGGGCATGCATACATACACACACCTTATTCAGAGGACATACTGAGGATGAGAGGGTTTGTAGCAAAAAGGATCAAGCCTTAAAGTCCAGAGAGATGAAGTGCCCTTAGCTGGTGTCCAGGGGGTGGCAGGTAAAGTCAGGACTGAAAACTTATGTCCCCATGCTATATTAGTATATCTCAAATTTGAGCATGCATAAGGGTCACCTGGAGAATTTGTTGAAACAGAGATTCTTGGGTCTCTATCCCAGAGATTCTGATTCAATGGATTTGGGTGGAGCCCAAGAAATTGCACTTCTGATGTCAACTGCTCCCAGATGTCAATCTGCTGGTCCACAGACCATACTTTGAGAGCCACTGTTCTAATTTACCCCATTTCTGGCCACCTGTCCTTGCCCCGAGCATCAGACCTCATTTAAGGCCCACTGATTGTCCCCAGAGCAAGCTCCTTTGCCCAATCTGGCCCAGTGGGCACAAGTGTTTGTGTTGGTCCCTTTGCTTTGGAAATTCACGTTGTGGTACTTGGTCATCCTTGACCAGGACCAGTTTTTAAACAGAATCCAGGAAAAGGGGCCAAACAGGCCTCCTCTTCCCATTGCTTGTGCCACCTCCTGTCCCATCTTGCTTGAGAGTAGGGGAGTTCTGTTTGCTAGGAGTAAAAATAAAACCATGCCACATTCAAGCAGTACTGGAAGGACTCTGAATCCATAGGTGCCCCACCTTTGCTGATAAGATCTTAGTCTCCCTTACCAGGACTCCCAAGGGGGCTGAGACCTGCCTTCTTCTGCCCTGAGGCAAGTCCTTCAGGCCCCCTCTGTGATTACCACACCCCACTTTCCCTAGAGCTGGGACTCAGGGCTACCAGAGCCTTAACACTAAAACGTGATCTGTAGGGGCCACCTCCAGGCCAGGGCCAGTCTGTCTGAAACAAAATATGGACAGAAGGCCAGTGGAGTGTTTCATCACTGCAGGGAGCACCTTTGTGTGACTGGTTTCAGGCTGCATTTCAGGGTCGTGGAGGATGAGTTGCCCAGAAAAACTAGGCCCAGCTAAGGTAAAAATCACCAGGCTTCTGCACCCTCTCCCTCAAAGGGACTCAGAACTCCAGTCTCAGTATGGTGAAGGGAAGTTTCTGATAAAACTCAGACATTCAACATTGGGGACTTCATGTGTGATCTTTGATAGGGTTATTTAAAAAGATTATAGGGGCATTAAGCATACAATAGAGTCTGAAAAAAAAAATCAGGAATAATTAGTAGTGATATAATTTCAGGTGACCTAAATAGGCTATGATTAATATTTTGGAGTAGAACCTTCCTTTTGTTTCTGAAACCTATTCCCATATAATAACCTTAGACACATAATTTTAAGTACACAGATGAAATTTTTTTAATCTGCATGCACATGTGCAGACAGGCCAACATGCTAGTATAAAAAAACACATCTTCAGCACATAATATACATATTCATTGGTCCCTACACCCCTTCCATCCCCCACTCAGGCAACAAAGATTTTTTTTCTCCATAATGTCTCCTAGCAGCCAAACACAGGCACTGCTAATGAATATTAATTGACCTAACATCTTGTGGTGATGAAACTGTGCACATTTCCCTGTCTCATTTGGTTGCTAGGGAACCATGTGAGACAGCCATGGGGCCCTGGGACCTAGGCCTGTTAAGTGCAGGGCAGGGTTAAACCACAAATCAGAAATACTCCGCCTGATTAATTGTGTATGCCAGCAGCTATGTGTATGTATGTGGTCCTGTCAAATAAACAAGAAACAAATATCAATAAGCAGTTTGGCAGAGGGCAGGCAAGGACTCACCCTCCTCAGGGATCTCCTAGACCGTCCTTCCAGCTTAACTCCCCTTCCAAGGGTTCCACTGGCACCACTGTTCCCTCTTCACCATTCCTCAAAGTCTGGAGTAGAACCATGTGATTGGTGCTGGGGGCCACACCTGGGAAGGGGAAGGAGGGAATGTGGTAGTTGGATGTAATCACCCTGAAATTGCAGGCATCATTTCCATCCACCCAGTGCTCATCTCAGATGAAAACAAGCTGATGAATGAACCTGGCATGCTTGCAATTTTCCTTCTGCACCTGACGTAAGCTCGTCTTTCCTCTTCCTTATCCCTTTTCAATTCTGCCTACTCAACTAATAGAGAAATCCTCCTCACTAGCATTGGCCTCTGATATGGCCGCCTCATCCCCTTGTACTGCACAAAGAACACACTTGATTGCTCAGGTTTCAGGACGACATCTCATGAACTCTCCTACTTCGCTTTTTCCCTTTAGTCTTATCCCTATAAGCCCTTACTTTGTACCAATTTTCCTGATCATTCTCCCTTTCCTTTGGACTAGATACCCTCCCTACAAAATAAAGTCAGCCTTGCCCTTGGGTCCCTTCCTGTGAAATGTCAACAAGTGTATCAAAGGCTTTCTGTATTCTGTTTGGCAGGCTCCCTAAAAGGGAGGATTGGGCTCCTGTCTTGGCACCTGCTGGCTTGACTGAGAAATGAAACAGTGAGTTTTGGTCCCCTGGAAGGGAAAGGGAATGAGGCTGGGTTTGGTGGGTGCTCTCATGTGGGCTTCATCTGGTTTTTCCTCAGGTACCTGAAATCAAGTGCAACCATGAGGATAACTTCCTTCCAAAGACTGCTCTGCAGTCCATTATAAATTGGTATTTATTTAAAATATGTGCATATAGGGGCACCTGGGTGGCTCAGTTGGTTAAGCATCTGCCTTTGGCTCAGGTCATGATCCCAGGACCCTGGGATGGAGCCCTGCATTCCTGCTTGGCGAGGAGCCTGCTTCTCCCTCTCCTTCTACCTGCCGTCCCCCTGCTTATGCTGCCAAATAAATAAATGAAATCTTCAAAGTAAAATATGTGCATATAAAAAATTCATGTTCTTATTTCTATCCATTTATTCATTTAACAAATAATAACTGAGCACTTACTCTATGTCCAGAATTTTCACTAGGCCCTGTGTGGATTCAATGGTGAATCCAAATTGACACAGTCCCTGGTGTAATGGAGCTTAAAATATCATGAGGAATAAAAAATAACTTCACATACAAATATAAAATCACAACTGTGGTAAGTGTGATAAGGAAAGGCATATGGAACTATGGGGAAAGGAGCTGCTCACCTAATCTTGGGGCTCAGAAAGGGCTTTCCTGAGGACACTGACTATTTCTTGAGAAATACTAACTTTGCATGCTCTGCCCTCCATGCCCTCACCAACACAAACTGGTGCATTTCTTCTTGGTGCAGAAGGGGTTGTGGGTGCAAAAGGTTAGGCATGTCTAAATGGAGAAGAAAGATGAACTCGTTTTCTTTTTCTCTCCCCTCTATGAATCTGAAACTGTTGAATTATCACAAAGATTCCAAAGGAAATTTATGTCATCAACACACAGACTACCTTCCACAGCATGGGTCCTGGTAGCTGTAGGCTTCTTCATTGCTTAATGGTGTGTGTGGAGCAGAGGTGCACAGCACTAGAAAAAGCAGAAAGTCCCATGGCTCCTCTCAGGAAAGGAGAAGGGTGGAGAAACATCCTAAGAAGAGAGGATCCCAGAATGAGAACACGGGCAGACACACAGAGGCAGAGAGACAAGAGACAGACGAAAGGCCCAATGCTGGTGGCCAACAAGGAGACCAGGGAGAGACATGGAACTGGGGAGACAGGACAGCTGCTGCTCTCTCCAGGTTCTACTACAAAACCTTTAGTACAATCTATATTTCCCAAATACCTTGGAGTAAATTTACAAGAGTTAAGGCTACCTTAACGATAGTTTAGAAAAACAGAAGCTGCCCCCAGCTACAGCTGGCAGACTAAGGTGAGAATTGGAAGGGACCCAAAGTGGTCATCCAGCCCTTCCACAGGAATCCCCTCCCCTATTTCTCCAGGCAGATGACTGGCTTCTGTTTGAACACAAAGTGTCTGGAAGATCACCCCTTCCTAAGGCAGCAGTTCTAATGCTAAGTATTTCCTTATACTGAGAGCAAATCTGCCTACAACAACCATCCCTGACCCACAGATGAGATTGGCTCCTTACTGTATGAGAGCCCATTAGATACATGAAGACACAACCTTCTTCATGTCACTGTCCTCATTCATTCACGTATTCATTCCCTCTCCAGATGCTAACCATAAGCTTACTCTGTGATGTCCAGTGACTGGGACTTGGCAAGACAAGCTAGTCTTGGGGTACCTGGGTGGCTCAGTCGGTTAAGTGTTCAACTCGATTTCAGCTCAGGTCATAATCTCAGGATCATGAGATGGAGCCCCATATCAGGCACCACATTCAACGTGGAGTCTGCTTGAGATTCGTTCTCTCCCCCCCCCCCCCGCCCCTCTTCCTGCTCCCACTCTCTCTAAATAGACAAAATCTTAAAAAACAAAAACTCTAGCCTTGCCCTCAGCAGCCCAGAATTTTCTATGGGAAATACAGAGTATGTGGACAGTTTCCATTCAGGAAGGTTAGAAACTGAGAGAAGAGCCCATCCTTCTAGGGCATTTTAAGAACCCATTAAAATGAAATTGGCTGTATTTTTATGAAGATATTTTTTCATGTTCAGGTTCTATCTGTAGTCTTTCCATCCCATCCCATGATCCAGACAGGACTTAATAAATGTGAATGAGGCTGTCTGGCTGATTGGAATGAGAAACACCAGGCTGGTGGATAGATTCTGCCACTCAGATCCAGCCACCCCACATACAGCTAGTTAGAAACAATTCTTTGTATTTCAAAGAAACCTAGCCTATTACCTCAGGAGATTAACTCTATAAAAAGGAGTTGGAAAGAAGTAATGGAAAAGAGCTCCCTGGCCCTCTGGTCAAGTCAAGAAGGAAGAGGGCATCTGTTCAGTGTATGTCCTGAAATCTCCAGCCCCTCAGAGCCTTGGATTCTTTACCACAGAAGCATCCCAATAAGCTCCACGAAGTACAACACAACAGCTGAGATTTTTTTTATGCTGAAGACTCTTTGGGCTTTGAATGGTTCTCTCTCAGGTCTACCTCGGGACTTTGGGACACGTGCTTCTTGACTGGCCAGCATGCAGAGCTGGCAGTCAGCAAAATGAGAAATGCCTGGAAACTGAATTTGGTTAGACACAGGACTACTAAACTCTTATGAAGTGGTTCAAGCCTCCCTCAGTTTGTCCCACTGGCAGTGTTCTGAGGGCCCTCAGCCTTCAACCTTATGGAGAAGGCAAATGGGTGATGCAGGCAGAAGGGCCGAATGTGGACCAATCTGGCTGTAATGCAGAGACCCATGGCCCAAGGAGCCTCAACCACTGCCTACAACCACTGCTACCCCTTGGTGTCTTGGAGGTTGGAATCTAAAACACCGAAACACTCAAATATTACTGTTAACTCCATTATTTGTTCTGACATTGGGAATCAGCCACTGAATCAGAATTTGGGGAAAAAGTAGTTTTGAGATAGTATCTTGTCTTTCCTCTACCTCCCTACCAAACCATCTTAAACAAGGGAGTGTCTGTCCTCTGCCAGGATAAAAACAAACATGGGAATGTAAAATGGCGCAGCCACTTTGGAAAACATTTTGGCAGTTCCTCATAATGACAAACACAGTTTTGATCCATCAATTATACTCCTAGATATCCACTTGGGTGGATAAATGAAATATATTCACACAAAAACTTGAACATGAATGTTCATAGCAACATTACTCATAACAGCCAAAAATGGAAACAACCCAAATATCCATCATCTGATGAATGGATAAACAAAATGTGGTATACATATCCAAACAATGGAATATTATTCATTTATAAAAGGAATGAAATACTGATGTATCCTATGACCTTGATAAATCTTGGAAACATGCTAAGCAAAAGAAGCTGGTGACAAAAGGCCACATATTGTATGATTTCATTTAATGTGAAATGTCCAGAATAGACAAATCTATAGAGAAAGAAAATAGACTGCCTATGGCTGGGGACAAGGGGACTGGGGTGAGGCATGGGGTAGGTTCTACTGGGTACAAGTGTTCTTTTGGGAATAAAATATTCTAAAACTGGATTATGGTAATGGTTATAAAACCCTGTAAACTAAAAACCATTGAACTTTATACTTTAAATAGGTTGACTTTTTGATATGTAAATTATGTATCAAGAAAACCATGAGGGGAAGGAAAAGGAGGAGAAGAGGCATATTTTAGAGCCACAGAGGATAGTTTTCTGGTGCCAAGAGTAACATGCTCTGGCTCCCCAGATAGTGCGTGCGTGTGTGTGTGTATGTGTGTGTACACACTTTCTAGGTTCAATCAGGAACACTCCTAGTAAAGAATTATTTTGGTGGCCACCAGTAAGCCATGCCTCCCTGTAAATCACACCCTCTTTATGTAGTCCCCTCCCACAGTGACTTTGGGCATGGCCATTGACTTGCTTTGGTTACTGAAACATTAGCAAGCTTGATTCAAACACACTGGATTAGTGCTTGCACTTGCACTGAGGCTCTCCCTTTTGTAATGCTCTCACTTATGTCCCTGAGCCACTATGACAAGAGACCCAGCAACATACCAGAGAGGTCACATGGAAAGAGAGAGAATGTCCCAGCCATCCCAGCTGAGGCAGAAGCCATGAGGGACTCCATCTTGAGTGTTCTGGCCCCAGCAGCCATTCTTGGCACAAAGAACCACCCAGCTGAACCCAGCCCCAAGTACAGAATCATGAAAAATAAATCATCACTATTGTTTAGGCCATGAAATTTTGCAGCGGCTTGTCATACATTACATACTGAAACCCCCTGAAAGACCTGGCAGCCTCCATCCTGCCGCTCGCTCATCTAAGGACGGACCTTACTCTGATGCCCTTGAGTTCTAAGAAGGATCTAAGAAGAAACGTGATTTTAATGCGTGTATAACATGCCATTTGTCACTGTTGTTTAGTGCAATTTAACAATATTTATCTGATTGGCATATCAGTTAGCTCACATCACTCAGAACTGCTATATTCTGGGCTTGGCAATGAGAAGATTGATTATGGTTATTATACTAATGGCTGGAAAAATGAATTTCGTCAGGAAAGTTGTTTTGAAGCTGCAGTGACAGTCTTGTGTATTGACTCATGAACATCATACTGCACACTGAGTGCTGATCCTAGGGCACCCCTAGCACTGAGATGCTGGAGCTGGCAGAACACACCTGATCCCCAGTAAAGTGCCACCAAGAGACAGAAACGCTATTTTTTTAAAACATTTTCCCTAGAGTCTTATCACTTTTCCCATTGACTGGGCCATCCTCAGCAAGCAAGGTGTTTTGGGAAAAAAATCATGTATCTTTACCAATGGGCTGTCCACCCTCAGAAGACGACACAGGTGGGAACTTTCAGGAACACTTGACTTTACTAATGGCTCCAAGATATCTGCTTGCATGTCCCCTGGTTGCTGCAGCGAGTATTCTGTTTTGAAAATATTAGCAGCACACATGTTTTCTTGTGTAATGAAACATTTTGACAGCTAAGAATACATCAAATAAAGGGTTTTGTGTGGAGTCTATTTGAAGGGTTGGAATTTAGTTATATATTTTAAAAGATAAGCCTGAAAATCTGGGGGCTAAAAACAATGTTTTTTCTCTCCATAGCAGGTCCTCACCGGTCAATTCAATTAATTGCCTCGTTTTCCCACTTTATCTCATCACAGTTACAGTTTTGTACCTGAAGCACAGGGTCCTGGCAGAAGGGAGGTCATCCTTCTACTCAGTGGAAGGCTTGCAGTCAGAGGGACTGTGTGCAACTGCTGGTCTCCTCTCTGGACCCAGCTTCTCCACGGACTCATTAGACTCACAAAGACCTTCCCAGACCTTTACTACTGGAGAGAGAAAACGAGATTTGCCAGATGGTTTTTAGCAAGGGGCTGAGCTCTCACAATAACACAGCATTAATGAAATTCACCTTCTGAACCCTTTAATTTCTTCTAGTAGCACTTCACTTACAATCAGCATTCTTCTGTTCCTACTGCAATTTTCTTGTTTTGAAAAAATACTGTGACACACGCTGTGATTAGAAGACACAGGACTGGCCACACTCCTTAGCACCCGGTGGATTGGCCGCACCTGAAAATGCTCACCAACCAGTGGTAAACAAATGGAAAGGACATAAAAGTTGAGAGGGAGTCCCTGTAATTGAGCTGCATAATGAGAGGAAACAGAAGAGCTTCTATTAATAATGACACAGTAATTGGAGGTCACCCAAAGAGAGCCCTGGTACACTCAACATTCACATTAGCTTCACACACAAACCACTGTAGATCTTTCTAAAGGACTAATGTGGGCAAGAGTGAGGTTGTTTATCAGATTTATCTGGTACCAGCAGAACATTCTTCCACCTAGGGGCAATTGGGCCAGCCTAAAGCACTTCAAAGAGAGAGAAAAAATTTTGACTGGAGTCAGGGAATAATTAATGCAAAATTCAACTGAACACCAAAACAGACCCCATGAAGTCCAGAGCCATTTTCTCCTATACAAATTATGTGCAAGTGATTTCTTCCTAAGGAACAGGGCGCATCATATATGTGCCAAGGGCAGGACTGATGGGCCCTGGGGGTTGGTGGGAGGCAGGGGGCAGATTGCAGGGAGTGTATCCAATCGGATGTTTGAGCCTCATCAATTCTATTTGAAAAACTAATTCCCAGCTCTTTCCTTCTGCCTACCTCCACCCCTGGGCTGGAGTGAGAGAAATTCATTATTGTATGATGAGTCAATATCAAATTCTAATAAAGAGATAATTTTTTTTAAATCCCATTGTGTGTATGGCTCATTATAACATCCAGATAACTCTTGGGTATATTAAAATTTTTCATTGCCATAAATTATAATGGTATCAAAATAGATTTCCTTTGCAAAGGGACTTCCATTAATATGATTTGTATAACTACCTAAAAATGAGATTTGCACAGAGATAATCTGGAGGTTATGAACACCTTGTCTGGGTCAGATGTTAAAGCTCCTTTAAGTATCTAAGGTAAGACGACACCCTTCCAACTAATGGTTTGCTACAAGTGGGACTCTGCCCAGAGCAGGCATATTCCCTAAGCTTCTTGGCTCCACTGCTCTCTCAGATTTCCTCCCTCACATGCCTGTCTGAACTCCATAAATAAGGAAGACAAGTTGGTTCTTGACTCACTCTCACCTTCCCAAAGAAAAACTGAAATTCATACCTAGCCACACAAGAGACTGCAAGGAGCTTAATTAAGGTCAAGGGCTGTGTCTATTCTTCTGTGTGCCCCACCCTCCCCAACCCCCCCCCCCAACCCCTGCCCAGTGCAAACTATAGCTTGGGCATGGTAACTTGCAAACTTTCTAAGATGAGTTAAGGAAATAAATGAAAATATCTCTACTTCCACTTGCATTAAACCAATAGGTGAGAGGCACCAAGTCAGGGACTGCTGAAGTGTCCCCCCGCCGCCAAAATTCATGCCCAACTAGAACCTGTGAATAGGGTCTCTGCAGATGTAATGAAGTTAAGATGAATCCAAACTGGATGAGAGTGAGCCCTAACTCCAATATGGCTGGTGTCCTTATAAAAAGCGGGCTATTTGGACATAGACACACAGGTGAAAAGGCCACATGAAGGTGAAGGCAGAGATTGGAGTACTGCACCTACAAACCAAGGAACGCCAAGGATTGCCAGCCACCAGAAGCTGGAAGAGGCAAGGAAGATTCTTACCTATAGTCTTCTGAGGAAGCAAGGCCCTATCAACATCCTGATTTGGGACTTCTGGACTCCAAAATTCTAAGAGAATGTTTCTGTTGTTTGAAGACACTCAATTTTTGGCCCTTTGTTATAGCAGCCCTAGTAAACTAAAGGACCCTTGGGAGAAGACCTCAGGGTCTACAGGCAACCCCACTAAGAATTCAGTGAGAAAGTAGAGACAACTTCAGACCACCTTCAAAGACACTTGGGTATGAAGGAAGGGTCAACTATGGCACTGTCTGCTCGTTCTGCCCTCACCTCGTTTCTTCCTATCAAAAGAAAGAAGGAAAGAGACACAAGTCATCCATAGTGATTCATCAAACCTCTTGCTTCCCAGGATTTTTTGACTTCCTAATCCCTATAACCTTTACCTCCAGATCACACTAGCCCCTCACACCCTAGCTCCATGCTTCTCAACCAAAAATCTTAAAGCCCAATACTGGTCCCCCATCCTCAACCTTTAACCCTGACAGCCATCTTCTCCAGTAACAACAGGTATTCATTCATTTGTTCAATCAATCAGCCCAGAAGCATGCCCCAAGACAGTGCAAATAAGACTTAGCATTCCCAATGTATCCCTTCTGAAGTGAACCTCCAAGTGTTAGCTGCTGTGTGTTCTTCCAAGGGTCATAGGCAATGCTG
Source organism: Mirounga leonina (assembly GCF_011800145.1). Taxonomy (NCBI): domain Eukaryota; kingdom Metazoa; phylum Chordata; class Mammalia; order Carnivora; family Phocidae; genus Mirounga; species Mirounga leonina. Next base: position 9,144,178 of record NW_023270387.1, on the reverse strand, counting down.
TCCATACTACTTTCTGTAATGATGAATATGTTCTGTATCTGTGCTGTCCAATACTTTAGCCACTAGTCACTAATGTGACTAAGAAACTGATTTTTTAATTGTATTTAATTTTAACTTTAATTAATTTAAATTTAAATAGTAATATGTGGCTCATCACTACTATACTAGATACTTTGGGTCTAGAAGCAATTTTTTAATCAGACACAAAGAGCCTCAAAGACATCTCTCTCTCTCTCTCTCTCTCACACACACACACACACCCCTTCCAAGGATGAGCATTAATTCAGAGCATAAGGAGGAAAAGAAACGTTACCTAACTATTCCATAATTTGCAAGTCTATCTTAGCTCACAATGGAGTTAATAGCCTACATCACTATGCAAATCAGTATTAGTTTAATTCCTCTCCCCCAAACCCCTTTCAAATTGTACCCCTTTGGGCCACGGAGAATAAAAAATGGGCCCATTACTGAACCTCCCACTCCTTAATGGCTGTTCCTCTAGCGACATAAAGACCCTGCTGGTGACTTGAAATCACCACTTACAAGGGCTTGATTAAGTAAATTCTTAAGCAAGGTACCATTCTTTTCCCCCATCTGGGGGAGAGTTGGAGGCAGGAAACTGTTCTTCCAGTTACTGTTACTCCATCAATAACCCCTCGGCTGTATCTCCAGTTCTGCCAGTATTCCCCGCCCCCACCTACCCCGACAATATAAAGTGGTGGGTTTGAAGTTCACCTCTGCTATTTGCCCAGATCTAATTCCAACCTCTATTTCTTACAAGTGTGTGACCTTGCATATGTTCTAAGGGCATTTATAACATGGGTCAAATTCCTAACTGTGCAGAATAAATGGAGTAAGGAATAGGAAATGCTTACTGTACTATCCCTATTTCTTTTTCTAAATAAGACTTTTTATTTTTTTTATTTATTTTTTTAAAGATTTTACTTATTTACTTGAGAGAGAGAGAATGAGAGAGAGAGAACACATGAGAGGGGATAGGGTCAGAGGACGAAGCAGACTCCCCGCCGAGCAGGGAGCCGGATGCGGGACTCGATCCCGGGACTCCAGGATCATGACCTGAGCTGAAGGCAGTCGCTTAACCAACTGAGCCACCCAGGCGCCCTCTAAATAAGACTTTTTAAAAAGAAACCTGCATCCTCCTTATGAACAGATATTCAGAAGTTGGAAGACATCATCCTTAAAATATATCAGGAAGCAATAGCCCCATACTGGCTCAATGAGGGCCCTGGCTACACAGTGCCAAACACCTAAATATTGGCAACTATGCTAATGGCTAAAGTTTTCCATGTTAACCCAGATATTGCTGATAAAGGACACATGGTCTGGGAAGTATTCTATGTGTGGTTTGCTCTGATCACCGTAATGGCAGCATTACAGTGTGGGGTTGTAGCTACAGAGCTCCTGACCTAGGGCAGTCAGATATAAGGTTTTTCAGCTTCTGTCTTGACACAGGCAGGCCTCTGGTTCTGAAATAAGTACAGGGCTTGTTTCTCTGACTTGAATCATAGCTGCCTGAGTTAGTCAAGGGAGCTTTTTAAGATTTTTCTCATCTCGGGGTGGCTCTCACTAGAGCCCTGTTTGATCAGTAATAAAATAGCTTTCCAGCCACTTTGGCTGAGCACAAAATGAATTTTGATTTTGGCAGGGACACCAATGTGGAGGACGACTCCCAAGGGCACTCTGCTTTGTGCCGATTCAGGGCTATGATCTGGGCCTGGTGACACATCAGCTGAGTCCCCTGATGGAGGCACACGTTTCTGGGGCAATGGAAATGTCCATGTTGCCTGCTCGTGATATCACCCTTTGTGTGGTTTGTCAGCTTGCAAGGATGGCAGAAGTTTTCATACCTTCTTCCTGTGCACGAGGCAAAGCTGGACCCTCAAAACATAGACCAAGGTTGTGTTTAAGGGTACCCCTTTCCATCCCCAGTTACCCTCAGCCTCCCTGGTTCCCTACCCCTAGAATATTAATGTTAAAAAAACAAAATTTCATTTTCAATGCATATAAAAACTACATAACAAAAATGCCAGACTATTCTTTCTCCTTTTTAAAATGCTTATTATTTTATTCAACAAACATTTATTGAGTTTACTAAATGCCAGAATCTATATCTGACCTGGGGATACAAGGAGGGAGATAGACATCAAAACACCAAGTGTTAAAATAGATGCCTAGCAGTTGAGTGTCATCTTCGGGGTCAGACAGACAGGGGTGTGAATGTTAGCACTCAGGACATCAGCCCCCGGGGCTCCCTTCCTACCTTACTGGCTGTTCCTTTTTGGTATTTTGTGTTGATTCCTCCTCATCTTCCCCACTCTGAAGCACAGAAGGGGCCCCAGGATGCTGCCTTCTCTCTTCCAGCTATACTCACCCTCCAGGTGATCTCCTAGGGCTTTAGATGTTATCTCTATGCTGTGACTCTCATTTGTTCCTTGAGCCTTGAGAAATTTATTTCTCAAGTCCTGACCTGTTCTCAAAACCCCAGACTCATTTATCCAACTGCCTGTTTGCCATCTCTTCTTGGAAGTTTATGAGAGAGATCTCACACTTAATGGCTCCCAAACTGAATCCTGATCTTCCCTATGCCTGATCCCCCCAGTCTTCCCATCTCAGTTGAGAGCAACTACATCCCTCGAATGGCCAAGACCCCTGGAGTCATCCTGGACTACTGCCCTCTTCTGCAACCCACATCCAATCCATCAGCGAATCCTTTTAGCTCCACCTTCAAGAAATACCCATCACCGTTGCCCCCCTTGTCTAAGGTTGCATTGTCTCTCTCCTGCATTACTACTTCTTAACTGGGCTCTGCTACCAGACTTGTCTGCCCACTTTATTCTCAGTAAGGGGCCAGACTTATACATTTAAGACCTAGATCACTTCATTCATCTACTCCAATCCCCTCCAGTGGCTTCCCATGGATCTGAGGAGATGACCCAGGGCCCCCATCATCTGCACCTCCCCTCTTTCACCATGTTCCAGCCACAGTGCCTTCCTGCCTCCTCCTTGAACATGCCACACATGGTCTTGCCTTGGGGTCTTCTCTTCCCCCGGGTATCTTCAGGACTATTGTCCTCACCTTCTTCTGGTCTCTGAAGTATCAGTGAGGCCCTCCCTTACTACCATCTAAAACAGTACCCATCACCTTCCTATGCACTCCCTATAACTTTGCCTTGCCTTATTTTGTTTCATAGCACCATTCCTTTATGAAATAGGTGAACTGGGTTTCTTCTTTATTGTCTTTATTCCCTTACCAGAACCAACTCCATAAAATCAGGTTCTGTTTTTAGCCAAGGCTGTAATCCCAGAGCCTAAAAGAGTGCAACCACATAATAGGAGTTCAATAAATGTCTGTTGAATAGATGAACAAAGAAAATACCTTTAATTAAAGTGGTTGCAATGCTTTGGATCATGTGACCCTGTGACCCTGGTCACTACCGATTAAACCAGCAATCGACATTGCTAGGGAGAGCTGCTCCTGGCTCTCCACACTTCCTTCCTCACTGCTATCCAGAGAGCTAACACATGTGAACTAAGACAGTGCTGTTCAACAGAAATATCAGGAAAGCCATATATGTCATTTTAAGTTATCTAGCAACTACATTTTAAACACAGAAACAGGTGATACTAATTTTAATGTTTTATTTTATCCAATATCTAAAATATCATCTAAGCAAATAAGCAATATACAGAATATTAATCAAGTACTTTACATTCTTTTATACTAAGTCTTCAGAACCAGGTTTGTATTATATACTCACAAGACATCTCACTTTGGACTTACCCTGTTTTCAAGGGCTCAACAGCCACATGAGGCTACTGGCTCCAATATTTTTGGTAATTCTCACAATATTTTGGTAATTCTCATAATATTTCAAACTAATTATTATATTTGTTATGGTGAACTGTGATCAAGATCACTGATGTTACTATACAATTCTTTGAGACCACCACAAACCATATAAAGCTGCAAACTGGGGTGTGCAGGGAAGGTTGGGGAAGCAGGAGGATCCTAGGCTCACTTCATCCCAAAGGTACACCTAGATAACACCCACATCAGTGTAAATAACCCACAAAATGACCCAAAGATTAGCAGAACTCTCCACAGCTAAATGTGGAGAAGAGGCCACATCAAAGAGGACAGGAAGGGCAGGAAGGGTGGAGTCGCAGCTAGGAGACAAATGGACCAGCAGGACTATCTGTAGGAGGAAGGGATACAATGGGAACAAAGAGGGGAGTGGAGTAGACTCCACACGGGGTACCCCAGTCATGGGGGACACACACTGGGAAGATGAATACCCATAACATTTGGCTTTGAACACCAAAGGGGCCTAACATCATGAATTCTTACCATCAGCTGGGCTTAATACCTGAAACTTTAAAAATCAGTGGGCAAGGCTCTGGGAGAGCCAGAGGGCTATAGGAAACTGAGTCCCCACCCTTAAAGAGACACTACAACAAACAACCTCACCAAGATACGGGATAGAAGCAGCAGTTTGAAAAAAGCCTGGGGTTTAAGGAAGGGAGATTTGTTTACTAACCTAAGAGCATGTGCTGGAAGGTCAGGATCTTTAGGAGACTGCTCCAGGAACAAAAGAGCTGGTGGGTGCCATTTCCCTCCCCTACCCCTAGCCTAGAAAAATGGACACCTGTGGAAACCAGCTCCATTATCAACACTCTCCACCTAACATGTTAACGGCAGGCCCCACCTCTGCATTCTCCTGAGGACACACCTCCTCCAGCCAGGCCTTGGTTGCAGGTCCCCTCCCACAGCATACCTGAACAAACAGCACCATGCACTTCACCCCCATGCTCCCCTGAAGACTTGCCCTCTCTAGCCATGCTGCAAGTTTTCAAAACTGGTTCCAGGGGCCCTCCCAAAACAGACCTGTGCAAACCTTGCTAACACTGTGCACCCTGCCCCTATGTTCTCCTATGGACCTGCTGCCTCCATTATGCCATTGGCCAAAGCCCATCCAAAGTGGTGCAACAAGACAGGCATTGTGCAAACAGCCCTGACAGGGGCTAGCATCACTCCAAAATGATTCCTGCCCTGGGGAAGAGTAGAAAATAAACACACCCAACAGTCCAACTGTGGCCCAAGGAGTGGACGGGGGAAGACATGTGGTCTGACTGCAAGCCACACTCACCAACAAAAGCTTCTCAGAAAGGATACAGGATGATCACCCTGCAGTACTACCGCAGCTCTGGCAAATGCCTGGTCTGACTCAACTCAACCCCAAAGCAGCCCCAGACTGGCCCACTAGCAACACAGGGATAAAGCCCTCCCACAACAGGCAAAGAGAGCCATTCCAGATGACTGGACTAGAGGCAAAAGGGGCTCAGCCACAAGAGTAGGGCACATGTGAACACACACAGGAGACACACCTCAAGTACCAGATTCTGGTGAACAGGGGACAATGTCCTGCAGGGCTCTACAAAACCTCTTCAGGAGGCCACTACTTTCAAGAGCAGGAGAGGGAGCTGACTTACCTAACACATTCAGACAGACACAGAGTTAGAAAAAAGGAGACAGAGGAAATTGTCCAAAGGAAATGACAGGACAAAATCACAGCAAGAGAAGTAAATGAAACAGAGGTAACTAATATGCCTGATAAAGAATTTAAAGTAATGGTCAAAAGATACCACTGGACTTGAGAAAAGAGTGAAAGGCATCTGTGAGACCCTGAACAAAGAGATAGAAAACATAAAATAAAAAATAAAAAAAAATCAGAGATGAACTCAATAACTGAAAATTAAAATACACTCGATGGGATAAACAGAAGACTACAGGAAGCAGAAGAACAGATCTAAAAGAAATATTAAAAGGGGCTCTTTGAGTGGAAAGGAAAAACTTTTCACTCACTTACTTCAGCAGTAAGGAAAGTAGGAAGCACAAAGCAGTAAAACTAAGCCTATCTATAAAAATCAGTCAAGGGATTCACAAAATAAAACATGTAAAGTATGACACCATATACCTAAACATGGTGGGGACAGAGTAAGGAATGGGTTCAAACTTAAACAATCATCAACTTAATATAGACTGCTATATATATAAGATGTTATACACAAACCTAATGGTAACCACAAATCAAAAAGCAGTAACAGATGTGCAAAAAATAGAGAGAAATTCAAGTCTATCACTAAAGAAAGCCAACAAACTGTGAGGAAAGAGAGCAAGAGGAAAAAGGGACAGAAAAAAACTACCAAAAGAACCATAAAACAAGTTTAAAAAATGGACAATAAGTTACATACCTATCAATAATTACTGTGAATGTAAATGGACTCAACACTCCAAAAGACACAGGTGACAAAATGGATAAAAAAGAAAGACCCATCTATATGTTGCCTACCAGGGATTCATTTCAGACCTAAAGACACATGAAAACTGTAAGTGAAGGGATGGAAAAGCACTTATGCATATAGTAGTGAAAAGAGCACTATGGTAGCAATATTTATATCTGATAAAATAGACTTTCGGGCCCCTGGGTGGCTCAGTCGTTAAGCGTCTGCCTTCGGCTCAGGTCATGATCCCAGGGTCCAGGGATCAAGTCCCACATCGGACTCCCTGCTCCGCGGGAAGCCTGCTTCTCCCTCTCCTATCCCCCCTGCTTGTGTTTCTGCTCTATGTCTCTCTCTGTCAAATAAGTAAATAAAATCTTTAAAAAAAAAAAAAAATAGACTTTCAAACAAAGACCATAACAAGAGACAAAGAAAGACACTATATAATCATGAAAGGAGCACTCCAACAGGATATTTAACAATTGTAAATATTTATGTGCCCAGTGGGAGCACCCTAATACATAGATCAGCCAGTATCAAACATAAAGTAATTGACAGTAATACAGTAATAGTAGGGGACTTAGACACATTTACATTAATGGATCAATCATCCAGACAGAAACTCAACAAAGAATCATTGGCTTTGAATGACATATTGAACAAGAAGGATCTAACAGAAATAATCAGAACATTTCATCCTAAAACAGCAAAATACACATGCTTTTCAAGTACACATGGAACATTCTCTGGAACAGGTCACATGTTAGGCCACAAAACCAGTCTCGACAAACTCCAAAAGACTGTAGTCATACCAGGCATCTTTTCTGACTACAATACTATGAAACTAGAAATCCACCATAAGAAAAAGTCTGGAAAGAACACAAATACATGGAGGTTAAATAACATGCTACTAAACAATGAATGAGTCTGCCAACACATCAAAAAGAAAAATGTAAAAATACACGAAGACAAATTATTATGAAAATATAACAGCCCAAAATCTTTGGGATTCAGCAAAAGCTGTTCTAAGAGGGACATTTACAGCAATAGGGGCCTACCTGAAAAAGAAAAATCTCAAACGACCTAACCTTACACCTAAAGGAGCTATAAAAAGAACAAAACCCAAAGTCAGTAGAAGGAAGGAAATAATGAGGATGAGACAAAAATAAATGAAGTAGGAAAAAAAAAAAAAAACAGATCAATGAAACTAGGAGCTGGTTTCTTGAAAAGATCAACAAAATTGATAAAACTTTAGCCAGACTCATCACACAAAAAGAGACAGACAGAAGACTCAAACAAAATCAGAAAGGAAAGAGAAGTAACAACCTACATCACAGAAATACAAGGAGTGATAAGAGATTATAAAAAATTATATGCCAACAAATTGGACAAGTATCTAGAAGAAATGGACAAAGTCCTACAAACATATAACCTCCCAAAATTGAATAATACATAATCTTAACAGACCAATTGCCAGTAATGGAATTTAATCAGTAATCAAAAAACTCTCAACAAACCAAAGTCCAGGACCTAACGCTTCACAGGTGAATTCTAACATTTAAAGAAAAGTTAATACTTATTCTTCTCAAACTATTCCAAAAAATAAAACATCCAAATTCATTCCCAAGTATCCATCAATAGATGAACAGACAAGGAAGTGGAATATATATACAATGGAATATTACTCAGCCATAAAAAAGAATGAAATCTTGCCATTTGCAACAACATGGATAGAGCCAGAGAGTATTATTCTAAGTGAAATAAATCAGAGAAAAACAAATACTATATAATTTCATTCATATGTGGAATTTAAAAAACAAAACAAATGAGGGGTGCCTGGGTGGCTCAATTGGTTAAGTGTCTGCCTTCATCTCAGGTCATGATCCCAGGGTCCTGGGACGGAGCCCCACATTGGGCTCCCTGCTTGCAGAGAACCTGCTTCTCTCTCTCCCTCTGCACTTCCTCCCAAGTCTCTCCCCCACCCAATGCCTGCTCTCTCACATGCTCTCTCTCAAACAAATAAAATCTTTTAAAAAAATGAACAAAGGGGAAAAAAGAGAGAAACCAAAACACAGACTCTTAACTATAGAGAACAAAAAGATGGTCACCAGAAGGGGGTTGGGGGGGGGGGGCTGTGAAATAGGTGAAGGGGATTAAGAGTACACTCATCTTAATGAGCACTGAGTCATGTACAGAATTTTGGAATCACTATATTATACACCTCAAACTAATATAACACTGTAGGTTAACTGTACTGGAATTAAAATTAAAGCTTCACAGTTAATAGATAAATGCTATGTATGTTCTGACTACTCCACCAATCCGTTATTTCCCTGTCTCCCTCTCCTCAGGCCTCCATATTCTCTAATATGCAATACTGAAATTAGACCAATTAATAACCGCTACAATGGCCTATAAGTCTTCAAGTTAAAGTAACCAAGCTCTCACTTTAAATCAAAAGCTAGAAATGATTAAATTTAGTGTGGAGGACATGTGGAAAGCTGAGATGGGCTGAAAACTAGGTCTCTCACCCCAGTTAGCCAAGTTCTGAATGCAAAAGAAAAGTTCCTGAAGGAACTGAATATTGCTGTTCCAGTGAGTACACAAATTATAAGAAAACAAAACAGTCTTATTGCTGATATGAAGGAAGTTTCAGTGGTCTGGATAGAAAACTGAACCAACCACATTTCCTTAACCAGAGCCTAATCCAGAACATGGCCCTAACACTCCTCAATTCTATGAAAGCTGAGGGAGGTGAAGAAGCTTCAGAAGAAAAGTGTGAAGCTGGCAGATGTGGGTTCATGAGGTTTATGGGAAGAAGTCATCTCTATAACATAAAAGTGCAAGGTGAAGTAGCAAGAGCTGATGTAAAAGCTACAGCAAGTTATCCAGAAAATCTAGCTAAGATAATTTAACACAAGCACCTATGCTAAACAACAGATTTTTGATGTAGATGAAATAACCTTATATTGGAAGAGGTTATCTAGGATTTCCATAGCTAGAGAGGATAAGTCAGTGCCTAAAATCAAAGCTTCAAAGGACAGGCTGATTCTTTTGTTAAGGGCTAATGCAGCTGGTGACTTTAAGTTGAAGCCAATTCTCATTTACCATTCCAAAAATTCTAGGGCCCTTAAGAATCAGAATTTTGTTAAATCTACTCTGCCTGTGCTCTATAAATGGAACAGCAAAGGCTGGATGACAGCACATCTGGTTTACTGAATGTTTTAAAGCCCACCGTTGAGACTTACTGCTCAGAAAAAAATTTCCTTTCAAAATATTACTGCTCATTAACAATGTACCTTGTCACACAAGAGCTCTGATAGAGATGGATAATGAGATTAATGTCATTTTTCATACCTGCTGACCCAACATTCTTTCTGCAGCCCATGAATCAAGGAGTAATTTCAACTTTCAAGCCTTATTATTTAAGAAATACATTTTTTAAGGTTGTAGCTGCCAGACAGTGATTCCTCTGATGGATCTGGGAAAAGTAAATTGAACACCTTCTGGAAAGGATTCACCATTAAAGATACCAATAAGAGCATTTGTGATCGGGCGCCTGGGTGGCTCAGTCAGTTAAGCGACTGCCTTCGGCTCAGGTCATGATCCTGGAGTCCCGGGATTGAGTCCCCCATCAGGCTCCCTGCTCGGCAGGGAGTCTGCTTCTCCCTCTGACCCTCCTCCCTCTCACGCTCTCTGTCTCTCATTCTCTCTCTCGCAAATAAATAAAATATTTAAAAAAAAAAAAAAAAGAGCATTTGTGATCCATGGGGAAAGGGCAAAATATCAACTTTGATAGGAGTTTGGAAGAAGCTGATTCCAACCCTCAGGGATGACTTTGAGGGGTTCAAGACTTCAGTGGAGGAAGTACCTGCAGATGTGGTGGAAATAGGAGGAGAACTAGAATCAGAAGTGGAGCCTGAAGATGGGACTGAATTGCTGCAATCTTGTGATAAAACTTGAACGGATGAGGAACTGCTTCCTACGGATGATCAAGGAAAGTGGTACCTTGAGATGGAATCTACTCCTGGTGAGGATGCAGTGAAGATAGTTGAAATGACAACAAAGAATTTAGAATATTGTGTAAACTTAGTTGATAAAGCAGTGGCAGGGTTTGAGAGGACTGACTAATTTTGAATGAATTTCGACAGAAGGTAAAATGCTATCAAATAGCAGCACATACTACAGAGAAATCATTTGTAAAAGGAAGACCCAATTAATGCAGCAAACTTCATTACTGTCTTATTTTTAAGAAACTGCCGCAGCCAGAGGAATGTTAAAAAAGAAAAGCAAAGCTGGCGGCATCACAATTCCGGACTTCCAGCTCTATTACAAAGCTGTCATCATCAAGACCGCATGGTACTGGCACAAAAACAGACACATAGATCAATGGAACAGAATAGAGAGCCCACAAATGGACCCTCAACTCTATGGTCAACTCATCTTTGACAAAGCAGGAAAGAATGTCCAATGGAACAAAGACAGTCTCTTCAACAAATGGTGTTGGGAAAATTGGATAGCCACATGCAGAAGAATGAAACTGGACCATTTCCTTACACCACACACAAAAATAGACTCCAAATGGTTGAAAGACCTCAATGTGAGACAGGAGTCCATCCAAATCCTAAAGGAGAACACAGGCAGCAACCTCTTTGACCTCAGCCGAAGCAACTTCTTCCTAGAAACATCGCCAAAGGCAATGGAAGCAAGGGCAAAAATGAACTATTGGGACTTCATCAAGATAAAAAGCTTTTGCAAAGCAAAGGAAACAGTCAACAAAACCAAAAGACAACCTAAAGAATGGGAGAAGATATTTGCAAATGACATATCAGATAAAGGGCTAGTATCCAAAATCTATAAAGAACTCATCAAACTCAACACCCAAAGAACAAAGAATCCAATCAAGAAATGGGCAGAAGACATGAACAGACATTTTTCCAAAGAAGACATCCAAATGGCCAACAGACACATGAAAAAGTGCTCAACATCGCTCGGTATCAGGGAAATCCAAATCAAAACCTCAATGAGAGACCACCTCACACCAGTCAGAATGGCTAAAATTAACAAGTCAGGAAACGACAGATGTTGGCGGGGATGCGGAGAAAGGGGAGCCCCCCTACACTGTTGGTGGGAATGCAAGCTGGTGCAGCCACTCTGGAAAACAGTATGGAGGTTCCTCAAAAAGTCGAAAATAGAGCTACCATATGATCCAGCAATTGCACTACTGGGTATTTACCCCAAAGATACAAAAGTAGGGATCCGAAAGGGTACGTGCACCCCAATGTTTATAGCAGCAATGTCCACAATAGCCAAACTGTGGAAAGAGCCAAGATGTCCATCGATAGATGAATGGATAAAGAAGATGTGGTATATATATACAATGGAATATTATGCAGCCATCAAAAGGAATGAGATCTTGCCATTTGCAACGACGTGGATGGAACTGGAGGGTATTATGTTGAGCCAAATAAGTCAAACAGAGAAAGACATGTATCATATGACCTCACTGATACGAGGAATTCTTAATCGCAAGAAACAAACTGAGGGTTGCTGGAGTAGGGGGTGGGGTGGGAAGGATGGGCTGACTGGGTGATAGACACTGGGGAGGGTATGTGCTCTGGTAAGCGCTGTGAATTGTGCAAGACTGTTGAATTTCAGATCTGTACCTCTGAAACAAATAATGCAATATATGTTAAGAAAAAAAAAAGAAGAAGAAGAAGAAGAAGGTAGCAGGAGGGGAAGAATGAAGGGGGGGAAATCAGAGGGGTAGACGAACCATGAGAGACGATGGACTCTGAAAAACAAACTGAGGGTTCTAGAGGGGAGGGGGGTGGGAGGATGGGTTAGCCTTGTGGTGGGTATTGAGGAGGGCACATTCTGCATGGAACACTGGGTGTTATGCACAAACAATGAATCATGGAACACTACATCTAAAACTAATGATGTAATGTATGGGGATTAACATAAGAATAAAAAAAAAAGAAAAAAAAAAAAAAGAAACTGCCGCAGCCACCACAGCCTTCAGCAACCACCACCCTGATCTGCAGCCATCAGAACTGAGGCAGGACCCTCTACCAACAAAAAGATTATGACTCACTGAAAGCTCAGGTGATGGTTATTTTTTAGCAACAAAGTACTTTCAACTAAGGTATGTACATTGGTTTTTTAGATTTAATGCTATTTCAGACTTAACAGACTACAGTGTAAATGTAACCTTTATATGCATTGGGAAACCAAAAAATTCATTTGACTTGTTTTGTTGCAGTATTTGCTTTATTGCAGTGGTCTGGAACCAAACCTGCAATATCTATCTCTGAGGTGTGTCTGTAGTTGGTTCAGTAAGTGGGTCTGGCCTTTCAGGTGATACTGGATGTTTCCCATCTGGCAGGCCCATGTCCCTGAGTCAGGTCTGGCCTCCCTTCTCAACCTGAGACTGGGAAGACAGACTGGGGGGTTGGAATCCTCACTGAACTCTCCCACCTGAAGCCGCATTTTCCAAAGCAATTTTTACCATTGTGTGGTAGACAAGTGATGCTTAATAAAAATAGTGCTTTGCTTTCCATTGGGCTCTTTTTTCTTCAAGTTGATTCTCTCAGCAGGGAGTGGAGAGTGGAGAAGCAATGAATATGTCGGATTCAGGCACCAAAACCCCATCTGCAAGACTAAATAGATTTCTGACTTACAACACACATGATTTGGCAGGAAGATAAGGTCTAAAGAAGATTCCATCCTGCATGTTGACTCAAGTGACCCAAGGGGGTCCTCTGAGATAGGCGGTAGAGAAGGAGGAAGCAGAGAAAGCTCAGAAAGTAGAAAGCAGGATCCATGGGGTTTGAAGTTATGAGTGAAGAGCAGCCCTAAGAGGGGGAGAACCTGAGTACATAAGCTTTTGAAAAGAAAGCAGAAGCTGAACCACAGGAAAAAGGGTGACTAAGTGGCTGCTGTTTCTGGACAGCATCCCCAGACTGCAGGACGACTGCCTGGAGCATATTCTGTGCTTCCTCACTTGCTATATATCACCATCAGCTGGGGCACCCTGAATGTGCCTCTATTATTTACCACCCAGAAACCTTACCCCTCCTTTTCCCTACAAACTTCTAACTGGCTCCTGCATTCCTGGACCCCATTCTATCCCAAAACATCTCAGCTATTCAGGAAAATAGCCTTCTAGAGACCCTCTCTCTCCTTGTCTTCAAAAATATGTGGACATGCTGGAATGCTAGAGATGGACACACTTTCAGGCTGGGAACTCCTTCCAAATACTAGTAAATATAGAGATAGGAACAAGCAGCAGAAAACCCAGCTCTGGTCTGGTGAGATGGCTCGACACTACCTTCCTCATCGACCAGCAGAACCCTAGCGCAGGCCTCTCAGACTCCACTGCCAGGTAGTGCCCTTTATAGTCAATTAATTAGCAACACTTGGCTCCTCAGAGAGATCTTGCTCTGCAAAACTCATTATGGAACACTCATTAAGCATGTTTTCTTAAAGTTTTGCATTAGGTGCTGTAACAGGGAGTTGTGTGGATGTGGTTCTTTGCCCTCTGGGAGCTTGAAATCTTACTGTGAAGAGAAAATAAGAACATTTTATCTGGGAAGGAGGAGATAACATCATTCCCCATGGTTTGTTGTCTGTATTTTCTTCCTAACACCATAACTGCTGCCATTGGAGTATACTCTATACTGCCAACACTTACCTTGTGGATAATCTGTGCTAAGCCATCCTTTAAAGTTCTCTCTGCTATTATCACCTCCTCTACTTAATTAATTCCTTTGTTTAACATCCATGCAATATTATCAACATGTTTAGTTCTATTCCCAAATGCAGTCTGAAATCCAGCAAGGTTGAAGAAAAAGAAAACAAAACACTTAATTGTCTTTAAAAGAGTTTTTCAGTTACTTCTTCAGCACTTCAAGCCCTCTTCTACCTCTTTGTCACCTTCACTCCAGCGCTCACCTCTGACAAAGAGGGGAAAAAAGAAGGATCTCCACAGGAAACAGCTCTTTTCTGGTTCACAATATGGCTAGCATGAGAGCTATGCTATCTGTTCCCATGCCAGAGGCAAAGGGCAATAGTTAGAGCTGAGCAGTGATGGTGGAAGTATGCCAAGAAGGGGAATCTAGATGTTTGGCTACCACAAGTTGAGGACTCACCAGGTCTTATTTTGTTTTTCAGATATGTTTCAAATGTTAATACAAAATAAAAATAATGAAAAGCCAAAAGTTCTTTTAAGATTCTAGTTTGGATTTTCATGCTTCAGTTTCTACCTCCACCCCATATCACTATTATTAATGAATGGATGTAATGTGCCCCAACATGGTGCTGCTCTTTGCTATAGCAAGGAGAGAATAATATGCTAAGGAATCTAGGAGTCCTAGTTTCTCCAAGTGCACGGTGAAAGTCTTTTTAAAAATCTATACCCAGGGCGCCTGGGTGGCTCAGTTGGTTAAGCGACTGCCTTCAGCTCAGGTCATGATCCTGGAGTCCCTGGATCGAGTCCCGCATCAGGCTCCCTGCTTGGCAGGGAGTCTGCTTCTCCCTCTGGCCCTCCCCCTTCTCATGTGCTCTCTCTCATTCTCTGTCTCTCAAATAAATAAATAAAATCTTAAAAAAAATCTATACCCAATTCATTTTAATGTTTTTATTAAAACATTATCCACCTCTCAGTTCTTTTTGGAGAACAGAGAATGACAGGAATTCTGAAATCAGCAAATAATAGCCATGTTGCCAGACTTAATCTGGTGGCAAACACAAATAATCACGATGATAATAATGATGGTTATATCTACTAGGAATTGTGTTCAGCTGCTCAAAAAAAACCAAAAAAAACACCAGACTATGGTGGCTTGACACATAAAGGTTTACTCATGTCAAAGAATGTGGAAACTGGTATGGTGCCTCCTTCCTTATCAAAGACCTAGAAACATTTTATCTTTCTACTCAACCATCTTGGTCTCATGGCCTCCATTCTCAAGATCCCAAGATGCTTACTGGAGTTCCAACCGTATGTCCATATTCCAGAGAGGAAGAAGGAAGGGGAAAGGGGGGAAAAATGCATTTGCCAGCTGTATATCCCATCCCTAAGGAGCTGTTCCAAATGTATTGCTTTGTCTCCCTGCATCCACCCACCAAATCATTTCTCATCCCATCTACCTTATACAGGGGCTGAAATTTCTAGTATATTAATCTTAACCAGAAAGGTTCCCATGGAGACTAAGGTTGTCTTTTTTGTTGGATTGGATGTCCAACATCCAATCTCCTTCTTTTGAAGGACATTCCTTTTTATGGGTCATCTTATTAGGAACAGGCCCCTGCTTCCCACTACAAAACTCAAAGGGACATCTATACATATATATATTCATATATATATATTCATCCTTTTTCTCCTTGCCTTCTGGCAGTTGTGAAAACAGGGGACTCACCCCGTCATGACAATCAGACAACACTCTAGCTTCAGTCCTAGAGAAATGATACATGAAAAAGGAATCAAGAGAATTCTGTTGACAAAGCAGCACCACTAGTCCAGTGGTGGTGGTAAAGTGTCCAGCAGCAAGACTAGAAGTGTTCTAGTCAGAGTCCCTCAAAAAAAGTAGTTGTTGAGCTTACTATTTCTTGGTCCTTCAATGCTCCTCAGTTCCTGTCTGTTTTACATTCCTGATTCTCTAGTCACTTGGCAGTTCTGGGCTCCATTTGTCTTTTCAGTATGCCCCTTTTGCTTTAGATAGCCAGAGCTGGTTTCAGTTATATCCCAACCACACAATTAAGGAGCTATGTATTATTATTCTAGTCTACACTCTTTGGTTACCAGAAGTAGAAGCCCACACTACTCATCTCAGGTATAGATGCAAGACCTAAACTCACAGACACAAGTATGGACTGAAACCCTGTAGGAGACAATATTGGGAAATTGCTGGGAAGACAAGCTGACCCCTCTGAGGCCACAAGGATTCTCGTCTCTCTCTCTCTCTCCATAAATTATTTTCTCATCTCTGCTTTATTGGTCAACTTCCTTTGATTAGTTAGTTTCTTCACCTCCATAATTTTCACTTCCTCTTCATGGACACTTACATGGAATCTACATGACCTTTCTGCAGATATGATATTAGCAAAACACTTCAATTTCAAGCTCCATATCTCTTAATTAAAAATCCTGACAAAGGATGGGGCGCCTGGGTGGCTCAGTCGTTACGCGTCTGCCTTCGGCTCAGGTCATGGTCCCAGGGTCCTGGAATCGAGCCCCGCATCGGGCTCCCTGCTCCGCGGGAAGCCTGCTTCTCCCTCTCCCGCTCCCCCTGCTTGTGTTCCCTCTCTCGCTGTGTCTCTCTGTCATATAAATAAATAAAATCTTTAAAAATCCTGACAAAGGAAATGATTAGTGCCTACATCAGGGATACACCCCAATTAAATCAGGTATAATAAAGAATGGGGCTCATGACCAAGCCTACGCCTTCAGTGGAGGTGCCCAGATTAGGGGTCTGTGGGAACGGCAAGCTGTAAAACCTTTCTAATACAGGGACTCAATGTAATATAACGTGAAATTGTGATATGAAGTGATATGGAGGCCTGGGTATGGCACAATTTTTGGACAGCAGACCTGAGATGCTCAATCTATGATATATTTTGAACACCTACCATGTGCAAGGTAAAGGGACAGGAGCTGAGATTATAAAGATGATAACGTGTGTCTTCCTGCAAGAACTTTACAATACACACACACACACACACACACACAAATGTTAAATGATGAGTTAACATATACCTGGTTAATAACTGAACTTGTATTTTCCACAAAGTGACAGGAAGAATTCAAAAGAAGTTCACATTGAACTACAGTGATCAAAGAAACCTGTACAAGAAGAGGGATTTTGTTATCTTGAGGGAAAATAAGAGATAGAGTGATATTAGAAGTCATAATCCCAAATTGATACTAGCAGTGGGACAGAGGTGGGTGCATCTGAATCTAAGGACGTACTAAAGGGGCTGAGAGACAAAATTTGAAGAATGAGACCCATAAAATAAAGATCACCCATTTAAAAATGTTTACTTGTTGTAATCATAGTGCTAAAGCAACCTGTAGGTTTATCAATGTAAACAAGGGGGAAAGGGAAGGACATGTGCACTTAAACTTGGGTAGTGAAGGGGCACCTGAGTGGCTCAGTCGTTAAGTGTCTGCCTTCGGCTCAGATCATGATCCTGGAGTCCTGGGATCGAGCCCCGCATCGGGTTCCCTGCTCGGCGGGAAGCCTGCGTCTCCCTCTCCCACCCCCCCTGTGTTCCTGCTCTCGCTATCTCTCTCTCTCTCTGTCAAATAAAGAAAGAAAGAATCTTAAAAAAAAAAAACTTGGCTAGTGGAGATGGAAGACTGAAGATTCTGATAATGGCAAACTACATCATTAGCCCAAACACAGTACTGAAAATCTGGGCAATATATAAGGACATCTGCTTGAAACATCAGAATGCTAGCAAAATAGGGGGGAATTACTGCTCCATGACTGGGGGATAATGGAACCCCTGGGAAGTAAGTCTGGTGATTTAGGGGTGCTTTTCCCATGGGGATGTTTGCTAAATCCTGACGAGGTGATCTAGAAGCTGATAAATGCCTCTGATAGTCTTGTGGGACAAAGATGAGAGACAGATAGAACAGTAGTCCAGAAACTGACACAGGAAAAGCCTGATGAATGGTCTTGGGTTGTTCCTCAGAAGTATACAGGCCACCATAGGGTCAAGCAATTTCAAACTCTAAAATTCAATTAAAATGATCTCAAACTGTTAGTATCCCCAAGCACCTAGCAAAAACAAATATAAATCTTCTCTGGAAAGAGATCTTGAACCTCAAGTCCTCCAAAACAGCTTTGCAAATACAATATCTAGCACACATTCAAAAATAACCAGGCACAAGAGGAAATAAAACTACATGGCAACACTAGCAAGAAGACCAAGCAATAAAATTAGGCCCACATGGGCTCCAGAGATTAGTTGTATCACACTTAACCTTAAAACAAATTTGTTTCCCATGTTCAAGAATATAAAAAAGATGACTGAAAATACCAGCAAAGAACTAAAAACTTTAACATGGAATTTATGCAAGTAAATACTATAACAATTGAAAGTAAAAACCAAACAGGTAGTTTAAACAATGTATTAGCAAAGATAATGGATAATTAATATATAAAGAAAATTTACAGAAAGGAATAGAGACAAAGGGTTAAAAAGTACAAAAGAGAAGATAAGAGATATAGAGAAGGAGAAGGTCTAATAAGAACTTAAAGTCACAAAGAGACAGAAAATAGAATAGAAGCAACAGTTGAAAAGACAATGAGAATTTTCCTAAACAAATGAAGACATCAAAGCATGGATTTAAAATTCACATTAAGGGTAAATGAAAAGATACTCACAACTAGGCATGCCATTATCAAACTGCTGAAAACTAAACACACAAAAAAAATCCTATTACCAGAGAAAATCAGGATATTCCCAAAGGACCTCTTACTCTCAATATATAAAGATTATCTACAAATCAGGGGATGCCTGGCTGGCTCAGTTAGAAGGACACGGGATTCTTGATCTCAGGGTCATGAGTTCGAGCCCCACACTGGGTGTAGAGATTAAATAAATTAAAACTTAAATAAAAGTTCATTGAGCTGTATGTAAGAATATCTACAAATCAATTAAAATTTAAGTCAAAAAACTCAATATAGGACAAAAAATTTGCACAATTTACAAAACAGGATCTTCAAATGACCATAAACTTAAAAAACATGCTCAGCTTCACTAATAATCAAGAAAATATAAATTGATAGAGACAAAGAAGGGCATTACATAATGATAAAGGGATCAATTCAATGAGAGGGTGTAACAATTGTAAATATCCATGCATCAAACATAGGAGCACTTAAATATATCAAGCAAATATTAACACACACAAAGGGAGAAACTGACAGTAATATAATAACAGCAGGGAACTTTAAAACCTCGCTTACATCAATGGGTAGATCATATAAACAAAAAAGTTAATTAGGAAACAGTGGCCTTAAACAACACATTAGACCAGATGCACTTAGTAGATATATACAGAACATCCACCAAACAGCAGAAAACACATTCTTTTCAAGTGTACCTGGAACATTCTCCAGGATAGATCACATATTAGGACACAAAACAAGCCTCAATAAATTTAAGATTGAACCCATGTCAAGCATATTTTCTAACCACAATGTCTTAAACCAGAATTCAATTACAAGGTGAAAAAAATGGAAAAAACAAAAACACATGGAGGTCAAACAACATGCTATTAAACAACTAGTGGGTTAATGAAGAAATCAAAGAAATTAAAAAAAAAGAAAACCTCAAGATAAATGAAAACGAAAATGCAATATTCCAAATCTATGGGATGCATCAAAAGCAAATCTAATAGGGAAGTTTAAAGGGATATGAGCCTACCTCAAGAAACAAGAAAAATCTTCAGTAAACAATCTAACCCCCATACCTAAAGGAACTAGAAAAGTAACAAAGCCCAAATTAGAAGAATAAAGATCAGAGCACAAATAAATGAAATAGAGACTTAAGAAAAAAGATAAACTAAGAGTTGGTTCTTTGAAAGGATAAACAAAATTGATAAACCTTTAGCCAGACTCAACAAGAATAAAAGAGAGAAGACCCAAATAAATAAAATCAGAAATAAAGAAGTTATAACCAACATCACAGAAATGCAAAGGCTTATGAGACACTATTACAAGAATTATATGCCAACAAATTTGATAACCTAGAAGAAATGGATAAATTTCTAGAAATATACAATCTTCCAAGACTGAATCAGGAAGAAAAAGTGAATAGACAAATTACAAGTAATGAAATTAAATCTGTAATATAAAAATTCCCAAAAAACCAAAGTCCAGGACCAGATAGATCCATAGGTAAATTCTACATTTAAATAAGAGTTAATACCTATTCTTCAACTATTCAAAAGAGTGAAGAGAAAGAAACACTTTTAAATTTATTCTGAGGCCAGTGTTACCCTGATACCAAAACCAGATGCTACAAAGTAATTAAATTACAGGCCAGTACCTCTGATGAACATAGAAGAAAAATGCTCACAAATATTAGCAAACCAAATTCAACAATACATTAAAAGAATCATACACTACGACAAAGTGGGATTTATTCCAGGGATGCAAGGGTGGTTCAATATCCACAGATCAACATGATACACAAAATTAGTAAAATGAAGCATAAAAACCATATGTTCATCTCAATAGATGGAGAAAAAGCATTTTACAAAGTATAACATCCATTCATGATTTTAAAAAAAAATTCTCAACCAAATGGGAATAGAGGGGACATACCTCATAAAATTATATGTGAAAACCCACAAGCAAAATTATACTCAGTGGTGAAAACCTGAAAGTGTTTCCTCTAAGATCAGAAACAAGGATGCCTACTCTCAACACTTTTATTCAACAGAGTACTGTAAGTCCTAGCCACAGCAATCAGACAAGAAATATAAGGCATCCAAACTGGAAAGGAATAAGTAAAACTGCCACTATTTGCAAATGGCATGATACTACACATAGAAAACCCGAAAGACCCCACCAAAAAACTATTAGAATTGATAAATTCAGTAAAATTGCAGAATACAAAAATATACGGAAATTTGTTGTGTTTCTATACCCTAATAACAAACTATCAGAAAGAAAAATTAAGAAAACAATCCCATTCAGTTACATCAAAATCATAAAATACCTAGGAATAAATATAACGAAGAAGATGAAAGACCTGTACTCTGAAAATGACTGTGCTCATGAATAAGAATATTGTTAAAATGTCCACATTACCAAAGCAATCTATAGATTCAATGCAATCCCTACTGAAATACTTCATTTTTCACAGAACTAGAGTAAGTAATCCTAAAAGTTGAACAGAACTACAAAAGACCCTAAATAGCCAAAGCAATCTTGTGAAAGAAGAACAAGGTGGAGGTATCAAATTCCCTGATTTCAAGATATGCTACAAGGCTACAGTAATCAAAACAGTATGATAGTGTTGCAAAAACAAACACATAAATCAAAAGAACAAAGTAGAGAATCCAGAAATAAACCCACATTTATATGACCAATTAATCTAAGATGAAGGACACAAGACCATACAATGGGGGAAAAGACATAATCTCCAATAAATGGAGCTATGCATAAGAATGAAACTGGATCACTTTCTTACACCACACACAAAAATAAACTCAAAATGTCTTAAAGACCTAAATGTGAGACTTGAAAACGTAAGACTCATAGAAAAAAACACGGGCAGTAAAACTTTGGACAAACAGTAGCAGTATTTTTTTAATCTCTCTCCTCAGGCAAAGGCAACAGAAGAAAAATTTTAAAAAGCTGGGACTACATCAAACTAAAAAGCTTTTGCACAGCAAAGAGAACCATCAACAAAACAATAAAGCAACCTACTGAATGGGAGGAGATATTTGTAAATAATTTATCCAATAAGGGGTTAATACCCAAAACATATAAAAAAACTCATTTAAATCAATTACAAAGAAACAATCCATTTAAAAATGGACAGAGGACCTGCATAGATATTTTCTCAAAGATGACATATGGATGGTCAATGGGCACATGAAAATATGTTCAACATCACTAATCATCAGGGAAGTGCAAATCAAAGATATCACCTCACACTAGTTAGAATGGCTATTATCAAAAAGACAAAAAATAACAAGTGTTGGCAAGGATGTGGAAAAAATGGGACCCTCATGCACTGTTGGTGGAAATGTAAATTAGTACAGACACTATGGAAAATAGTATGGAGGTTCTTTTAAAAATTAAAATAGAACAACCATACAATCCAGCAATTCCATTCCTGGGTGTTCATCTAAAGAAATGAAAACACTAACTCAAAAAGATAAATGAATAAATAAATGAATCCCTATGTTCACTGCAGCATTATTTACAACAGCCAAGATATGGAAGCAACCTTAATGTCCACCAATAGATGAATGGATAAAAAAAGATGTGGTATATACATATAATGGAATACTACTTAGCCAGGAAAAGAAATAGGGAGTAGGAAGAAGAGAGGACTAAAGCTATAGCCCTAGAGAAACATGTGTGAAAGTCACAGCCCTGAGATGCAGGCCCACTAAAAGACTAGGGTTTTCTCCTAAGATGATAAAATGTCCCCCTTCCCCACACATTACCACCATGCCAACAGTACTCCAATATAATAACTGTGGATTAAAGCTGCCAAACTGCAAGACACAAACTCTGAGGAGGAATATGTAGGAAAGTCTAAAGTCCAGAGGAGACAAAAACAAGGACACTAGAGGAATCTGAAGCCTCTGGCATCTACAGCTACAGCAAACATTGAACAAAGTCCAGATCAGTATAAATCTTCATACTAAAACCCTATTTACCTCTGATCCTACTTCCAAATATAATATGGCCATTTTCAACAAAAAATTATAAGGTAAACCAAAAGCAAGAAAAATCTCAATCTGAAGGTCACCAAATATGACCAACAAACCACAATAAACGTAGGCATGCCATGTTCAAACTGCAAAAATCAAAGACAAAAAAAAATTTTTTCAAAGATGCCAGGGGCAGGGCGCCTGGGTGGCTCAGTTGGTTAAGCGACTGCCTTCGGCTCAGGTCATGATCCTGGAGTCCCTGGATCGAGTCCCGCATTGGGCTCCCTGCTCAGCAGGGAGCCTGCTTCTGCCTCTGACCCTCCCCCCTCTCATGTGCTCTCTCTCTCTCATTCTGTCTCAAATAAATAAATAAAATCTTAAAAAAAAAAAAAAAAAAAGATGCCAGGGGCAGAAGGTACAAACTTTATCAAGAGAGGATAAAGTTAAAAGGAAAAAAAAAAAAGTTTATAATTCCATGCCCAGTGAAATTATCTCCCAAAAGAAATGAGGAAATTCATCACCACTAGACCTATCTGGCAAGAAATCTGAAAAGTTGGGCGCCTAGGTGGCTCAGTTGGTTAAGCGACTGCCTTCGGCTCAGGTCATGATCCTGGAGTCCCGGGATCAAGTCCCGCATCGGGCTCCCTGCTCGGCAGGGAGTCTGCTTCTCCCTCTGACCCTCCTCCCTCTCATGCTCTCTGTCTCTCATTCTCTCTGTCTCAAATAAATAAATAAAATCTTAAAAAAAAGAAATCTGAAAAGTTCTCCAGGCAAGAGGAAAATGATAATAGTCCAGAAACTTGGATGCACATAAAGAAAGAAAAAGCATCAGAGAAGGAACAGAAAGAAGATAAAATAAAATCTTGAGGGGCGCCTGGGTGGAGTAGTCAGTTGAGCATCCCACTCTTGGTTTTAGCTCAGGTCGTCATCTCAGGGTCGTGGGATCAAGCCCTGCACTGGGCTCCACACTCAGCATGGAGTCTGCTTAGGATTCTCTCTCCCTCTGCCCCTCCCTGCCTTTTTCTCTCAAATAAATAAATCTTTTAAAAACAAAGAGGCAACCCACAGAATGGGAGAAGATATTTGCAACTGACACTACAAAGTGCTGATTTCCAAGATCTATAAAGAACTTCTCAAACTCAACACCCAAAAAACAAGTAAGTCAAAAAATGGGCAAAAGACATGAACAGATACTTCTCCAAAGACGACATACAAATGGCTAACAGACACATGAGAAAACGTTCATCATCATTAGCCATCAAGGAAATTCAAATCAAAACCACATTGAGATACCACCTTACACCCGTCAGAATGGCAAAAATGGACAGGGCAAGAAACAACAAATGTTGGAGAGGTTGTAAAGAAAGGGGAACCCTCTTACACTGTTGGTGGGAATGCAAGTTGGTACAGCCACTTTGGAAAACAGTGTGGAGGTGCCTCAAAATTTAAAAATAGAGCTACCCTATGACCCAGCAATTGTGCTACTAGGTATTTACCCCAAAGACACAGATGTAGTGAAAAGAAGGGCCATATGCACCCCAATGTTCATAGCAGCAATGTCCGAAATAGCCAAACTTTGGTAAGAGCCGAAATGGCCTTCTACAGATGAATGGATAAAGAAGATGTGGTCCATATATACAATGGAATATTACTCAGCCATCAGAAAAAATGAATACCCACCATTTGCAACGACATGGATGGAACTAGAGGAGATTATGCTAAGTGAAATAAGTCAAGCAAAGAAAGACAATTATCATATGGTTTCACTCCTTTGTGGAATATAAGAAATAGAGCAGAGGATCACAGGAGAAGGGAGGGAAAACTGAATGGGAAGAAATCACAAAGGGAAACAAACCACAAGAGACTCTGGACTCCAAGAACCAAACTGAGGGTTACAGAAGGGAGGGGGATGGGGGGATAGATGGGTTAACCCAGTGATGGGTATTAAAGAGGGCACGTACTGCATGGAGCACTGGGTGTTACATGAAAACAATGAATCATGGATCACTACATCAAAATCTAATGATGTATTTCTTGTATGGTGACTAACATAATAAAATTAAATTTTAAAAAAATAAAAAATAAAATAAAATCTTATATTTTCCTAGTCTTAATTGATCTGAAAGATAACAGTTAATGTGTTTTTAAAGCAGTAATAGTAACAATGTTTTGGGTAATAATAGCATATGGATAAGTAAAATGAATGATAACAATATCACCAGAGATGGGAGGGAAGAATTTAAATGCTCTGTTAAAAGGAATCTGCACTTCACATAAAGTGGTATAGTATTATTTGCAAGTGGACTTAGATTAAAAATTTGTATATTGCAAATTCTAGGAAACCACTAAAAAACTTTTAAAAGAAGTCTAATTTATATGCTAAGAAGGAGGTAAGTGGAATCATATAAATCTGTAACAGGCTCAGTTAAAACCAGAGAAGGCAGAAAAATGGTGGGGTGCAGGTAGAAGAGTAAAGAATAAATACAACAAATAGAAAATAGTTACAAACATGGTAGAATTAATCTAATTATATCATATCACTTTACATCGTAATGACAAAAAGATAACAATTAAAAGACAGCCTATCAGAGTGAATTAAAAAAAAAGGAAGACCCAACAATATGTTGTCTAGAAAAAACCTATTTTAAATATTAAAACTCAGGGGCGCCTGGGTGGCTCAGTCAGGTAAGCGTCTGCCTTCAGCTCAGGTCATGATCCCAGGTCCTGGGTGGAGCCTGGCACATGCTCAGTGGGGAACCTGCTTCTCCCTCTGCCCCTCCCCACTGCTCATGTGCTCACGCTCAAATAAATAAAATCTTTAAAAATAAACAAACTCAGATAAAAGCAAAGGAATGGGGGAAAAATATACCATGCTACCACTAGTTAAAAGAAAGCTGGATTAGCTTTAACGATGTCAGACAAAGCAAATTTCAGAATAAAAAGGTTTTCAAGGACAAAGAAGGGCATTACATAGTAACCCTAAACATGTATGATCTAACAAAAGAATGGCAAAATACATGCGACAGAAATTGACAGAACTGAAAAGAGAAACTGATGTACTAATACAGTTAAAGGGGGCACCGGGGTGGCTCAGTCAGTAAAGCATCTGCCTTTGGCTCAGGTCATGATCTCAGGGTCCTGGGATCAAGTCCTGCACTGGGCTCCCTGCTCAGCGGGGAGTTTGCTTTTCCATCTCCCTCTGCCCCCCCCCCCCCCCCCCCCTCCCCCCGCTCATGTGTTCTCACTCCCTCTCTATTAAAAATAAAATCTTTAGAATGGGGGAAAGATGGCGGAGGAGTAGGGGACCCTATTTCAACTGGTCCTGGGAATTGAGCTGGATATCTACCAGACCACTCTGAGCACCCACGAAACCAGCCTGAGATGTAAGATCTGGATCTCTACAAACAGAATATCGCAGGCGGTTGGTTTTGATGTACGAAGCGGGGAGCCGTGATTCCGTGGGCAGATATCGGAGGATAAACAGCAGTGGGAGGGTGCCTGGACGTGGGGATCCTACAGCGCTGGTGAGCAACTGCCTCACGGGCTGCGGATAGGCACAGACTCACAGACTCGCAGACCGGTAGCGGTAGGGAAAGGACTCTAGGGCAGCCCCCAGGGCAGAACCCGGAGCGGCGTCCCGTGCACAGGAACTGGGAGTGGCTGGCAGTTTTAGAAGCACAAAGGGCAGAGACATGCCCCGACCTGGAGGCAGAACTGGGAGCACTGCAGAGGGGCGCATGACCCAGGACGCTGCAGTTTATAGCAGCATGGACAGAAACGGAGACAGTGTGGCCTGGAGAGCTCACTGAAGAACAGACTGCGGTCTCTCTGCTCTGAGGCAGAAGGTTGGAAACGGTCTCTTCTGCTCTGACTCTCGGAAAGGCGCCAGAGAACAAAAGCCCCAAAGACTGATTCCCGCTGAGCACATCCCCCGCCACAGGGGGGCAGGGCAACTGCGCCCAAACAGGGTTGCCTGAGTAACAGCGTGGCAGGCCCCTCCCGCAGGAGACAGGCTGGGAAAACAAGAGACCAGCAACCCTAAGGTCCCAAGAAAACAAGTGCATCTTGCTTGGGTTCTGGTCAATAATTTGGACTCTATACATTCCCTCAAACACCCATCAACAGAATGACTAGGAGGAGGAGCCCCCAAAATAGAAAAGACTCAGAGATTATGACTTATGCTGCTGATTTACAAATGGATACAGATATAACCAAGATATCGGAGATGGAATTCAGGCTAGCAATTGTGAAGACAATGGCTAGAATGGAGAAATCAATTAATGGCAACATAGAGTCTCTAAGGGCAGAAATAAAAGGTGAATTGGCAGAACTTAAAAATGCTATCAATGAGATCCAATCCAATCTAGATAATCTAACAGCTAGGGTAACTGAGGCAGAAGAGAGAATAAGCGACCTGGAAGACAATATAATAGACAAAAAGGGAAAAGAGGAGGCCAGGGAAAAACAACTCAGAATCCATGAAAATAGAATCAGAGAAATAAGTGACACCATGAAGCGTTCCAATGTCAGAATAATTGGAATCCCGGAGGGAGTGGAGAGAGAGAGAGGACTAGAAGATGTATTTGAGCAAATCGTAGCTGAGAACTTCCCTAATCTGGGGAATGAAACAAACATTCACGTCCTAGAGGCAGAGAGGACCCCTCCCAAGATCAAGGAAAACAGGCCAACACGCCGGCATGTAATAGTAAAATCTGCAAATCTTAGAACCAAGGAAACCATCTTAAGGGCAGTTAGGGGGAAGAGATTCCTTACGTACAGAGGGAGGAACATCAGAATAACGTCAGACCTATCCACAGAGACCTGACAAGCCATATTCAGGGTACTAAATGAGAAGAACATGCAGCCAAGAATACTTTATCCGGCAAGGCTGTCATTTAGAATGGATGGAGAGATGCAGAGCTTCCATGACAGGCAGAAACTGAAAGAATATGTGACCACTAAGCCGGCCCTGCAAGAAATATTAAGAGGGGGTTTTATAAAAGGAGAAAGACCCCAAGAGTGATCTACAACAGAAATTTACAGGGACAATCTATAAAAACAACATCTTCACAGGCAACATGATGACAATTCATATCTTCAATAATCACTCTCAACGTGAATGGCCTAAACACTCCCATAAAACGCCACAGGGTTGCAGATTGGATAAAAAGACAGGACCCATCCATATGCTGTCTACAAGAGACTCATTTTGAACCTAAAGATTCATCCAGACTGAAAGTGAAGGGATGGAGATCCATCTTCCATGCCAGCGGACCTCAAAAGAAAGCTGGGGTAGCAATTCTTATATCAGACAAATTAGATTTTAAACTAAAGACTGTAATTAGAGACACAAAAGGACACTATATCATTCTTAAAGGGTCTATCCAACAAGAAGATCTAACAA
Organism: Mirounga leonina; assembly: GCF_011800145.1. Lineage (NCBI taxonomy): Eukaryota > Metazoa > Chordata > Mammalia > Carnivora > Phocidae > Mirounga > Mirounga leonina. The sequence continues at coordinate 9,116,063 of NW_023270387.1, read as the reverse complement.
TTGTAAATATCTATGCCCCCAACATGGGAGCAGCCATCTACATAAGCCAACTGTTAACCAAAATAAAGAGTCATATTGATAACAATACGTTAATTGTAGGAGACCTCAATACTCCACTCTCAGCAATGGACAGATCATCTAAGCAGAAAATCAACAAGGAAACAAGAGCTTTGAATGATACATTGGACCAGATGGACCTCATAGATATTTACAGAACATTCCACCCTAAAACAACAGAATACGCATTCACTCGAGCGCACATGGAACTTTCTCCAGAATAGACCACATACTGGGTCACAAATCAGGTGTCAACCGATACCAAAAGATTGAGATTATTCCCTGCATATTCTCAGACCACAATGCTCTAAAACTGGAACTCAATCACAAGAAAAAATTTGGCAGAAATTCAAACACTTGGAAGCTAAAGACCACCCTGCTCAAGAATGTTTGGGTCAACCAAGAAATCAAAGAAGAACTTAAACAATTCCTGGAAATCAATGAGAACGAAAACACATCGGTCCAAAACTATGGGACACTGCAAACGCGGTCCTAAGGGGGAAATATATAGCCATCCAAGCCTCACTCAAAAAAATAGAAAAATCCCGAATTCACCAACTAACTCTACACCTTAAAGAACTAGAGAAAAAGCAACAAACGATGCTTAAGCCACGCATTAGAAGAGAAATAATTAAAATTAGAGCAGAAATCAATGAATTAGAAACCAGAAACAGAATGGGGATCAGATCAACGAAACTAGAAGTTGGTTCTTTGAAAGAATTAATAAGATTGATAAACCACTGGCCAGACTTATCCAAAAGAAAAGAGAAAGGACCCAAATTAATAAAATTATGAATGAAAGGGGAGAGATCACGACTAACACCAAGGAAATAGAAACAATTATTAGAAATTATTATCAACAACTATATGCCAAGAAACTGAGCAATCTGGATGAAATGGAAGCCTTCCTGGAAACCTATAAGCTGCCAAGACTGAAACAGGAAGAAACTGACAACCTGAATAGGCCAATAACCAGTAACGAGATTGAAGCAGTGATCAAAAACCTCCCAAAAAAACAAGAGTCCAGGGCCTGATGGATTCCCTGGGGAATTCTACCAAACATTCAAAGAAGAAATAATACCTATTCTACTGAAGCTGTTTCAAAAAATAGAAACAGAAGGAAAACTTCCAAACTATTCTATGAGGCCAGCATTACCTTAATCCCCAAACCAGGCAAAGACCCCATCAAAAAGGAGAATTTCAGACCAATATCCCTGATGAATATGGATTCCAAAATCCTCAACTAAATCCTAGCTAATAGGATCCAACAATACATTAAAAGGATCATCCACCACGACCAAGTGGGATTTATTCCCCAGATGCAAGGGTGGTTCAACATTCGCAAATCAATCAATGTGATAGAACACATTAATAAGAGGAGGGAGAAGAACCATATGGTCCTCTCAATTGATGCAGAAAAAGCATTTGACAAAATACAACATCCTTTCCGGATTAAAACTCTTCAGAGTATAGGGAGAGAGGGCACATTCCTCAAGTTCATAAAATCCATCTATGAAAAACCCACAGCGAATATCATCCTCAATGGGGAAAAGCTGAGAGCCTTTCTCTTAAGATCAGGAACACGTCAAGGATGCCCACTTTCGCCACTGTTGTTCAACACAGTATTAGAAGTCCTAGCAACAACAGACAACAAAAAGAAATAAAAGGTATTCAAATTGGCAAAGAAGTCAAACTCTCTCTTTTCACAGATGACATGATACTTTATGTGGAAAACCCAAAAGACTCCAACCCTCAAATTACTAGAACTCATCCAGCAATTCAGTAATGTGGCAGGATACAAAATCAATGCACAGAAATCAGTTGCTTTCTTATACACTAACAACGCAACTGTAGAAAGAGAAATTAGAGAAACGATTCCATTTACAATAGCACCAAAAACCATAAGATACCTCGGAATAAACCTAACCAAAGAGGTAAAGGATCTATACTCTAGGAACTACAAAACACTCATGAAAGAAATTGAAGAAGACACAAAAAGATGGAAAAATATTCCATGCTCATGGATCGGAAGAATAAACATTGTTAAAATGTCTATGCTACCCAGAGCAATCTATACCTTCAATGCCATCCCGATCAAAATTCCAATGACATTTTTCAAAGTGCTGGAACAAACAATCCTAAAATTTGTATGGGAATCAGAAAAGACCCCGAATCGCCAAGGAGATGTTGAAAAAGAAAAACAAAGCTGGGGGCATCACGTTGCCCAATTTCAAGCTATATTACAAAGCTGTGATCGCCAAGACAGCATGGTACTGGCACAAAAACAGACATATAGACCAATGGAACAGAATAGAGAGCCCACATATGGACCCTCAACTCTATGGTCAAATAATCTTTGACAAAGCAGGAAAAAACATGCAATGGAAAAAAGACAGTCTCTTCAATAAATGGTGCTGGGAAAATTGGACAGCCACATGCAGAAAAATGAAACTCGACCATTCTCTAACACCATTCACAAAGATAAACTCAAAGTGGATGAAAGACCTCAATGTGGGACAGGAATCCATCAAAATCCTAGAGGAGAACATAGGCAGTAACTTCTTTGACATCACCCACAGCAACTTCTTTCAAGATACATCTCCAAAAGCTAATGAAACAAAAGCAAAAATGAACTTTTGGGACTTCATCAAGATAAAAAGCTTCTGCACGGCAAAGGAAACAGTCAACAAAACAAAGAGGCAACCCACAGAATGGGAGAAGATATTTGCAAATGACACTACAGATAAAGGGCTGGTATCCAAGATCTATAAAGAACTTCTCAAACTCAACACCCAAAAAACAAATAATCAAGTCAAAAAGTGGGCAGAAGAGATGAAAAGACACTTCTCTGAAGAAGACATACAAATGGCTAACAGACACATGAGAAAATGTTCATCAGCATTAGCCATCAGGGAAATCCAAATCAAAACCACATTGAGATACCACCTTACACCAGTTAGAATGGCCAAAATGGACAGGGAAAGAAACAACAAATGTTGGAGAGGTTGTGGAGAAAGGGGCACCCTCTTACACTGTTGGTGGGAATGCAAGTTGGTACAGCCACTTTGGAAAACAGTGTGTAGGTTCTTCAAAAATTTAAAAATAGAGCTACCCTATGACCCAGCAATTGCACTACTTTGGGGTATTTACCCCAAAGACACAGATGTAGTGAAAAGAAGGGCCATATGCACCCCAATGTTCATAGCAGCAATGTCCGCAATAGCCAAACTGTGGAAAGAGCCGAGATGCCCTTCAACAGATGAATGGATAAAAAAGATGTGGTCCATATATACAATGGAATATTACTCAGCCATCAGAAAAGATGAATACCCAACTTTTACATCAACATGGATGGGACTGGAGGAGATTATGCTAAGTGAAATAAGTCAAGCAGAGAAAGTCAATTATCATATGGTTTCACTTATTTGTGGAACATAAGGAATAGCATGGAGGACATTAGGAGAAGGAAGGGAAAAACGGGGTGGGGGGGAATTGGAGAGATGAACCGTGAGAGACTATGGACTCTGAGAAACAAACAGGGTTTTAGAGGGGAGGGGGAAGGGGGGATTGGTTAGCCCGGTGATGGGTATTAAGGAGGGCACATACTGCATGGAGCACTGGGTGTTATATGAAAACAATGGATGGATCACCACATCAAAAACCAATGATGTATTGTATGGTGACTAACATAACATAATAAAATTTAAAAAATAAATAAATAAAAATAAAAATAAATAAAATCTTTAAAAATATATAGACCTTAGCACCCCTCAGTCAATAATTGATAGATGAAGCACACAGAAAAGCAGTAAAGATATAGACAAAGCTAAACAGCAGTATCAATCAACTTACATATATAGATTCACTGCAGTCCCAGTCAAAATCCCAGCAAGCTGTTTTGTATTTATCAAACTATAAAGTTTATGTGATGCCATGAACCATACTGAGTCCCCATCAAAATTCATCCATCATAGCCTTAACCCCAATGTGACTGTACATGGAGATAGGACCTTTCTGGAAGTAATTAAGGTTAAATAAGGTCTTACCTAAGAGTAGGGCCCTGGTCCAATAGGACTAGTGTCCTTACAAAAAGAGACAGCCATCTGAGGACACAGTGAGAAGTCAGCTGTCTGCAAACCAGGAAGAGCACTCTCACCAGATCCCAACCATGCTGGCACACTAATCCTGGCCTACCAGCCTCCAGAGCTGTGAGAAGGTATATTTCTATTGTTCAGCCCACCAGGTTTATGGTATTGTTATGGTAGCCCAAGCTGGCGAATAAATATGGAAAGGCAAAAACAAAAACAAACAAACAAAAAACCCTAAAATATCAACACAACCCTGAAGAAAAACGAAGTTGGAGGACTCACCATACCTGATTTTAAGACTTACTATAAATCTACAGTAATCAACACAGCATGATACTGATAAAAGAAGAGACACATATCCGTGGAACAAAACAAGAGACCAGAGATAAACGCACAGAAATAGAGTCAACTGATTTTTCACAAAGTCGCAAAGGAATTGAACTGGAGAAAGACAGCAAAATATGAATCCAGACACAGACCTTACACCTTACCCATAAATTATCTCAAAATGAATCATAAACCTAAATGGAATATACAAAATGATAAAACTTCTAGAAGGAAACATAGGAGAAAATCTACATGATATTGGGTTTGATGAGTATTTAGACACCACATCAAAAGGAAAATCTACGAAAGAAACAGGTAAGTTGGACATAAGATAAAAACCTCTGCTCTATGAAAGATACTGTTCAGAAGATGAAGAAACAAGCCACAGACCTGGAAAAATATTTGCAAAACATACCTCATAAATGACTTGTATTCAAAATATACAAAGAACTCTTCAAACTCAACAATAAGAAAACAAACTACCTAATTAAAACTAAAGCGAAAGCCCAATAACCAAAGCTGGAATAATATAGTCAGGAAAATAAATAATGTACCATTGAATTATAACCTAAAGTATAAAATATCCGTGAGTCCACACTGATATAAATAAATGGGGCAGAAGAGAAATCCCCAGCGCAGAACAACCCCAAATAATTTATATAAATATATTGGAACTCTCTGCCCTGGAGGAGGTGAAGCATAACTCCCCAATCCAGAAGTGTAGGCTACACATAGTGACTTCCTTCCCAAGAGTTCAGTATCGAAAGAGAGCAAAGAGTGTGATGCAACTTCTTTCCACAGAAGCAACCTGGCATTACCTCAGTTAGGTAATCAAGGTCAACATCAACCGTGATCAGTCAAGGTAATAGTATGTACCCTTGCTATGACATGATGAAAATGGCACTTCATCTCTGTGGTCTTCCTCCCAAAAACAAGCCCAATCTAATCATGAGTAAAACACCAGACAAATCCCAACTGAGGAACATTCTACAAAATACCTAATCTGTACTCAAAAACAAACAAAAAAGCCTAAGCAACTATTTCAGACAAGAAGAGACAAAACTAAGTAAAATATGGGATCAGAAATATGAACAGAAAAAGGACTTCAGATAAAAACTAAAGACATCTAAATAAAGTATGAATTATGGCTAATAATATATCACTACTGGTTCATTGGTGACAAATGTATCATAGTATAAGATGTTAAGAGGAAAAACTGGGTGTTTACATATATGGGAACGCTCTGTGCTACCTCAGCAACTTTTCTATAAATCTATCTTAATAGAAAAAGTTTATTTTTAAAAACCTGGGCTGTGGTTTTTATTATTTTCCTCATTTTAAGATCAGGAAACTGAGGCTCTGAAAAGTTGAGTGACCCACTCAAGGCCACAGGGCTAGCAAGCTGGTCCTGGAAGCCAGCCAGGTTTGTTGGACTCCAGATTCTATGGTTTTCTTTTCCCTTGGGCTACTAGAAGTTTTTTATGTAACCATAACAAAAATAAAAGGGTGCTGGATAGTGCACAAGGGCTTTGAAGGTTACCAAAAAATTCTCAGTCCCCAGTGGGGTAACGTGGCACTGTCCCACCTCTTCTATAACAGGTGACCAGTCCTGCAGCTATGACCCAGCAGTGCTATAGAATCCCGAGAAACACACACACACACACACACACACACACACACACACACACCCCTCTGCCAGGAGCCATCTGCGTGGCCTCTGCCTTGTGCTGTGCAGGGGTGGCAACTCGCCTCTCCCAGGGGCTGGGCAGACTTGGTTGGGTCCTGGGCGTCTTTGCCTGGTGGCCCTCTCGGAGACCAGCCACATACACACATGCTGGCTGCCACCTCCGCCTCCCATGAGGTGTGGGGGTGCCTGCCTTTATCACCCAGCTATGCCCGCTCCCTCTTGTCCTTCCCTAGCAGTGGGATGCGCACAATAGGCTGTGTTTAAATCTCTGCACAGGCTGATTGCTCTCTAATTGCATCTTCCCTGGATAGCCTGTCAGAGCTCTTCTAATTTGTGGACGTTTTTTTTTCCTATAAACTTAAAAAATGCTCCCTCCCTTGCTGGCTCCCTTTTTGAGGTTTATCCAAGGTGTCTGAATGAAAACATTTCCTGATCTCATGCTGATGTACCAACTTCCCCATGTACCTCCCAGGGGTTAACAGCAGGCCTGAAAGCTAGTCTCCTGGACCATCTGCAGGGCCAGCTGCCCCCGGGGCCACGCAGATTCTGCTTCACCACCAGGAGCCACCACTTCAGGGCACGGGGACACAACAGGTTTGCTTGAGACCAGGCTACCACTGGGCTTTCTTTGAAAAGTTGAAGTGGGTTTGCTGGCCCCTTTCACCACCTCCTAAGGTGGCCCTGAGCTGACACCTGCCCTCCTTTTCTTGCTGCTGTCTGGAATGCTGACCATTCCCCACTTTCAGCCTGAAAGACACCTTTCTACAAGTTCCAGCTCTAGTGTCCCCTTCTCTTTATTCCATGAATGTGTGCATAACCCATGCGTCTCCCACAACCACCCAGGAAGATCACACCACAGCCTTCTGTGGCTCATTTTCCACATACCTGCCTAAGATCAAAATCTTGAGTTTACTCCCAACCCAGGTGTGTGTGTGTTTGGATGGGCAGGGACAGGGGACACAACACTGGCAGTGGTTGAGAGGGGGGCAGTGGAGGCTCCCAGGACTGACTTCTAGCGTTTTCCATTTTCCGCCAGCCTGCTCTGCCTCATTGTGGGGATGTCTCTTGTTGATGCCAATATCCCCCAAGGCCACCCATACTCTGTGAAACCACCAGGACCTGCTGTCCTTCCATACTTCTCTGGTCCAGCCTATTGCCTTCCCCGTCAGGCAGGGGGCACACAGAGGCAGGTCAGGGCTGCAGACCAGCACAAGGAGGGCCTGCTCTTCCCCATGGCAAAGCATGGAGTTGGGACCCACAGACATGAAGTCATGTGCTGACAGAATGTTGAAGGCTAAAGCTAGGGCCACGTCTACCCAGGAGGGCTGAATAGAGACAGGAGATAAGGCCTAGGAGAAAGGGTAAGCAAGGGTGCGGTAGAGACAGGCAGATTTACCAGGAGGCTATGAAGTGTACACTTTAGGTTCTCCTCACTTGCACGGACCCCTTCCCATGCTCTGCACCTAATTTTGTATTCAGAGTTATATATATATGCATATATATATTTATATATTATATATTATATATAATATATATATATATATATATTTTTGGAGAGAGGTCTAAAATTTCATAAGCTGCAGGTCCCACAAAACTTTAATCTGTTCCAGGTAAAGTAAGAAAACTGAAGGTGCAGAATAGTAGTGGGGCAGATGGACTGCAAACCAAAGCAATTCCAGATCTGGAGTGAGGATGCCCACAGCAGGGTATCATGAACCAGTGAAGTCATGTAAAAAGCCTGGAGCAGAAGACATATACCCAGACATAACCGAAAGCTGCTGGATCAACTGCCTGGGGCACTGTTATTTCTGCGCTCCAACAGCTACCCCAGGGAAAACACGAGTAACCCCTTTTTGTGCTGGACTCTAAGTCAGGGCTACAAGTAACCCACATGTCGCCACTGAAGGAACTGGAAAAAGGCACCCCCTTCCTCTAACACATGCAGCCCCTCACCAAGGTGCCCTTGGCAAGTAGAGCTCAATCTGGATTTTAGCCTTCCTCTCGCTCCCTCAGCTGAGTACTCTTGTGTAGGAAACAACCTATAGAAATGTTCTAGGCCAACAAACTCAACATGGGTTACAAAGCAGGTTGAGTCGAGCAGGAATGTCCCAGGGATTTCAGCCAATGAACTCACAGTTCTTACCCCCCTTACTAGCAGAGGCCCCTCCCCTAGAACTCTGGCAAAAGTCCATGTGAGCTAAGTCAGAGAATAATCAGAATAAAGCACAGTGGTGATGACAGCAGACAGACAGACACCAGTTCAAATCCCAATTTTGCCATTTACTACTTGGTTAGCCTTGGGCAAGTTCTCTATCTCATTGAACCTTTGTTTTCTTATCTGTAAAATAAAGCCCACGATGCATTCCTCAGAGTTGTGGAAAGGGTTACAGAAGAGAATACTGACGTATTTCAAGTATCTGGTCCATTACAAAAATTCAGTAAATGATGGCTACAATTGCCGACTGATGGACAACTAAAATTACTCCTCACCGCCTGCCTGCAATTAAATCATCGTGCCTCAACTCTGGCCTCAGGGTGAGTCCCCCAGTCTCATTAGTGCCTCACACTGATCACCAATGGTTTGTTCAGCAGGCGCTCCAAAACAGCGTTAAATGAACTGAGACACCTGCAGACGAAATTCTGGCTAGGTGTAGGAGCATTTATCTCACATATAAGACCGTTTATTCCTCAATGGCAGGAAATGATCTTATTTAACTTTTTGCGATGTTGAATTAAAGATCACCCATCAAACTCTGATCTCAACTGCCTTCTCCTGAGAGGTGGTCTTCCTGCGCTGCTTCATTCCCTCAGGTTCTGTCTCCAGTCAAAAGATAAGTCCGCATGGAAAAGAGGATACTGCTCTAAGAACTGACAGTCAGGTACGCCTTAATGTTAATAAATTTATCAGACTTAGATTCTCTATAGAGTACTGGTTTTAATAGAGGAAAAAACTGAAGAGCTCGGAGATTGGTTCTTAAACATCTAAATCTAGGAATTATAAATTTCTGTAGTTAAACCCTGCTAAAATTGTCCATGATTGACTATTGGCTCTATGACAATATTAACATTTTTTAATGCTTTCCATATGCCAATGACAGGACTAAGCACTTTTATGCATACAGACTCATTTAGTTCTCATACCCACCCTGTGAAGTAGATCCTATGGTTTTATAGATGAGAAACTGAGCCACAGAGAAATTACTTGCCCAAGGTCACACAGTTGATAAAGGGTGGAGATGAGATGTGAATCCAGCAATTTGAAGCCAGAGTCCTTGATGATTACTCCTTTGCTCTACCACCTCTTACCACAGGTTCAGAGCTCAAAGCTCCTGGCACAGAGGCCTGACCATCCACCAAATCAGGCTGGAAAAACACATCATACCAAGACGCCATAATTTTCATGTCCCTTGGAAACCACAAGAAACGAGAGGGAAATCAGAAAGAGGGAAATGACTATTTTTCCAGATATACAATCATATTATCTACACAACCAAAGAGAATCAATTGAAAAAGTAACCCAAACAATAAGATTGAGATAACTGTTCACAAAATTAATGTAAAAAAAAAAAAAAAAAATCAAGAGCTTTTCTAAAAATAACCAACCAGAAAATAGAATGGAAGAAAAGATACCACTTAGAATTGTAATCCAAAAGAAAAAATAACTAGGAAAAACTTAAGCAATATGTAACATATATATGAAGTAACTATAAATAACTATCTAATGGAAAATAAAAGATTTAAATGGAAAGATATTCCCTTTTCTTCAATAGAAGGACTCTTTACCAAGATGTCTATCTTCCCTGCATTAAATCTATAAATTTAACATAATCAATACCAAAAGGAGGGGTAACTGGGTGGCTCAGTCAGTTAAGTGTCTGACTCTTGGTTTTGGCTCAGGTCATGAGCTCAGGGTCAAGCCCCACCTCGCCAGGCTCCATGCTCAGCACAGTCTGCTTGTCCCTCTCCCTCTGCCCTCCCCGCACTTGCTCTCTCTCTCCCTCTCTCTCTCTCTCTCAAATGAATAATATTTAAAAGGAAATAATTGGGGGAGGGGTAAAGGGAGGGTAGGATCTTCAGATGGACTCTAAAATTTATATCAAAAAAGAAATACAAGAAAAGCCACAATATATATGATAAAGAAGAGTATGAGAGAAGTACTAGCCCTAGCAGATACTAGACTGTATTATAAAGTTATAGTAATTAAAATATTATACTGGCTAAATAATTGATAGCCAATGAATGGAAGTGAATAGAAAAACCAGAAGTAGACCCAAAAATCTGGTTTATGTAGAGACAGCTTTTTATTTCAGTGGAGAAAATATGTATTATTCAATAAATGGTTTAGGATAACTGGCTAGGCCATCTGAAAAAGAATGAATCCCTTCCTCATTTCTTTATACCAAAAGAAATTCCAAACAGATATTTAAATGTAAAAACCTAAACAATAAATGTACTAGACACAGGACAGCTTTTTTGTTGTTGCTATTGTTTTTTATATAATTTGATAAGAAGGACTTCTTTAGGCATAGCATTAAACCCAGAACACATTAAAAAAGTGAATAAAGCTGACTACATAAAATTTAAAATGTCTTCATTTAGAATAGAAGATAGTGAGTTTCTCAGACAAAAACTAAAGGAGTTCATGACAACTAAACCAGCTCTACAAGAATATTAATGGGAACTCTGAGTGGAAAGGAAAGTGAGAGTATGAAAAGTAAACACAAAAGCAGTAAAAATAAACATTTCTGTAAAAATCAGTCAAGGTATTCATAACATAAAAGGATATAAAATAGGACACCATATACCTAAAACATGGTGGGGAGGAGTAAAGAATGGGTTTAAACTTAAGTGAACATCAACTTAATATAGATTGCTATATGCAGAAGATGTTATATACAAACTGAATGGTAACCACAAGGAATCCAAGTATATCACTAAAGAAAACCAATAACCATGAAAGAAAACAAGAAAGGATCAGAGAAAATCTATAGAAACAACCACAAAACAAGTAACCAAATAGCAATAAATACATATCTATCAATAATTACTTTGAATGTAAATGGTCCAAACACTCCAATTGGAAGACATAGGGTGACAGAGTGGATAAAAAAACAAGACTCATCTATATGCTGCCTACAAGAGACTCATTTCAGACCGAAAGACACCTGGAGATTGAAAGTAAGGGGATAAAGAAACATTTATCATGCAAATGGATGTCAAAAGAAAGCCAGGATAGCAATACTTATACCGGACAGAATACACTTTCAAACAGACTATAACAAGAGACTAAGAAAGACACTATATAATAATAAAGGGGACAATCCAACATGAGGATATAACAATTGCAAATATGCACCCACTGTGGGAGCACCCAAATACATAATAAAACAGTTAATAACAAACACAAAGAAAATAATTGATAGTAACACAGTAACAGTAGGGGACTTTAACACCCCACTTATCAAATTATCCAAACAAAAAATCAGCAAGGAAACAGTGGTTTTGAAGGACACACTGGACCAGATGGATTTAATAGACATATTCAGAACATTCCATCCTAAAACAGCAGAAAACATTCTTTTCAAGTGTACATGGAACATTCTTCAGAATAGATCACATATTAAGCCACAAAACAAGTCTCAACAAATTCAAAAAATTCAAATTCACACCATGCATCTTTTCTGACTACAATCCTATGAAACTAGAAATCAACCACAAGAAAATATCTGGAAGTTAAATAACATGTTACTAAACAATGAATGGGTCAACCAAGAAATCAAAGAAGAAATCAAAAATTACATGGAAACAAATGAAAATGGAAACAATGATCCAAAACCCCTGGGATGCAACAAAAGCTGCTCTAAGAGCAATACAGGCCTACCTCAAGAAGCAAGAAAAATCTCAAATTAACAACCTAACCTTACACCTAAAGGAGCTAGAAAAAGAAAACCCAAACCCAGCAAAAGGAAGTTAATAATAAAGATTAGAGCACAAATAAATGATATAGAAACAACAACGACAACAAAAATAGAACAGATCAATGAAACCAGGAGCTGGTTCCTTGGAAAGATCAACAAAATTGATAAACCTGTGGCAAGACTCATCAAAAAGAGAGAGAGGGAGGGAAAGAGAGAGGACCCAAATAAATCACTAATGAAAGAGGAGAAAAAACAACCAACACCACAGAAATACAACAATCATAGCAGAATATTACATTACCTACATGCCAACAAACTGGACAGTCTAGAAGAAATGGATTAAATTCCTACAAACATAACCTACCAAAACTAAAGCAGGAAGAAACAGAAAATTTGAAAAGACCAATTACCATCAATAAAATTGAATCAGTAACAAAAATATTCCCCAAAAAGAAGTCCAGGACCAGACAGCTTCACAGGTGAATTCTACCAAACATCTAAAGAAGAGTTAAATACCTATTCTTCTCAAACTATTCCAAAACACAAGACAAAGAAAAACTTCCAAATTCATTCTGCGAGGCCAGTATCACCCTGATACCGAAATCAGATAAAGACACAATTTAAAAAGAGGAACTATAAGTCAATATCTCTCATGAATATAGATGCAAAAATCCTCAACGGGGGCGCCTGGGTGGCTCAGTCATTAAGCATCTGCCGTCCGCTCAGGTCATGGTCCCAGGGTCCTGGGATCGAGCCCTGCATTGGGCTCCCTGCTCTGCGGGAAGCCTGCTTCTCCCTCTCCCTCTCCCCCTGCTTGTGTTCCTGCTCTGTCTCTGTCAAATAAATAAATCAAATCTTAAAAAAAAAAAAATCCTCAACAGGTTTTTAGCAAACTGAATCCAGCAATACATTAAAAAAAATCATACACCATGATCAAGTGGGATTTATTCCCAGGATGCAAGGGTGGTTCAATATTTGCAAATAATCAACATGCTACATGAATAAGAGAAAGGATAAAAAAAATGATTTTTAAAGATGCAGAAAAAGCATTTGGCAAAGTACAACATCCACTCGTGATTAAAAAAAAAAAAAAAAAACCCTCTGCAAAGTAGATCTAGAGGGAACATACCTCAACATAATACAATTACACTAAAAACAATAAAATATCTAGGAGTAAACTTAACCAAAGAGATGAAAGACCTATACTCCAAAAACTATAAAATACTGATGAGAGAAATTCAAGATGACACAAAGAAATGGAAAGACATTCCATGCTCAAGGATTGGCAGAGTATCAGTGAATGTCTATACTACCCAAAGCAATCTACACATTTAATCCAATCCCTATCAAAACACCAATAGCATTTTTCACAGAAGTAGAACAAATAATCCTAAAATTTGAATGGAAACACAAAAGACCCCAAATAGCCAAAGCAATCTTAAAAAAGAAAAACAAAACTGTAGGTATCACAATTCCAGATTTCAAGTTATATTACAAAGTGGTAGTAACTGAAACAGTATGGTACAGGGGCTACTGATGGCTCAGGTGGTTAAGCGTCTGCCTTCAGCTCAGGTCATGATCCTGGAGTCCCAGGATCGATCCCCACATCAGGCTCCCTGCTCAGCGTGGAGTCTGCTTCTCCCTCTCCCTCTGCCCCTCCCCGCTGCGCATGCTCACATGCTCTCTCTCATTCTCTCTCAAATAAATAAAATCTTTAAAAAAAGTAAACAGTAAGGTACTAGCATAGACACAGAGATCAATGGAATAGAAAACCCAGAAATAAACCCACAGTCATATGGTCAATTAATCTTTGACAAAAGAGAAATGAATATACAATGGGAAAAAGTCTCCTCAACAAATGTTGGGAAAACTCGGTAGCCACATCGAAAATAATGAAACTGAACCACTTTCTTACACCATACACAAAAATATACTCAAAATGGGTTAAAGACCTAAATGTGAGATTGGAAACCATAAAAATCCTTAAAGGGAGCACAGGCATTAACCTCTCTGACATCAGTTGTAGCAACATTTTTCTAGATATAGGTCTCCCGAGGCAAGGGAAAAAAAAGCTAAAAAAAATATTGGGACTACATCAAAACAAAAAGCTTCTGCACAGCAAAGGAAACAATTAACAAAACTAAAAGGCAAGCCACTGAATGGGAGGAGATATTTGCAAATGACATATCCAATAAAGGGTTAGTATCAAAAATCTATAAAGAACTGGTAAAATTCAATACCCAAAAAACAAATAATCCAGTTAAAAATGGGCAGAAGACATGAACAGACATTGCCCCATAGACAACATACAGATGGCCAACAGATCCATGAAAAGATGCTCAACACCACTCATCGTCAGGGAAATGCAAATCAAAACTACAATGAGGTATCACCTCACATCTGTCAGAATGGCTAAAATCAAAAACAGAGGGAACAAGTGCTGGTGAGGATGTGGAGAAAAGGAACCCTCTTGCACTGTTGGTGAGAATGCAAATTGGTGTAGCCACTGTGGAAAACAGTATGAAGCGTCCTCAAAAAATTACAAATAGAACTACCCTATGATCCAGGACCAAAATATACAAAAACACTAATTCAAAGGGCTACATGAACCCCTATGTTTAGTGCAGCATTATTTATAATAGCCAAATTATGGAAGCAGCCCAAGTGTCCATCAATAGAGGGATAAAGATATGGTGTATTTAGTGTGTACACACACACACACACACACAATGAAATATTATTTGGCCATAAAAAGAATGAAATCTTGCCAATTGCAACAACATGGACAGAGCTGGAGAGTATAATGCTGAGTGACATAAGTCAGAGAAAGACAAATTACCATATGATCTTACTTATATGTGGAATTTAAGAAACAAAACAAGCAAAGATTAAAAAAAGAAAGACTCTTAACTATTGTGAACTGATGGTTGGTTACTCGAGCAGAGGTGTGTGGGGGGATGGGAGAAATAGGGGATAGGGATTAAAGACTACAGTTCTGATGAAAAAAATTAAAAATAAAGTCCAAAATAAAATGTCTGCTCCAAAAAATTTTTTACATGTCATGACAAAAATACCATAAACTAAGTAGGAAAGCAATCAATAGAAATATTGCAAAAATATGACAAAGAATTAATTTCCATCATATACAGAAACAGTTCTAAATAAATCAATTGGAGACATTTCTTAAATGCAACAGAAAAACATTAGTGAAAAAATGACACTACAGAAAAAAATGCAACTGGCTTTTTATTATGTGAAAAGATACTCAATTTTACTCATATTTAAAAAAACAAATTTAGATCATAAGATTTAATATTTCGGGCACCTGGGTGGCTCAGTTGGTTAAGCGACTGCCTTCGGCTCAGGTCATGATCCTGGAGTCCCGGGATCGAGTCCCGCATCGGGCTCCCTGCTCGGCAGGGAGTCTGCTTCTCCCTCTGACCCTCCTCCCTCTCATGCTCTCTGTCTCTCATTCTCTCTCTCAAATAAATAAATAAAATCTTTAAAAAAAAAAAAAGATTTAATATTTCACCTATTAGACTGGCATCAAAGCATTAAGTGTGAATGCACTGATTGGGTAAATTGGCACTCTACTGCATTATTGTTGGGAGTTCCAAACTACAATCTCTTTGGAGGGAAATTTGGCAATATCTATCAAAATTTTAAATTCCACTTCTAAAAGTACATCTGCTAGATAGCATACATAAGGATGTTCACTGCAGTACTATTATAGCAAAAAAAAAAAAAAAAAGAATCTAAATGCACACAAATGGGCAACTGTAAATTCTAGTATGTCCATACAGTCGAATATAATGTAGTCATTAAGAAGAATAGGAAGACCTATAAGTACTAATACAGCATAATCTCCCAAAATGTTAAGTGCATAAGGAAGAATGCAGAACAGTTTGTATAATATTCTATGTGTTTTTTAAAAACTGGAGTATGTAAATCTATACATCAGAGATCAGAGTTTTCCAAATTGGGTGGCAACCATTGGTAGGTTGCAAAAATCAATTTAGTGGATTGCAACCAATATTCTTTTTTTTTTTTTTAAGATTTTATTTATTTATTTGACAGAGAGAAAGATAGCAAGAGCAGGAACACAAGCAGGGGGAATGGGAGAGGGAGAAGCAGGCTTCTTGCCGAGCAGGGAGCCCAATGTGGGACTCAATCCCAGGACCTTGGGATCATGACCTGAGCCGAAGGCAGACGCTTAACGACTGAGCCACCCAGGTGCCCTGCAACCAATATTCTTTAATGCTTGCCTATTTCGGGATTCTTCTATGTTTTATTGAAATATTGATGAAATCAATTGATATCAACTTTATGTTTTTCCTTATCATATATGGTAAAGGTAAATAGTGTTTTTGTAACTTTGTTAGCTATATAATTGCATAATGGGTTGTAATGGGGAGTGCATTTCTTACTCTGGGATACAGACAAAAAATGTTTGAAAACACCACTACACACTATCTCTGGAAACACAACAAATTGGTAAATGACCTTTGGAGACTGACATTGCAAATGATGGGGTCAGAAGTGGAAAGGAGAATGATGGTGCCCACATATCTTTGTACTATTTATATTATCTATTCAATTTTTTGAAAAGGAAAGATGAGATAAAAGCCAAAAGAAAAAAAAAAAAAATGTTTTTAAAATTCCCTTTTTTTTTTTTTTTTTTTGTAGTACAGAGTGCTTAGTTATACTTCTCCTGAGTGCATGCCAGGAAAAATACAGAATTTCTGGACTGTTTTTACCTTACCTTCTTTTTTTTTTTTTTTTTTTTTAAGATTTTATTTATATATTTGACAGAGAGACACAGTGAGAGAGGGAACGGTGCAGGGGGAGTGGGAGAGGGAGAAGCAGGCTGCCCACCAAGCAGGGAGCCCGATGCAGGGCTCAATCCCAGGACCCTGGGATCCTGACCTGAGCCGAAGGCAGACGCTTAACCACTGAGCCACCCAGGCACCCCTTTACCCTACCTTCTAACCTACAGTTTTACTCCTGATTGTAGGGATGTCTTTCTCCATGTTATTAATATGTATGTTTCACTCAGAATTATACCAACATTGATGTACTTCCTTCCAGGGGGGCAAGTATTTTCAGTTTTGAACTCTACTGAGTTTAAGTTCTCAGTTTTATAGATTGCCATTATTAAACCATTCCCATTTTTCAAAATCTATTTCCCTTTTAACAAAATTAATTTTTATCAGTTATTTTCCATATAACTTTTTAAACAAATATTGTATTCACTGATAAATTTTTGTCCATAGCAAATAATGCTTAGTTATTATTTCTGCCATCAGGAAGTTTCCTTTGCCACCATTCTGAACAAGCCAGTTTTCTTGAATCTAATTTTGTATATCTAAATTATACCATGTGGATCTCTACCAATAAACCATGGGTAATTTTGGTTGCTGTCAATTTTATTTTGTATCGATCATTTCAACTGCAGATATTCATTATGATTTGGCTGGAATGTTTTATAGTTAATCCATGAGAAAATTATAAACATTCTTCCTAAACCATTCCAGGCTCACTCTGTGGTCCAAGAGCAGTCTGTTAGAGTTAGAAGCCAATTCTTTGGTTTCCTTCTGAGCACTTTGAAAGATGTATACCATTTCTCCAATCCACTGAAAACGCCAAGAACAAACTGCTCATCACACAGTGGTACTGAAAGCCCTCAATGTGATGGTGTCAAACCACATCGTGTGATACCTGATAATGTTCCTTTACTGTGGGGTCAAAGTACTAGAATCATTATATCCTGAGCAGGCACTGTGCTAGCGGCTTGGGTTGTAAATATCAAAAGACCAACTCCTTTCCTGCAAAAAAAAAAAAAAAAAAAAAGGTATTGTTTTATGGGAAACCCAAATACTCCCAAAATAAAGATACTCTAATAAGTAAATGCTAATGCAAACATTATAAAGGAATTCTGTGTGATTGGTCTGAAGAATGAATTTTTCACAGTGAGTTGATGGAGCTTGTAGCAGAGATCCATCCCTCTGGGAACTTTGCTCTAACTAATATCACCAGGTGTGGGGGATGGGGCAGTTGGAAGTGGAATGAAGAATGTAAAGCCATGATGGAGGGAGTCCTATGTGGACAATTAAAGTCATATTTCCCTCTATCTATTTCCTCTCTGGCCCATTTCTCTCTCTCTTCTCCCCCTGGGAAACCAGATCTGGGAACCAGCTCTTAAGAGATTCTAGACCTGATTTTCCTTACTGTCTCCTTCCATGACCTATGCCCCAAAAGGGCTTGAGAGCAGAACTCTAGAACACCAAGTAACAGAGGCTCAGGGACCACCTGAGAGGAGCCTGGTGATCTGCCCTGCATCAGGGCTGCAATGTACATGAACACCTAATTTATTTTTTTTTTTTAAGATTTTATTTATTTGACAGAGAGACACAGTGAGAGAGGGAACAGAAGCAGGGGGAGTGGGGAGAGGGAGAAGCAGGCTTCCTACTGAGCAGGGAGCCCGACGCGGGGCTCGATCCCAGGACCCTGGGATCATGACCTGAGCCGAGGCAGACGCTTATCGACTAAGCCACCCAGGCACCCCCGAACACCTAATTTAAATTCCACGTTGTTCTTCCTTCCTCCAGGGCAGCTTGGGTTAGCTTGACTCTTAAACCAATTTTTTATAATGAATTTATGACCTTGGCAAATATTAATGCTAATCACAGCATTAATTCCAGGATTTATTTAAATGCATAGTTTGGGGCCTTGGCCAAAATGTGCTTTTGTCTGCAAAGTTACCATGTTAATTTTCATTGGACAGAATGTTTGACAAGACAGTGTAATTATTTTAGCAGCCCACTCAGAAACAGTCAGACTAGAATGCCTACTGTTGAGGCTCACAGACTTGCCAGTCCTCTGGTTCTCCTCCTCAGAACTTCCTTTGCTGCCTGTGGCTAATTACCCATACAAATTAGGAAGCACAGTGGCCTAGATGAGGGTGGGAGAGCTCACAGTGAGCCTCTCCACCGATTCACCCCGCTGAGCCTGACTAAAGTCCTCACTCCTCAGCAATGAAGAGGCTACAGGAACAGAGGGAGCCCACAGCTCACTCAGTGGTCACAAACCTGGCATTCCCCCCACCCCAACAGGCCACACCTGAAGAAGGCAGGCTAAGGAAGCAAACAACGCTCTGCAAGGAGCTGATTGCAGGCAGGAATTAATGCTTTGGAACATAGTATTATTGGATTGATCTTAAATAGACATTTCACTTCTCTTTAGTAATGAACTGTAGGCTCTGAAGGGAGCCAAAAGAAATCAAAGGAAGAAATAACAAGAAAAACAACCCCCCAAAAGTCTTCCCAGTTATTACTCTAAAAGGATCTTTAAAATTCAGTTTCGAATTGCTGGGTCTCTGACAGTGCAATTGTGATAAACTGATGAATGTCTATTTTTTTTTTTAAGATTTTATTTATTTATTTGACAGAGAGAGATAGCGAGAGCAGGAACACAAGCAGGGGGAGTGGGAGAGGGAGAAGCAGGCTTCCCTCTGAGCAGGGAGCCCGATGTGGGACTCGATCCCAGGACCCTGGGATCATGACCTGAGCCGAAGGCAGACGCTTAACGACTGAGCCACCCAGGCGCCCTGATGAATGTCTATTTATACCAAAACATAAAACATATGGATGGTTATTTGGAGGACAAATGCATTTTGACAGATATCTAATTTCATTCCACTGATAGGATGTATTTTGTCAGACTCTTCATTTCATTTGAGACACAATCACTTTTGGTTACCGGTTCCTTGCTATGGTAGAAATGCATTTGTCAGGCCCTCCAAACCCAAGACGGGTTTTAAATATTGCTATCACAGCTCTGCTTAAAACCAAGGAAAACTGTAAGCATCTCCTATTACCCACTCATACAAGAAATATTACCAAGTAAATACTTTTACGTACCAAATTGGGTAGCAGTGAGAATTATTCAAAAGTCTCCAATATAAATTGTTGGCAATTTCCAGTCACCCATGATATACTGAATTCTTGAATTACATATAAGCATAAAAGGAAAGGAGTTTAATTCCCTCAACGCTTAACTAATGGGCAGAAGAAGGAGGCTCAAGACTGTACTGGAAAAGATATATACTCTTCATGTTTCAGTTCAAGAGTTACTTCCTCTAGGAAGCATTTTCTGACTCATCCAGACAGACAAGATTTCTCCATGTGCTCTCATTCTACCTATCCATACCTCCATTAGACTCTTTAGACTTTTTAAGATTTTATTTATTTATTTGACAGAGAGAGAGAGAGCACAGATAGGCAGAGTGGCAGGCAGAGGGAGAAGCAAGCTCTTAAACATGAAAGAAATGTTGAGTTTTCTGTCATTGTAGCTTAACTAATCCTAATGAATATAGATATCTGGCTGGACACAACATGAGAAATATCAAGAATCTTCTTTCGAACTGAATTGGATTAGATTGAAATAAACTTACTGACAGTAGGTACACTATACCCCTGTCCTTCTAAGTAAGAGAAACTTCACTGGAAACTCAAGGTAAGAGATATTTGAACTTGACAGCACATCCCTGAAAGCAGCTGATCTCACACCCCTTTCTGCTCTGCTCTGGGCAGGTTCCCAACTAAAGCTCATTTTATTCTTCATGTGAGAGAAGAAAAACTGCTGTTAAAAGATTCCCTTAGCATCCATCAGACATAGTCCCAGTCTGGAACTGTGGGTCAACAAACAACCTCCCTAATAGGAGAAACTCCACCAAGAAGAGAGGTTTAACTTGGGGTCTAAAGTTCCCACTCCCAGCCAATAACTATGACACATCTTGATTCAAATAGGCCAGAGCTCAATTTCCATCTCCATTTAGAGTACTTTGACTGTGGTCATCTTTCTGATAATGTCCGGGAATTTCATGGCTTTTTAAGCAAGATGAGGTTGAATGGTTGGATTTTGCTGCGGGTGAAATGCTGGCAGAAGAAACTTCAATTTAGCAACAGTTATCATGGACTACAAATTGAGAACTCCTCGGAAGAGTGATGCCATTGAAAACAGTTATTACTCAATGTTAATAAAAAAAATTATGGATCCAGTAAAAGTTAATGGGGAAGTATCATGTGCCATAAAAACTGCAGTCAAAGCAAAGAATGCTGGGTTGGGGGAGAAGATTCCACTAGAATTCTGGACTGTCTATGAGCCAGAATTGGCCATGTCCATAACACTTCTAAAGTCCAAATGGTTACACAAATCAAATTAAACCGTGGAATGCTTAGTAATAGGATCATCTCCTTTTGTAAAAATAGAAAGGAGCAAATGAGAAATTACCCAGCAAACCTAATTCATTAACTGTAAGCAAGATCCTGGCTCATGGTTAGCTACTTCTGATAAGTATCAGTAAACTTCTTTCTTAGAAACTCTATATGGTTTCCCATCTAGGTAGAGAGCATGGTTCCTTTAAAGGGCACCTTTTTTCTTGTGTCTAAGCAGAGTGGCAATGGTTCTTTGGAATTTAAGCTTCATACAGCACCCATGATCCCTACTGAGATACAGGAAATCAAAGGAATCAAAAACCTTCTCTCCACTCCTTCTGCTGCCACCCTAGTCAGGCCACCATCATTGTCCACTCTAGCTTCCTAACTTACGTCCCTACTTATACTCTGGCTTTCTTCTTTCTCCACCAATTCAGATCCCTTTCCCACGTGGCAGAGAAAGTGATCTTTTCAATTTACAAATAAGGTTTTATTACTCTTCTATCTAAAAATCTTTCCAAGACTTCCCTGGCTCTTAGGATAAAAACCAAACTCCTTTCAAGGTTCAAAAGGCTTTCCACCATTTGGATCCAATCCATTTCTCAATCTCATCCTGAGCCACTTGCCCCCCAAAGCCAGCCATACAGATGGGAGTGCACCCACTCCTGCACTCTCACTTCTCAGAGTTTGCAGCTACTGCTCCCTCCTCATCCACTGTCTGCTGAGATCATTTCGACTCATCTTTAATTTCATTTCCTCAGAAAGGAGTTCCCCTGCCCCCAAGATTAGGTCAGCTTCTGCTGATGCATGTTCATAAGGCACTCTATACTCTTCTCTTTTGTAAAAGTTAGTATACTATTAATTATCTGCACAATGCCAGCCTCCCCACTAGACTTTAAGCCTCTTAATGGTAGGCTCTGTGCTGTCTTGTTTCACATCTTCTCCCAGCACCTAGTACAGTGCGTGATAATCATAGGCACTCAAATCCTTGTTAACTGCCTGAATAAATACATGAATGACTGTCCACAGAACCAGAAACATTTTTGCTAATACCACTGATTACAATATGAAATGACTCTTATAACTCTTTATAAAATGGAGTTTAGAACAAAGGTCCCATACAAGAGGTTTAAAACCCAAAATGGGAAAGTGCAGCACGCCTGGAAGGAAGAAAAACTTCAGAGACAGGCAGTGTGTACAGCTCCTCTTAGAGACATAGAAACAGGGGAGCGTTTTCAGCAGCCTTGAGTTGCCTCCCACGGTGAAAAGTGAATCTTGCCAGGAAGCCCCTTTCAAATCTTCTAAAAAGAGTCCTCAGAGTGTGCTGGGGGGAAAAAATCATCATTTTCAAACCATCAGAATAAAGATTGGTTCAGGGAAGAATTATCAATAGGATGCTAAATCCCTGGGGAAATTCTGATACTTGCATGGACTTAAAATGTTTCCCCACAACATGGAAAAGAATGAAACTGGACCACTGCATCTTACACCATACACACAAATTAACTCAAAATGGATTAAAGACCTGAATGTAACACCAGAAAACATAAAATTCCTAGAAGGAAATAAAAGTGGTAAGCTCCTTGACACAGCTCTTGGCAATATGTTTTTGGGACAGACTCCAAAGGCAAGGGCAATAAAAGCAAAATAAACAAAAGGAACTATATCAAACTAAAAAGCTTCTGCACAGTGAAGGAAACGATCAACAAAATAAAAAGACAACCTACTGAATGGGAGAAGATATTTGCGAATCATTTATCTGATAGGGGTTAATATCCAAGATACATAAAGAACTTACACAACCCAATAACAAAGAAAACAATCTGATTTTAAAATGGGCAGAAGATCTGAATAGACATTTTTCTGAAGACACACAGATGGCCAACAAGCACATGAAAAGATGTTCAACATCACGAATCATCAGGGAAATGCAAATTGAAATCACAATGAGATATCCTCTCATACCTGTCAGAACAGTTATTATCAAAAAGACAAAAAATAACAAGTGTTGGTGAGGATTTGGAGAAAAGGGAACGCTTGCACACTGTTTCTGGGAATGCAAATTGGTACAGCCACTATGGAAAACAGTATGGAGGTTCCTGAAAAAAATTTGAAATACAAACACCACATTATCCATCAATTCCACTTCTAGATATTTATCTGAAGAAAACAAAACACTAATTCTAAAAGACATATGGACGCCCTGTGTTTGCTGCACCATTATTTATAATAGCCAAGATGTGGAAACAACCTAAATGTCCATCAATGAAAGAACAGATACAGAAATATGGTTTCTGTTGGTTCAGTCGGTTAAGCATCTGCCTTTGGCTCAGATCATGATCCCAGGGTCCTGGGATCAAGCCCCGCATCCGGCTCCCTGCTCGGCGGGAAGCCTGCTTCTCCCTCTCCCACCCCCCCCCCCTTTGTTCCTGCTCTCGCGCTCTCTCTCTGTGTCAAATAAATAAAATCTTAAAAGAAGAAGATGTGGATGTATGTGTATATTTACACACACACACACACACACACAGGAATACTATTGAACCATAAAACACAATGAAATCCTGGGGCACCTGGGTGGCTCAGTCAGTTAAGTGACCAACTCTTGATTTCAGCTCAGGTCATGATCTCAGGGTTGTGAGATCAATCCCCGTGTCGGGCTCACGCTGGGCATGGAGCCTAAGATTCTCTCTTTTCCTCTCCCTCTGCCTCTACCCTACCCCCACCCCACCCCCAAAATTTTTTAATGAAATCCTGCCACATGGAACACTATGGATGGACCTCAAGGATATAATGCTGAGTAAAATAAGTCAAAGATAAATACTATGATTTCACTTATACATGGAATCTAAGAAGCAAAAACAAAACTCAGATACAGGAAACACTGGTGGTTGGGCAGGGGTGGGGGACTGAAGAGTGAGGGGGATCAAGAGGTACAAACTTCGAGTTTTAAAATAAATAAGTCATGGGGATTTAATGTATAGCATGATAACTATGATCAATAATATTGTATTGCATATTTGCAAGTTGCCAGGAGAGTGGTCTCGAAAGTTCTCACGAGAAAAAAAATCTTTTTTACTTTATATGAGGATGAATGGTAGTTAGACTTATCACTTCAAGACTAAGTATGCAAGTATCAAATCACTGTTTAACACCTGAAGTTATTATGTGTTACATGTTAATTATACTCAAAAAATGTTTCCCCACAGATTGCTTAGTTGCAAAGGATAAACAGTAACTATACAACAGAGAAATTGAACAATGTTTTGATCAGTTGATGAAAATTGGGAAGGGACAGACTGATATTGTATGACTCCAGATGTGACCACCCTCAGAAGGACACAGCATCACTGGAGGAGTATACCAGCCTGGAATGCATAGCCCAAATCTAATCATGAAGAAGATAAACCCAACATGAGAAACATTCTTTAAAGGGGGAGGAGGAGGTTCTACATTCAAAACTGTCACTGTTTGACTAACATAATAAAATAAAATTTAAAAAAATAAATAAATAAAAGACAAAGTCTATGGAAATGTTCCAGACTAAAGAAGACTAAACAGACAAGACAATAAAATGTAATACATTATCCTAGATTGGATCCTGCACTGGAGGGAAAAGAAAAATGTTCTAAAGGTCATCATCAGATTAAGTGAAAAAATTAGAATACAGGCAATGAATTAGATAAAGCTATTGTATTGATATTAAATTTACTGAAGTTGATAAGTATCCTGTGGTTCTGTAAGAAAAAGAGAAACAAAAAAGTCCCTATTCCGGGGGGAGCTAAAGGGCTATGATGTATCCTATTCTCATACAGTGAATAAAAAATATTACACACACACACAAACAGATGACAAATAAAGCAAAGAGATTAAATGTTTCAAATGAAGGAGTCTGGGCGTACTTTATCTTTCTACTGTTCTTATTCTTGTAACTTCTCTAAGTTTGAAATTATTTCCAAATAAAAAATTTTAAGGGGCCTTTAGGCTACAACCCCCCTTTAAGATAAACTTCTGACCAAGAGGCAGAAGAAACAAAGCCTGGTTCTCTTAATGCCAAGTGTTGTGAGGCACCAGAATCTTTGTCTGATGTGGAACAGGTAAGGCAAGGCAGGGGTGGGAAGGCAATACCCCTGCATCCTCAGACACACACAGCTCCCATCTTTCGCCCCTAAGAACTCTTGAAGCTCTCCAGAAACCATCCCAGGAACCTTAACATGCAAAGCATCACCACAAAGCAGCGTGTTGCCTGAGAATGTCTGGTTGCTTAGCAACCCAGACTCCTACTTGACAAGATAAAGCTGAAGCCCTCCCTCTTGGTCCCAGGGTTGGTGCACTATGGAGAGCATGCCTCTGTTGGTTAAGTTCCAGGTGAGACTCTGGCTAGAGCAGAGTTTAAGTCCTGAGCCCCATAAAGCAACATCCACGGCTCTGAGGGCTTGAATCAGGCACAAAGCCTGGGGATCCAGGAATGTAGTCTAGTAAAATGTAAAGTGAACAGACCTTCAACCAAGTCACTTCAATGCTCTGAGCCGCAGCTTCCTCACAAATAGAGGGAGACAGCTGAGATAGATCAGTGATTCTCAAGTCTAGCTGCATGTTAAGATAACCTAATGAGCTGGTAACAAACCCCATTCTATTATCAGTGAGATCAGACTCACTGGGGATGGGGGGCCCAGACACTGGTATTCTTGAAAGCTCTTCAGATGATTCAAATACACAGTGTTGAGAATCAAGGAGAAATGACCTGTTAGATCCCAAGTATCTTTCAGAGCTAATTATCTGGTGCCTATAGGGATGTCTTGACTCCTAGTCTCTTCTTCCTTCCTTTCCCTCCAAATGGAGCCCTTGACCACCACATCTCAAGCTCACCCCTCAAGACCATCCTTGACTAAGCCCGGGCCCTGCAATCCAAGCTCAGCCATCTTTGCAGCAGGTTCAGCCACTGCCTAGCCCCTTATTTCTCAAGACTCAGACCTACCTTGTGCTTGCCAAGAACCATGATGAGTTTGAGGTTTTGCAATATTTATAAGGGAAGAAGTTAGCCTGCTGAATTTTCACATATGCTGACAGAAAGCATGATATTCCTTGGTCAGAGACAAGAGACAGTTTATCATTCATATCAATAACAGTGTATCATTTTACACCACTTCCCCAAGTGCCAATATCCACAGGGCAACATGAAGAGGAACGGAGAGCACCTGCACACAAAGTGGGTAGTCTTACAGGATAAGGAAGCCTGAGTTCACGAAACCCAAATCTTTTATAATGGGCAATTTGCTCTTTGCTCCAGAAAGAGACACAATCTCTATCTTCCAAGCATCCTTGAAAAAACAGTCCAGTGCCCTGCCTGCAAGATGTGCAGAAATGCAAGACATCCAAAGAGAACTGCCTCCCATCAACATCCCAGCTCTAACACCCTGTGCTAGAGCCCCTGACTTGCTCCATCTCCTTAAGGTCATGGCCACTGGGTCTGCCCTTGCCCTTGTTGATTCTCTCAGAACTAATGCCCTACCTCTGAATGCCAGTTCTGCAGGTGGGATCTGCTCCCCTAATGCCACTGTAGTGCCTATAGCCACCCACCTGAACTGCCAATCACCACCATCCTCCAGATTACATCTCTCCAAACTTTCTTTCCAGGCAAAGCATCCCCAAGACTCCAGCCCACGGTAGTTCTCTGGGCTGGCACAGAACATTATTAGAATGTTCTGGGGCTGTTATTTCCAGTGCATCACGATCCCCTATCTGTTCCCTTAGCCCTGCCTGCACCTCTATGAGACATCCCTTCATTGAAGTCTCTTGAGCCTCTCAGTTGGATTCTGTTTCCAGCAGAGCAAGGAGCCAGGGAAGATAGCAAGGGCAGCTCCCAGGGAGGGCTGCAAATTAATCATACAGTCTAAACCAGTGGTCCTCAAACTTCAGTGTGTATCAATCACCTGGAGGGCTTGTGAAAACACAGATTTCTAGGACCACCCAAATGTGTGATTGATGAGGTCTGAGGTGGGGCCTACTACAAATATGCATTTCTAACAAGTTCCCAAGTGGTGCTGATGCTGCCCTAGTCTACACCTTGTCAATCCAAAGCACCTGAGCTGAAAGGACAACCAGATTGAAAGCAAGGGAATGCCAGGTGGAGGCAGCAATAGGAAAAAAGTTTTAGGGGAACCTGAAAGGATATCCTACAGGCCTACAACCCAGAGGCAGGATAATTGTATGAAACTCCCCCAGCCTTGCCCATAGGACAGGGAAGGTGCTGTTGGAATCATTTAGGACAGTGTGCTGGGCTTCCTGAAGTTGACTGCTTTTATCCCAGATGCCATGCCCACATGTTAAACATGCTTCCTGCCAGTGTGTGCAGCAGGCTCTGCTCTCTGGGTCGAAGCCTAGCCCACAGGTAGGTCTAGTTGGAGTTTTTGATCCTCCCAGCCTGCCTGGTCCCATTAGCGTTAACCCAGTCACGCTAGTCTCTTTCACACTCTTCCCCCTCCTCCCCAAGTCCCCTCCATTTATCCAACCCACCAAATCCATTTTCCCCCAGTTCCCCACTCTGTGCCTGTGAGGCTGATGCCCTCACAGACTGCAACACCTGGGCTATTTAATTTCCAGTTATGTCTGCCTAATGTTAGGCTCTGGCAGGAGATCAAGGGGAGGAGAGGAGCTCCTGGCATTTCTTTCACTCTTCCTTCCTCCTCAGGGGTGCATCTCTCACAATATTTGCACCCTACTACCCTGTCTACCACTACTCCCGGTGGCTCCTCCACCACGCTCCAGATATGAAACTGGGAAATTGTTTCTACAAAACTATTTCCTCCGCTTGTCCCTTCACCGCTCAGAGTGGAAATGGCTTTGGGCTGTTATTTCCAGTGCATCACGATCCCCTATCTGTTCCCTTAGCCCTGCCTGCACCTCTATGAGACATCCCTTCATTGAAGTCTCTTGAGCCTCTGAGTTGGATCCTGTTTCCAGCTGATAGCCTGCTTGCCTGACCACAACTCAAGATGTTCTGGAGATCCTCCCTGCTGGACAGACGTACTGAAATGGGCCCTTCTCAGGAACAGAGGGAGAAATTGCTCCCTACACCTTCTCAGGCATCCATCTTGAACTCCAGCCAACTCCACATGGCTCCAAAAGTGATACAGAGACAGCAGCAAGGTGAAACACTACAGATGTGACCAAAGGCCCTTTGGGCTGGGCATTGGTGAGTACCTCTCCCCAGGCAACTTCCCTCAGGCAGGAACAGGGATTTCGGATAGGGCCAAACAGAACAAGGCTGCGCCCTGAGAGCAAATGTACTCCCGAGGCCCTGCTGATCCGGTTTCCCAAAGCCATGTCAGGAACAACAGACTGGTACCAGCCGTGCTCTGGAGTCTCAGACGGTGTTGCCATGGTAACACTAGGGTCACTGCTTAGCAACAGGCCAGAGCTGCAGGAAGTTGCTAAGGTATTTTCATGTGTTAAAGCAAATGGATGTTTATCTCAATCTTGAGTGTAAATACACAGTGGGGGTAAACGAAAACATACACACAAACCACCTACTGATCTGTAGAGTTACAGGTCTGCTAACATTTGAGGCCTGGAGAATACACCTGCTCTCTGGAGGAGGCAGACAGGCTCTCTATGACCCAATGAAGCACAACCTCTTCCCCACTTAAATAGTTCTCTGACTTTGCTCTCACCTCCTCTTAAAACCTTCACCACCACCTGGTTTCCAAATCTTTTCTTTAATGGTTTTTGAAAGGCCATGTAGTATAAGAATTACATGTGTGGGGCACCTGGGTGGCTCACTTGGTTGAGCGACTGCCTTCAGCTCAGGTCATGATCCTGGGGTCCTGGGATCGAGTCCCACATCGGGCTCCCGGCTCGGCGGGAGGCCTGCTTCTCCCTCTCCCACTCCCCTTGCTTGTGTTCCTGCTCTGTCTCTGTCAAATAAATAAATAAAATCTTTAAAAAGAATTACATGTGTGGACTGTCAAGTCAGACCACCTGGGTCTAAAACCTAGCTTGGGCCCTTTCTTGTTCTAATGCATTGGACAAATAACATCTCTGTCCTCAACTTCCTCATCTGTAAAATGGGAAAGTGCCTATCTCACAGGACAGTGTGCCAATTTAATAATCTATTCCATGTCAAGCACTTAAAACAGTGCCTGGAATGTAATTAGTGCTTTATTTAGGAGAGCTCTTTTTAATATCCAGTGAAATCATGTAAACTTTCCCATGTGCTAGGCCCTATAGAAGGAATTAAGAACATAAAGGTTAGCAGGAAGTTGGCCCTATACCCATCTATTCCAATGCCAGTGTGACAAGGGTAAAGGCCCAACTCCTTGGTTGGTCATTCAAGGTACCTCAAAATCTAGCTCTAGCTCCAGCATGACCTTGCCTACTTAGTTGTGAGAATTAAATAAGGTAATACATCTGAGAGTTTAGAATGGGACCTGGCATACACTAAGTGCTCAAAAAGTCACCTATTGTAATTATTACTCCCCAATCTCTCTCTCTCTCTCTCTCTCTCTTTCTCTCTCTCTCTCTCTCTCTCTCACACACACACACACACACACACACACACACACACACCAGCTCAAATTGGTCTGTGTTCTGGTCCCTGAATAAACCCTCCTGCACTCCCACATCTGGGTCCTTGTTTACACTGGTCTTGACCACCTAGAATACTTTTCCCCTTCCTTGCCACCAGTCTCATGTCTGTGTGACCTTTGAGAGAAAGTCCAGTCATACTTTTTCCTGAAAACCCCCAACTACCTAAGGCCATGGTCATCCCCTCTACCTTGACTATATCCAAACTCCCACAGTGTTCACTATCTCTTCTGCTGTGTCTTTATAGGTGTATCTTGCTTTCTGAACCAGAGCATGAGCCTTCTCTATCAGACACTCCTTATGCATCTTCTCAGCGACTCTTGGCCTTACCTGTCTCAGGCCCTTTACTACTGATCCACCCCCATGGTTACTACAGTGACCAGCCATGAATGGACTCCACCCAACCACCATCCAGTTGCCATGCTAGTTCTTGGGGCTCCAGCAAAGGAGACAGACAAAGGTGCATGACCATGGAGTTCACTGGTCTTACAATGTTCCCCATCATCCAGAAGCAGTGGCCTGAAAGCCTGACAGAATGAACAAAGACACCAGCTTAGTGACAACATGTTAGAGGGCTAGGGGACTGTCATCGGGAAGGTGGGATGTGCCCTGAACCAACATCCTATATGGCACCATGTCCCCAACAACCATGTGGAGTCTGGGAACCCAAAAATGGACAGAACACTTGCTTCTCTCCCCCATGTGTAGAATTTATGGTCTACAACCTTGCCTGGTAAGAGGTCTGGTTGTCAGGGAGGAAACTGTTCTGTCAGTCAGGGTTTCACTGAACTTGAAGTTGAGACCATAACTTAGTCACTTGGCACTCCCTAAGCCAGAGGGACAGGTGTTACTTTACTGGTGGGATTCGTAACCCTGATTCCCAGAAGCAGCTAAGTGGTTGCCAGACAATGGGCACAAAGAGCATTACTCCTGGACCCCAGGGGATTCACTGGCTTTTCTCCATGCTTGAAACCCAGTAAAAATTATAAAGGGACAATTGCTGCAACCACAGTGTAACAAGGGCAGGGCAAATAAGGGATAACTTCAGTCTCAGTCTTTGCTACCCCGTGTGCCTATGGACCAGCAGCATCAGTGTGACTGAAGAACTCTTTAGACAAACAGACTCTTGGGCCCTCCCCAGACCTCTGAATCAGATTCTGCATCTTAACACCACACCCACCCCACCCCTACCCCCCCTAACCTACCGGGATTTGTATCCATGTTAACATGGAGAAACCTACTAGGCAACTGACTAGGCAAGCAACCTAGAACTTTTAGCTGAAGAGGAGAGACATCTACAAGGAAGGGGGCAATGAATATTAATTGTGTCCTCAAACCAGTGGCAGAGGTAGGAACTGTAGATTCTTTCACTTACCCTCTTTTCAGAGAGAGTGGCAGGTTATAGCCTTGATACAGAATTTGTGACTAATGGAATTTTTATTTCTCCCTCAGGGAAAAAGTGAGGGTATCTTGTTGTCTCATACACACACACACACAAAAAAAAAACCACCACACACACACACACAAAACACACGACAGAGTGGTGCCAGCCAGAACTGTATCAACATCTCCCATGTGACCCTCAGATCCTGTTGGCCCCACCTGTCTCAAGGCC
Organism: Mirounga leonina; assembly: GCF_011800145.1. Classification (NCBI taxonomy): domain Eukaryota; kingdom Metazoa; phylum Chordata; class Mammalia; order Carnivora; family Phocidae; genus Mirounga; species Mirounga leonina. The sequence goes on along the minus strand of NW_023270387.1, from coordinate 9,084,573 downwards.
CTTGCTCACTTGCTCCACATGAGCTGTTGACTCTCTGTGGACTCCAACAACCAGCACCCGGCCAGCTCTTCCAGACTCAAGTGAGCACCGTACCACACTGTGCAGCGTGATCTGGCTTCCATGGTGGCCCTGGAAGGACCATGTCATGCAAACTAGGTAGGTTTGCCTTAAGGCAAAGATGGGTGAAAGGGAAGGAGAGAGAGAAAAGCATCCCTTCTCTGTGTCCATCTGTCCCTTTGAAAAAAAATGCCCTGAGATTCAGTAGCTCAAATGGTCCCTGAAAATGGGGTCACAAGAATGAGCAATTATTGGTGCTTTGAATCAAACAGTAGCCAGCCTGGAAATGAGCCCTTGTGTTTCATCTTTCTCCTTCCCTGCCTGCCCCCACTTTCTTCCTTGCTCTCACTTTCTTGGTTTTCTCTGGTCAAGAGAATGTTAGCAGGCTTTTGCCTCAGGCTCTGCTTTCTAGGGATCCCAAGCTAGGATACGTTTAAGGGCAAAGATGATGTTTTATCCTTGTTCACACAGCACCTTGCCCAGTGGCTTACACAGGTGAGAACTAAATATTTAATGCCGGGAGAGACTTACCTGCAGAGGAGGGAATGAACGACTGACAATGATGTGGAAATAGTCCCACTTTGTAGGGTTTGTGAGGATCTTCAACACCAGTAGTTAAAGGATTCACAGGGGTAGATGATGCGAGGAAGCTGCTCTGCTGCCCTGGCTTTAACACCATCTTACAAATAAATATCTAACATGCACCAACCTTGAAACCACATGGGCAGTTGTTTCCCAAATACTGTACTCATGGCAATGGGATAATTCCTTCTCAGACTGGGTCTAGTCACCTGGAAAGTATCTTGCCCAGTTTAAGCGATGGTTTATCAGCAAATGGTGATAGCAAAATTCTCATCAGGAACATGATACTCCCTTGCTTCAAGTTCCCAGCACTAACTAAAGATGACAACTCTCAAGTGAACTGCCTTCTTAGGCCCTATTTTAAAACACATCAGACGGTCAACAGGTCCCCGACTTCTTCATGCCAAGGCCTGACTCCAAGGGGGCTACAAAATGTCCACTGCCTTTGTGGCCCTAGACTTCTAGACTGACCTCAGACTTCCAGGCTGACCTAGCTGTATCCCAGGCAGAGCCAGGGCAAACAGGCCAGGTTCAGTGGCAGCTGCTGTTCCTGAAGCCCTCAGCCTACTCCAGCTTGCACAGCACTAGAAGCAGGGCTGGCAAGCAAGAAATTCCCAAGAAAGGGCAGCCACTATGACCCCGGATCTTGTTATCATGCTGTCCTTTGCCAGAAGGCTTTGGCCTAAAACTAAGGTTCAAGAAAGGAGGTATTCCCTAGAAGTTGGTGGCATTTCATACACCAGGGGCAGGCCTCCAGGACAAAGTAAGATTATGTAATGAAGGCTCTTATCTGCAGGATGAAAAAAAAAAAAATACAGCACAACAACTAACATGTATTGGGTTTAATGTGTTTCAGACCCTGTGTTAAGGGATTTCCATCTATGATTTCACTTAATCCTAATCTAAGGTGTAGATACCATTATTATCTCAAGCTTAAAATGAGAAGTTTGAAACCTTATCCAACCCACAGAATGGGCATATGCAAATCACAGATCTGGTAAGAAACTTTCTAAAATGTATCAATTCATTACAATTCAATGATCAAAAAGACAATTCAATTTTAAAATGGGCAAAAGGTCTGAACAGACATTTTTCCAGAAAAGATATACAAATGGCAAATATGCACATGAAAATATTCTCAATGTCATTAGTCATCAAGGAAACACAAAGTAAAACCACAATGAGATACCATTCCATACTCACTAGGATAGGTATAACAAAAAAGACAAGTGTTGGCAAGGATGTAGAAAAAGTAGAGCTCTCATACTTCACTTGTGGAAGCGTGAAATGGTGCAGCTGCTTTGGAAAACAGTCTGGCAGTTCCATAACAAGACAGTTACCATGTGACCCAGCAATTCCACTCCTAGATATACAACCAAGAGAAATAAAATACTATGTCTTCATAAAAGCTTCTACACGAATGTTCATAGCAGCATTATTCATAATAGTCAAAAAGTAAAAGCAATCCAAATGTCCCCAAACTGATGAATGGATCCCAACTTGCCCCAGGTCACACAGCCTCTTCTTCTGGGTAAATGGAAACTAGACGGGACCCTTGATTTTCAATGACTAGTACAATGGAGAAATGAACAGAAGTTGGTGGTGAAGAAAGAGGCCTAAGCTGGTAAGGCAATGGGTAAGATGGTTTTGCTGAAATGTAAGGACATTCTCCTCACATTTCCATATAGTTCAGAACAGGAAATCTTCAAGGATCTAAGATGAGAATCCTAATAACAATGTTGTCTCCAGGTGGAAGTCCCCTTCACTGAACAGGAAAGCAGCAGGTTGTGTGGAAGAAGGACACTAAACATGGAAGCATGTATCTCAGTCTGACCTGCAGGAACACTGTGTGTACCTTTCAGGTGGTGTTCTGGGCTTCCTGTAACCCCAGGGCCTGATCCACTGCAAAATACTCCACAAACCCTTGATGCATCTAATTGAATTGTGTCTGTGCAGGAGCTGAAGAGTCCCTTGGGAACCCTATGGGCCCAGCACAGCCCCAACACCTAAAGCGCTTTGCACATAATGAACATACAATAACTATTTGTGAAAGGGATGGATGGTTGAGTGAATAAGTACCTTTTAGCCTGGAAGAGAAGCTACTGTGTGTTTATGAGACACATCAAGGAAGGAAAATGAAGTACCAAGTTTAACTCCTATGGGGAAAAAATAAAGTAAATTGACCATGATTTGGCCCCAAAGTGATCTCCTCATCCACCGTCACTACCAACCAATGAAGCAGAACATCTGGAATTTGGGGCGTAGGTTTTAAAGAATCCCCTAATTTTTGACTGATAATTTGGTAAATGGAACATAGAAATTTCTAGATAGAAGATACCTTAAAGATAGATCCCTGAGCTATTCTACCTTAAAGATAGAATCCCTGGAAGAACTGTCATTTTGTGGAAGTATGACAAGGGGCTGTGTAGTTTCCCAAGGATAAGCTAAACCCAGGCAAGGAGTTTGGCAAGGCCTACAATATCAAAAGTTTAGGAAACTGACACCATGTCTATTGTACATTATTTGAATTGATTACTGGTTCCGGATAATTCACAACCCCCCCAAAAAAGTGTGACTATATGACTATGGTTTTGCTGGGAGTCATTACAAAGGAAAAAAGAAACCTTCCCAAAATGGCCAGATTTGCAGATGTCACACAGGTGAGTCAAGCTGAACGGACAGCTGGAGACACAGACCTAGCTCCGCCCCTAGAGAAACATTCCCAGGCCAGAACTTCAGAAACCTATTCACCTAACTGCAAGCACCCAAATGATAAGGACAAAACTGTTCTCCAAGGAGAACTGCATCCTTGAACAGAGCAGTGGGGCGAGCTAATTTCTAATAATGAAGCTGTAAGCTACAGTATTTGCTACAAAACAGGCTTATTCATGAAGAGTAAATATGTCAACTAATTCAAGAGGCATGCTAAATCTCCATTGTTTTCTGTAAAGTTCAGGTTTCCTGGCTCTATAAAATGTGATGCATGTCTCCAATGTGTGCAGCAGAATCTGAGATTGCAGAATGCCACATTAGAGACATGCATCACATTTTATAGAGCCAGGAAACCTGAACTTTACAGAAAACAATGGAGATTTAGCATGCCTCTTGAATTGTCTCCTATTAAAATGTAAATATGTCACCTGGAAGAAGTAACACACTGAATTAGCATCCATTATCACTCATTTTCACATTAGGGAGAGCTGGGCCCTTAGGGAATGGGAGGAGGACGGGTAGACATTGCTCAAGGGTGACTTACAGGAGCCCAGAGCAGGTCTCAGGTTGGAGGGGCAGGGCCAGGCGAGGCCGACGATGCACTTGCCAGCCTAGCAAACATACTCATCCCACCCTACTGATGCTGTCAGTTTCCTAAATATACGTTTTCCCAATGACCAGAGCAACTCAAGGGAGGGGCTGTAATTTATTTATCTTTGCAAATTCCCAGGACCTGGAGCATAAATATTTAGAAAATCCCAAGTACCTCTCCAACAAATGTTTGTTAAATACATGAATTTTATCCTCACAACCACCAAAGGAAATCAGAGGTATTATTATTTTATAGATGAGGAAACAAAGAGTCTCATGGAGACCTATTTATTTGCCCAAGAACATGGGATTGAGGAGGTGCAAGCTCTGGATACACAAAAAGGCAGACAAAGCATGTACCCTTTGACTAAGGAGAAGAGTACCTATGGGAGGTAAGACTGGAATAGATTAGGGCCAAATTTGAGGTGCCTTTGAACATCAACCTGAGAGTTTGGGGTATTATTCTGGGATGCTTTGCAAGTTTGTTTAGTGATTGGGAATGCAGGAAGCATAAGAATACAGTGAAGTGTGCAAAGTAATATTTTAGAAAGATTATTGACATAGAGAAAAATAGGATGGGTTGGAGGATCAAGAAATTAAAGACTAGTTAAGGGATAATTTGTGTGTCACAGCCGATATAGCAGCAGTGGAAACAAAGGGAGGCAACGCATTTGAAGACTTTATGAAGAACAAATAGAGCAGTTTAGTGACTAATGAATGAGTGGATAAGAGGCAAGGAGGAATGGGGGACATCGACTAGGTTTCAAACCCACTTAACTGAATGACAGCAAATGGACAGCAATGGGAGATCTGGGTGGGAAGTAGGCTTTTGACCAAGAATGGCAAATTCCACTGTAAGCACGCTGAATGAAGTGGCAATGGAATATCCAAGGCAGTTAGAAATTTGGTGTCAGAATCTCAAGGAGATTTAGTGGAAGCCATGAGATTAGATGTGATCTCTGAAAAAGAGTAGAAAATGAGTCAAAGTCAGGATCTCCCAAGGTGAAGGAGACAGCGTTGGACAGCGGAGTGACAACTGAAGCCAAGTAAGAGTGTTTTAGAAAGAAGTGACAGTGCCAGACACTGCAGAAAGGTCAAGGAAAATGAGGAGAAACAGCTATTGGATTTCAAGAATAGGCTATCTCTGGTTATCTTTAAGAGGACAATTGCGAAGTATGAAAAAGGGCAGGGAAATTTAAATGGGGTAGGGGCAGCCAGGAGAGGAAGCAATGGGAGGGGAAAAAGAATTTTATCCTCTGCATCAGGGACAGCAGAGCCAAGACTTGTTTATTTGTCCCTTTCAGTACAGGGAGAGCTGAGCCTCTATTTTATTTGAAAACGAAGGAGCCAGCACAGACAGAGACTGAAATACGAGAGAGAGAGAGAGAGAGAGAAAGAGAGAGAGAGAGGAAGACACTGGGAGAGGCACGACAGAACAGCAGCAAGAAGTGAGGGGCTGGGAATGCCAGGGGGCAGCTGAGTGGAGGCTGCTGCGTGGGAGTCCGGCTGCAGTCTCAGCTGTGTGGGAGAAGGACACTACGCACAAAAGCATGAAGGAAGAGAAAGGAGCAAGCATGGAGGCAAGTCCAAGAGATCGTTTTAATGGAAAAATCAGAAAAATAAGCTCCCAGGGTTCCATCTGGCAAAAAAAGAAAGCAAGCTCCCCAGGGTACAGGACTGGCAAAGGACTGGACTGAGATGTTGCCAAGATTTGCCCAAAACAGGAGAGAAGCAAAAACATGTCTAAAGTTAGAATCTCATCTATATACTGGTGACAGTCCAAATAATGAAGTCTGCACCTAGAATTTCAAGGTCACTGAAAACCAGGGCTTGAGAGGTCCTAAGATATCATCTGACCCACCTCGCTCAATTCACAAATTAAGGAAATAAGTCCCAGAGAGGTGCAGTAAATTAACCAAGATCACACAGCTATAAGTAAAAAGCTAGTTAAAAGCTAAACCTGGACCAGAATTAAGACTCTCAGCTCCTGGTCAAGTACATTCCTACCAAGTAACAACTCTGTGTGCTGGGTTCCCTGGGAAAATCCCAGGCATATATAATTATTTTTTTCCAATGGTGATTTTATTAAATATGTAGGAAAATAGGATTTCATTTTGATAACTCCAAATGGCTTTTTGTATTAAAATCTGAAAAACAATAAATCAGGAAAAGCAAATCATTTGCCAGAAAATACCTCCCAATTTTTGGTTCCACAAATACAGTCACTGCAGTTACACAGCAGAGTTAATACAAGCATGGCTCTGGAGTCAGAGCAGCCCGGCTGTGAATCCAGGTAAGCCTACCACTTATTCCTTGTGTGACATTGAGTGAGACACTTGACCTCTGCTGGGAGAAGGGCCTCAGCTCTCCCAGAGCTGCAGAGCAATCAGCCGCACTGTCATCATCACCCTTAGCACGGGAGAAAAGTGGTGGGTGAAACCCAGAGGGGGAAGCAGGCAAAGATGCAACTAATCACATTTTCCCTCTGGAATAATCCCTGTGTTTTAGCCAGAGATGATTTGGAGGCTTTCTGAGAGGGAAACCTGAATAGAAAATGTAATTACTTTTATCCCCCCACACTTGAATTTCAAGGTGGTGTCCTTTCAAAATAAAAAAGGTACTTGAGGGGTGGAAAGGAGGCAGCAGGGAGAGAAGTGAAGGATGGAGAACCATCATTTGTACCGAAGCCTGTGACATTTCACCAAAGTGACTCCCTTTGGGAGCAGCTGGCACAAATGTCATTCAGCTGAGACAGGAGGAAGCCAGAGAGGGTGGTGGGCTCCACAGGAAATAACATGATCCTCTCCTTCTCCTCAACAATCATCCTCTCCCTGCAAATCCTGATTCTCAGGGCAAGAAGTCAGGACCAGGCACTTAGCTGAGGTCACTCACCTTGTGGTGGCTGCAGACATCTTGCAACTTTTACTGCAGTAAAGAAGCACATATCCACCCCAGGAGAGCTGCCCCAACAGCAGAGCCATGGGGGGGTCCCTGTCCAGAGAGACAGCAAAGTTCTGAACCCCACCTCTCCTACATGGACCAGCAAACTAGGAGAGACAACACCACACAGCCACTTTCACCAGAGCATCCCAGGAGAAATGTAGACATTGAGGACTACAGAGTGGGTGTGAGTGTCTACAACAGACAACCTGGGGGTCTTCTAGTTGATAATTTGATGGCAGGCAAGCAGGCAGGGAGGGAGGGAAGGAGGAAAGGAAAGGAGGGAGGGCAGAGGAGGGAGGGGGAGAGAGAGAGTGAGTTAAGCCAACAGGCATTAATTCAGCCTTGCCACTTACCATGTGACCTTGGCAAACTGTTTAACCTCAGTGCCTCAGTGTCCTCATCTGCAAACGAAGGGTAATACAGCTCATGAGGGTGTTGTAAAAGAGGAGAGGTGTGTGTTACAAGTGCCTAACAGTGAGCAGGTGTTCAAAAGACAGTATTATATTACATATATACATGAATTATTAAGAAAGCATCAAACTCATGCACACTGACGAAGAAGCACAGGCCAAGGTCTCAAAGTCACCATGCAGGAGGATAGACATTCATAAAACTTAGGAAGCAGTGATGAGACTGTTCTTTCAGGCTACTGATGTTCCCAGACAGTTGCTGCTCATCTCCAGAGATTGAGGAGACCTTCAGAACTAAGGGATCCTTCTGAGGCCTGAAAGACTTGACCACCTGACAAAACTACATCTTAAAAATCTCCTGTTTTTTAATTACTTGTAATAATGTATGATTTATGCCTCCATGTACATTCCAAAAATATCCGCTGCAAGTAGGTATAAGGCACAATCTACTTGGAAGCATAATGTTTGGTACATGCTATGTGCCCGCTTAGTATTGAGTGGGTCCTTGATGGCCTTGTTAGGGTCTAAATGTGCTGTCCAAATGCTGACCCGGAAGGATCCCAGTGCCTCTAGAAATTGGTGGTGTCCAATATAAGCCAAGGCCCTGTAACTACCACGTAAGGCTGGTTCCTATGATGACTCCAGCAGATAAATTCAAAGCAATAACTCTGGTAAAGCTAAGCTCAGAGCAAGTTTTCATCAAACATCAACAAAAATAGTCATAAGAAGTCAGGTGGCAAGAAAACTTATTGAACAAGTTGGAAATGAGGGTTTTATCATTCTGCAAATACAGGTGATTTGTATACTTCTGTTTTAGGAGAAGAAAAATTGCTCAACCAGCTAAGGCTTTCTCTTTCATTTTCAGAAAGCAGTCATATACTGAATCTCACCTGTCAAAGGCTCCCCATTTAAGTGGAATGGCAGAAAACACAAGTGTTCTGTCTCCCAGTGGAGCAAGATTTGAATCCAAGCACTAAGACTTTCTATGTACACTCAAGTCAGTTGCTTAGCCCTCCAGGACCAGAGGTTTCCCATCTGTAAGTAGAAATAAATGGCCAGAAGCCCCAAAGCTATGTTCACAATCCAGAAAGATTAAAATTAAGTGCTGAAAGGGAAAAATTGCCAACCACTTAATTCTCTACCTGGAAGATTATCATTCAGAATTGAAGGAGAGATTAAGAATTTTCAATATAGGGCGCATGGGTGGCTCAGATGGTTAAGCGTCTGCCTTCGGCTCAGGTCATGATCCCAGGATCCTGGGATCGAGTCCCGCATCGGGCTCTCTGCTCCTTGGGAGCCTGCTTCTCCCTCTGCCTCTCTCTCTCTGTCTCTCATGAATAAATAAATAAAAATCTTAAAAAAAAAAAAAAAAGTTTTCAATATAAACAAAGCTAAAGGAGTTCACCACCACTAAACCAGCCTTACCAGAAATATTAAGGGACTTCTCTAAGCTAAACATAAAAGACACTAATCAAGAAAATACACAAGGGGCACCTAGGCGGCTCAGTCGTTAAGCATCTGCCTTCAGCTGGGGTCGTGATCCTGGGGTCCTGGGATCGAGCCCCGCATCAAGCTCCCTGCTCAGCGGGAAGCCTGCTTCTCCCTTTCCCACTCCCCCTACTTGTGTTCCTGCTCTCACTCTAAGAAATAAATAAAATCTTAAAAAAAAAAAAAAAACACACAAAGGTAATCTCACTAGAAAAGGTAAATAAAAGGTAGAGGATGAGCTACTTATAAAGCAAGTAAGAGGAAAAGATAAATGTAGTAAAAATTAAAAATACAATAATTAGTTAAGGTATACATAAAGTAAGATGTAAAATGTGTCACCAAAAATATAAAGTGGGGGAAATAAAGATATAAAGCTTTGGAAAGTATTCACGATAACTTAATATCAACTTTAAAAAGATTGTTACATATATAAGATGTTATATGGGAACCTCATGGTAGCCACAAAGAAAAAACTTCTAGTAAATACACAAAGAAGAGAAAAAAATCTAAACACTAAGGAAAACAATCAAACCACAAGGGAAGAGAGAAAGAGAACGAACAGAGAGGAACTACAAAAACCACCATAAAACAATTAACAAATAGGAATACTTCATACTTATCAATAATTAATTTTAGGGGCACCTGGGTGGCTCAGCCGTTAAGCATCTGCCTTCGGCTCAGGTCATGATCCCAGGGTCCTGGGATCGAGCCCCGCATCGGGCTCCCGGCTTGTCAGGGAGCCTGCTTCTCCCTCTCCCACTCCCCCTGCTTGTGTTCCCTCTTTTGCTGTCAAATAAATAAACAAAATCTTAAAAAAAAAAAATTAATTTTAAATGGACTACATGCTCCAATCAAAAGACAGAGTGCGGCTGAATGGACTAAAAAATACAAGACCCTCCTATATGTTGCCTACAAGAGACTCACTTCAAACCTACAGACACTCACAGACTGAAAGTGAAGGGATCAAAAAAGATAAACCATGCAAATGGAAATGAAAAGAAGCTGGGGCACCAATACTTATATTAGACAAAACTGTCTTTAAAACAAGACAAAACTGTCTTTAAAACAAAGACTGTAACAAAAGACATAGAAGGGTATTACATAATAATCAAGGAGTCAAGCAGACAAAAAGATATAACATTTTAAAATACTTATGTACTCAATATAAGAGCACCTAAATACATAAAACAAATATTAACAGAGATAAAGGGAGAAACAGACAGCAACAACAATGATAGTAGGTAACTTTAACACTCCACTTACATTAATGGATAGATCATCCAGGCAGAAAAATCAATAAGGAAACTTCAGCCTTAACACATTAGACCAAAAAAAAACCAAACAACACATTAGACCAGATGGGCCTAATAGATATATACAGAGCATCCCATCCAAAAGCAGAATACACACTCTTTTCAAGTACACATGGAACATTCTCCAGGATAAATTGTATGTTAGGCCACAAAACAGTATCAATAAATTTGAGATTTAAATCATATCCAACATCTTTTCCAACTGTAACAGTATGAAACTAGAAATCAATTACAAGACGAAAACTGGGAAAAACCACAAACAACTGGAGGCTAACCAACATGCTATTAAACAACCAATGGGTCAATGAAGAGATCAGAGAGGAAACCAAAAATACCTTGAGACAAACGAAAATGGACACAAATGCTCCAAAATTCTGGGGATGCAGCAAAAGCAGTTCTAATAGAGAAGTTCATAGCCATAGAGACTACCTCAAGAAATAAAAATCTCAAACAATCTAACCTTACACCTAAAGGAACTAGAAAGAGAAGAACAAACAAGGCCCAAAGTTGCTAGAAGAAAGAAAATAATAAAGATCAGAATGGAAATAAATGAAATATAGGCAGGACAGGAAGGACAGGACAGAATGAAAGAACAAACGAAAATAAAACTAAGAGCTGGTTCTTTGAAAAGAAAGACAGAATTGACAAGCCTTTAACCAAAGGAGAGAGCGCCAAATAAAACCAGAAATGAAAGTGGAAAAATTACAACTGATACAAAAGAAATAAAAAGGATTAGAAAACTGTAAACAATTATATGCCAACAAATTAGCCTAGAAGAAATATATAAATTCCTACAAACATACTATCTTCCAAGACTGAATCATGAAGAAATAGAAAATCAGACTAGATTACCAGTAATGAAATAAAATCAGTAATCAAAACACTCCCAAAAGACAAGTCCAGGTCCAGATGGCTTCACAGATGAATTCTACCAAACATTTAAAGAGTTAATACCTATCTTCCTCAAATTATTCCAAAACATTGAGGAGGATGGAACACTCCCAAACTCATTTTATGAGGCCAGCATTACCCTGATAACAAAACCACAACACCACATACATATGTACATAAATATTACATGCCAATATCCCTGATGAGCATAGATGCAAAAATCCTCAAAATATAGCAAACCAAATTCAACAAGATATTAAAAGGGGCATACATTATAACCAAGTGAGATTTATTCCAGGAGTGCAAGGATAGTTTTTTTTTTTTTTTTAAGATTTATTTATTTGACAGAGAGAGACACAGCGAGAGAGGGAACACAAGCAGAGGGAGTGGGAGAGGGAGAAGCAGGCTTCCCGCAGAGCAGGGAGCCCGATGCAGGGCTCGATCCCAGGACCCTGGGATCATGACCTGAGCCAAAGGCAGACGCTTAATGACTGAGCCACCCAGGCGCCCGCAAGGATAGTTTAATATCCACAAATCAATCAACATAATACACCACATTAACAAAACAAAGCATAAAAACCATATGCTCATCTCAACAGATACAGAAAAAGCATTTGACAAAATTCAACATCCATTTACGATGTTAAAAATAAAACTCTTACCTAAGTGGGTATAGAGGAAATGTACTTCAACATAAGAAAAGTCACATATGACAAGCCCACAGCTAACATCATATTCAACAGAGAAAAGCTGAAAGCTTTTTCTCTAAGATCAGGAATGAGACAATAATGCCCATTCTCACCATTTTATTCAACATAGTACTAGAAGTCCTAGCCACAGTAATGAGACATGAAAAATAAAAGTCATCCAAATTAGAAAGGAATAAGTAAAACTGTCACTATTTGAGGATGACATGATACTATATGTAGAAAATCCTAAAGAAAAAACTATTAGAAGAAATGAGTTCAGTAAACTTCCAGGATACAAAATAAACAAAAATCTGTTGCATATACTAATAACAAACCATCAGAAAAAGAAATTTAAAAAACAATCCCATTTACAGTTTCATCAAAAACAATATGTAACAATCAATTTAACCTAGAAGATCAAAAACCTGTACTCTGAAAACTAGACACTGATGAAAGAAACTGAGAATGACACAAAAAAATGAAAAGGCATTCCACGCTCATGGATTGGAAGAATACTGTTAGAATGTCCCTACAATGCAAAGCAATCTACAGATTTAATGCAACCCCCCTCAAAATACCAATGGCATTTTTCAAGTAAGTAGAATAATCCTATTTGTATGGAACCACAGAAGATCCCAAATAACCAAAGTAATCTTGAGAAGAACAAAGCTGGAGACATCACACTCCCTCACTTCAACCTATAATATACAAAGCTATACTAATCAAAACAGTATGTTACTGGCATAAAAGTAGACACAGATCAGAATAGAAATCCCAGAAATAAATCCACACTTATATGGTCAATTAGTCTACGACACTGGGGGAAAGGACAATCTCTTCAGTAACTGGTGTTGGGAAGACTGGATAGATACATGCAGAAGAATGAAACTTTTATACATCATCTACAAAAATAAACTCAAAATGTATTAAATTTTTAAAAGACTGGAAACCATAAAACCCCTAAAAGAAAAGATGGCAGTGAGCATGGCATTGGTCTTAGCAATATTTTTTTGGAAAAGTCTCCTCAGGCAAGGGCAACAATAGAAAAAATAAAATGGGATTACATCAAACTAAAAAATTTTTTCACAGTAAAGGAAATTATCAACAGAATGAAAGGCAACCTACTGAATGGGGCAAGAAACTTACAATGTTGATATCCAAAATATATAAAGAACTACAACTCACTAACAATAAACCCCTGATTAAAAAGTGGGCAGAGGACCTGAACAATTTTCCAAAGACCTAGAGATGGCCAACAGGCACATGAAAAGATGATCAACAACACTAATCAACAGGGAAATTCAAATCAAAACTACAACATAACACCTCACATCTGTCAAAATGTCTATTATCCAAAAAAAAAAAAAAAAAAATCACAAGTGTTGGCAGGAACATGGAGAAAAGGGAACCCTTGTACACTGTTGGAAGAAATGTAAATTGGTACAGCCACTATGAAAAAACAGTAATAGAGAGTCCTCAAAAATTAAAAACAGAACTACCATAGGATCCAGCAATTCCACTTCTCAGTATTTACCCAAAAAAGATGAAAACACTAATTCGGAAAGATAAATGTATCCCTATGTTCATTGCAGCTTTTTTTAAAATTTTTTATTGTTATGTTAATCACCATACATTACATCATTAGTTTTTGATGTAGTGTTCCATGATGCATTGTTTGTGCATAACACCCACTGCTCCATGCAGAACATGCCCTCTTTAATACCCATCACCAGGCTAACCCATCCTCCCACCCCCCCCCCAGAACCCTCAGTTTGTTTTTCAGAGTCCATCATCTCTCATGGTTCATCTCCCCCTCCAATTCCCCCCCTTCATTCTTCCCCTCCTGCTTTTTTTTTTTAACATATATTGCACTATTTGTTTCAGAGGTACAGATCTGTGATTCAACAGTCTTGCACAATTCACAGCGCTCACCATAGCACATACCCTCCCCAATGTCTTATCACCCAGCCACCCCATCCCTCCCACCCCACCCCCCCACTCCAGCAACCCTCAGTTTGTTTCCTGAGATTAAGAATTCCTCATATCAGTGAGGTCATATGATACATGTATTTCTCTGATTAACTTATTTCTCTCAGCATAACACCCTCCAGTTCCATCCACATCGTTGCAAATGGCAAGATCTCATTCCTTTTGATGGCTGCATAATATTCCATTGTATATATATACCACATCTTCTGTATCCATTCATCTGTCGATGGACATTTTGGCTCTTTCCACAGTTTGGCTATTGTGGACATTGCCATTGCCGCTTTTTTGACAATAGCCAAGATATGGAAGCAACCTAAGTTTCCATGAATACCTGAATGAAGAAGATGTATCATCTACACACACACACACACACACACACACACATTCATTCATAAAAAAAAAAATGAAATCTTGCCATTTGCAACAATATGGATGGACCTAAAATGTGTTGTGCTAAATGAAATAAATCAGAGAAAGACAAATACCCTATGGTTTCACTTTTATGTGGAATATGAAACACAAAACTAACAAAACAGACTAATAGATACACAGAAAAAAGCCGGTGGTTGCCAGAGGGGAGGGGGCAGTGAGATGGGGAAAACAGGTGAAAGAGATTAAGAGGTACAAATTTCCAGTTAAAAATAAGTCACAGGATATAATGTTCAGCATAGGGAATTTGGTCAGTAATATTATAATAGTGTTGTATGGTGACAGATGGTAACTAGACCTATCGAGGTGATCATTTTGTAATGTATAAAAATATTGAATCACTATATTGTACACCTGAAAGTAATAATATTGGATGTCAATTATAATTCAATAAAAAAAGATTTAATGTGTAATAGGAAAATTTAAGGTGAATTGAAAGATACTTCTTACTCAAGGCTCCAACAACTGGGCTTTGTTTGATATTTTGGGGTTTTCTTTTATCATTGTGTGGTTTTTTAATAGAGAGCTCTATTTTTTAAAGGAAAATCTTTCAGCTTCAGCTCAACATATCTTTGGGAAATAAACTCTTGGGATCTTAATAACCAAGGTCTCCTAATTGAAACTAAACTACCTAAGAGGGAATAAGCTGGCACTCGAGTGCTGACTTGCAAGCCTGATTACACAAAGTTCAATATGAGAAGTAGCTTTCTAACAATGCAAGTTTTCCCTGACAGTGGAATGCCTTCTTTCATCACTACTGTGACATTCCTGTCTCCTCTGGGCATCTTCTGGGATGCTACAGGGGCGGATTCCGGGATCACAAGCAAGGCTGACTATAGGGTCCTTATCTACACCCTGTTAATACTTAGAGAGACATACACCAGTGAGTATCTAAGGTGCTGCCCAAAGCACACAGAGAGCTGGGAAAAGGAAACACAGCCTAACAATGTTTTCTTGCAAATTAGGTGCAAGAATGAGGTGACAACTCAGGCACTGAAACATACAGACACAGTATCTGTGCTTAATTAACAAGCTGGAGAAAACAAATGCTAATAATTGACTGATGCATGAGAATGAGGCATTGGAAAATACCCAGCAGAGTTGTGCCTGCCAGTTTCCTCTTTGGGGCAATGATTAGCATAGCAGAGCTCCCAGGAAAAACTTCTACAGAAACAGGAGTAGGTGCTGCCCTTGAGGGAGTGAAGAACATGAGGATGTAAGTTGCCCCAGCAGACTCAACCTTGTTCAAAGTGTCTGTGGCAAATAAGGAGGCTGTAAGGGACCTCTAGAAGTCCCAACAGGAGAATCATAGCCCAGACTTCCAGGGTGTGGGAGCAAAGACATACTCTCCTCACTGACATCTCTTCTTCTGAGAAGCCATCCCTAACTTATTATGGGGCCTTGGCAGAAACTAAACACCTAACCAGGAGATATCAAGTGACCATGGGACCCGAGCTGCCCATCATGAACTGGGTGCTATTTGATCCTCCAAATCAATAAAGTTGAACATGCACTACAGCACTCCATCATCAAAAGGAAGAAGCATATTTGAGAAGCTGGAATCTTGATGGACCTGCCCAGCAAGAGCTAGAACCACAGACAGGCTGTTGCTGGAGATACCAGTGGAGGTCACCACAGCCTTCAAGTCCAAGGTCTCCAGGCAATACACAGTCCCTGTCTAGCTGCTACTTTATATGAGGACCAGCACTCCTCATATAAAATAGTAGGGCGATGGTTCTCACCTGGGGACAATTTTGTCCCCAATGTCTGAAGATAATTTTGAGTTTCACAAATAGGGGATGCTATAGGCATCTGGTGGGCAGAGGCCAGGGATGCTGTTAAAAACTCTCCAATGCACAGGGCTCACCTCTGCAGCCCAATGAAGAATGATCTCTCCAAAAAGATCTAAGAATGGCAAGGTTATAGAGGAAAGGAGAGAAAATAAAGGAAATCAGAGATTAACATACACCTATGCACATACATAAACGTCCTCGTTCCTGTAACTACTTACAAAGTATCATCAATATTCTTTTACTACCCATCACCTGTTGCTTCTGTATGCATGTTAATACTTCTGGACACAGGGAATTGTGCTTTTCCCAGCTCCTTCAAAGTTTTATTGCCAAAAAGAGTTTGAGTCCCTTCTCACATACTTACTTACATCTCCCCACTTCTGTCCCAGACTCCAATCCCAGGGGACAGAAGACCTACAACATTCACATTCTTTCTACCACCCATCATCTGATCTAGAGATCCCAGAGAGGAGTATTTTTTGGCTCAAGGTCACTTTCATCTGTGCAAAAGTACTTTGCATTTTCATTATATTCTGACTCCACATCTGTTAATTCAGTATTAGAATAACTTCTTTCATTTAATCAATATTTACTGAGCACTTACTATGTGTCAGATGCTATGCTAGTGGACATTACAAGGTAAAGAGACCAACTTTCTGCATGTCTTTTTAATTTTTTATTTAAATTCAATTAACATGTAGTGTATTATGGTTTCAGAGGTAGAATTCAGGGCTTCATCAATTGCATACAACACCAAGTGCTCATTACATCAAGTGCCTTCCTTAATGCCCATCACCCAATTTCCCCTGCCCCCACCCACCTCCCCTCCAGCAATCCTCAGATTATTTCATATAGTTAAGAGTGTCTTATGATTTGCTCCTCCCTGTTTTTGTCTTTATTTTTCCTTCCCTTCCCCTATGTTTGTCCGTTTTGTTTCTTAAATTCCACAGGTGAGTGAAATCTGCCTATCTTCATGGAGCTCATGGACTACAGTTCTCCGATTATCATTTTCACTGCAGGCTTACTGAAATGGGAGATCAGAAGAACTCACACCTCTTCTGATTCTTTCCCCTAGAATCTGTAGCTCCCTCAGGTTGTCTACTGCCCTGGGCCTAAGCTACCTAGAACCTAGTGGTTGGGGAAAGTATCACGCAACATCCCCTTATTTCTCATGGTCTCCAGAAGCTTCTTCTACCTCCACCGTTCTGTCTCTGGGTTGTGAGTTGCCCTCCAATTCTCTACTTAGCCTGGGACTCAAAGGATGCACTGGGAAAAAGCCAAATGCACATAGTTAAAATGAAAACAAAAACACCAGGGTCCTTCAGGAGGCCAGAATACCCTTGCTCTAACTTGTAGAGCCCCCTAACCTAATATTCTTCTATTGCCATCCCAGAGTAGAACAACTTTCCTCTGAGGGTCCTTGGATCATTCATTGGTTCGAGCTTCCAGTTTGAACTAAAGCTGAGCACACTTCTGACCTTCAGTGGTCTAGGAATGTCTGGTAACTCAGAGGGGCAACTTGCCACAAACCCTTCTCCATGAGGATCCTAGAATCCACCTGGGAAAGAATACCAGAGGAATTGGGAAGAGCTGTTCTGGGATACCCCTACACAGGTGTTTTACAGCCACAGGCTGAATGAGAAGTCCAAAGATTGAGTCAGGTTAGAGGTCAGGAGGCATATGATATAGAAAAGGAAGTGCCCATGACATGAGAGAAAAACCAGGTGTGGGGTCTTGGAGGGAAGATTTTTTTGTTAGATAATTCAAGAGGGAGAGGGCTTCGACTGTACCAGTAATGTTTTCAGTCACAAACAGGACAGCATTCTGGCCTTTTCCCCACCTTTCACAGGGATGACATATTTTATTATAAAATGTTTATAGCAAAGAAGGCAGTCATCAACTATTTCAACGCTGCTGAGGGCTCGAGTATGACAAGCAGGAGAGTTAACCCACTGTAATTGACAAATGGACTCTCCCTGGTGGTTAGGACAAGAACAGTTCCAAAAGTAAGGACTGCAGACAAGAGCCCCTCCCACCCCCAGAGTGGATGAAGAACAGAAGCCAAAGAATTGACAACACTGGAGATGGACAATTCTCTTGAAGAATTCTGCTCTACAGCAAACTGGAGCACAAGCCCGGGAGAGACTTGGGGCCAAGGCAATTTGGGGGTTTTGTTTGCTTGTTTTAGGTTGTCGTTCAGCTGAGCAAGAACTGACAGCACATCTCTAGGTCAGTAGAGAAGACCTAACCAATCATCCAGAAGAAAAGGGATAAATATAAGTAAGGCAGCATCCTTGGGTAGACAAGAGAGAAGAAGATCTAGGCTACAGGTAGAGGCATCAGCCTTCAATAGGGCAGGGACTGCTCATCTGTCATACAGGATGGAGGCAGAGGACAGGGCTCGCCAAAATAAGAAGGCTAACAGATTTGGTGATGGAGAAATACAGTCTTGTTCGGATTCCTTCTATTATTTTCTTGGAAAAATGAAAGGTAGGGTTGTCAGTTGACAAGATGGGGCAGCGTCTTTGGAGGTTAAGGAGAGTGCAAGTAAAATGTAAAAAGAACAGGGATACCTGGGTGGTTCAGTCAGTTAAGCCTCTGCCTTCGGCTCAGGTCATGATCCCAGGGTTCTGGGATCGAGTCCCGCATCGGGCTCCTTGCTCAGCGGGGAGCCTGCTTCTCCCTTTGCCTGCCACTCCCCCTACTTGTGTGCCCTCCCTCCCACAATAAAAATCGTAAAAAGAATCTTATAGACTTGAAAAGTAAATTAAGAACACGTAGGAGCACCAGACAGAGTGGTGCTCTGTCTTAAGCCCAGCAGTATCATCTTAATGTGTGCTGGCTTCTCCAGCCACTTCACTGCTCATGGGCTGGGGTAAAGGAGCAGACTTGGGTTGAACTAGCATAGATATGAAGGGAAGGATGTGGCATAAGAGAGTTCAAGATCTAGGTAAGTCCTTGGGGTTGAGCACAGATCAAGTCCTCCGGCCTCGTGGTGAATTTCCTTCAGGACTTCCTCTTTCTTGTCTAAGAACCTCAGTGAAGGACCATCCCAATCTGTTAGGGAAGTCCTTAATACTACTGAACTTCAAGGGTAATGGTTGGGGTCTAGGACTCTTTTCCCAGGAAGGTCCTCAGCTCTCTATGCACCCACCTCTTTCTGAGGGACCCATTCTACCCACCAAGGAATACAGGAAAATACTGGGTTACCCCCCAGCCTCCAAGCAAATAGAGGCTCCTGATGAGAATTTTCCCCCTGGGTATTCAAGAACTGCTCCATGTCTGCTTTATCACACTGGTAAGACATTGAGGTGGGCTAGAGGCCTCGCATTAGCAGGTGGAGGCATGAGCTAGTAAAAAACAAATGACCCACTTGTTCCTCCACCTGGTAGAGCTCACAGAAACTTGGGTTGCATTCTTCATTTCAACAGAACTCAACAAAATCAACAAGCCACTGTGCTTTAATAAAAAGGACTTTGGCCTTGGCTTAAAAATATTGCTATTCACGTGGAGGAAAGAGAAGAACTGGTGCAAAGACAGCTAAGGTTTGGCTTTGGCAGAGAAGAGGAAACAGATATGGAGATCAGCAGACAACCATATAAAGCGCTGGTTATGTGTGTGTGACTGATAGGCTAGCCCCTAAAAAACAACTATAGAGATTGGCTCCAGTGCCCCCTCTCTTCAAACACCATACCTCCAGCCAGCCAGGGCCCAGGACAGGCACCCCTGTGGGGGCCACACTTGCCCACCTTCCCAGCTAGCACCCTACACCCTCCTCCCCAGCCCCAATCAAAACCAATTTCCACTTCTTCTGATCATTTGTTGGAGACTAGCTAACCTGATAAATTAATTCAAGCTAATGTAAATTATGGCTTAATAAGTTACCCTTCCCAGGCAACATTTACATTTTTAAAAGTAACTTTGGAGGCTTACATCCAAAGGAGCACTGTAGCAGGCCAGTAGAGGAGCCTGGAAAAATGGTAACACCTTTCCAGGCCTCTCTGAGGTCAGACATGGAAGGTCCCATCTGCTTCTCCAGATCATCAAGTATCTCACAGGCCAAGAGGCACCAAAGACAATTCTTTCTCTAAAACTTGGAGATTTCTATCTTAAGAAAATATACTTATAATGCACTTGGCTAATGCCTGTATTACTCTAATATATGCAGATGAGATTCTTCCGTGCAATCAAAACAAGTCTTTGATAGTGGTTTGCTTAATTTCCTCTTCTGCACCAGAGAATGAGCTCCCTGAGGGCAGAAAGAGAAAGAAAAGGAGGCACCTGCCCAACACCAGCACAGGAGACCTCTGCCCACGACTGGCAACCCTGCTCAGGCCAGGTTTGGGTGCCAGGGCTGGTTTGGGTGCCAGGCAGGAAGTTATCAGGTAAGGCCTGCTCTTCTAGTACTCTTGGGAGGAGCTACCAGAAGACCCAGCTACAGAAGGAAGTTCTATATGTGCCATGTAACTCACACTTCATCAGAAAACTCTGTGGTGATGTGTGAGTCTGTGCATCAAGGAACCAAGCCTGTTGATGTCAAGGTTTGTTATAAGAAGCCCTAAGCCTGGTATAGATATGGCAGTTAAGGCCCAAACAACAGCTTCCCCAAACTTCTTTCAGCTTTCCTTGGTCTATAAATCAAACAAAATCCACCCTTCTGCTTTTGCAGATGCTCATCACCTGCCCTCCCACCCCAGAATGGACAGAGGCTCCAGAGGAAGCAGACATGTCCAGACATGGACAGCCTGGAGACCCAGAATGAGCAGCAGGAAAGGAAGGGGCTGCTCATGCAATGACAGTGTCCACTAAGGCTCACAGTGACCTCTGTGGCCTCCACAAGCACTCCCCACTGACCCACCCACTCATTCATTCATTCATTATTGTTTAGCTAGAGAAACCAGCAGCCAGCTGCATTCCAGGACACAACTGATGACTTCCCAAAGGTGTTGGACACATGGGTCTTCCAGCTAGATGAAGTTCCTACTCACCAGTGAGCTGGAACACAATGTTACTGTGAGGAATGTGTTTGTCTTTGGGGGTTAAGACAGAGCCCAGCACTATGAGGACAAAGCAAAGAGCTGCCACCTGGTTCCCACTCAGAGGTGGGGAACCAGAAGCCCCCATCATGTCTCCATCCCCAGTCTAGCTGCCTTATTCCTTCTACAAGTACAACGCTTTCTGGAGTTAATCTTCCACTAAATGTCTCCATGCTTCTGGAACTTCAATTACAGCCCCCTCCCCTCTCAGGCAGACACCTGCAAACACAGTTTAAATCACCACACCATTTTTTTTTCCTGTGCTTCCTCATGCAGGTACTGTCTTCCCACCTCTGCTTTTGTCATGGGCCCCATTCAGTTTCCCTTGCCTTCCTTCCTCTCCAAATCAGCTTAGCACACCAAGCTTCCCTCCAGCACATAGCCCCTCTGAAGGCTTTTCTCTTTTCTCTCTCTCTCTCTCTCTCTCTCTCTCTCTCTCTCTCTCTCGTCACAAGGATTCTCTCTGGTTTCTGCTTCTAGTGTATCATTTCCACCTGCTAGTTCCCAGCTACTGACGCTTGGTTTGAATCCCTTTCTTGCTTCTGCTGCTCCCCAGGGTTCAATGCATCAAACCTCCCCCTGATCCTGGAGCACCCATGCCCTGAGAAGTGGACATACACCTATTCCCCACAGCTGCCCCATCTTATACAAAACCCAGACAGTGGCCCCTCTTGATTCTCGCTTCCAGGGGCTTCAGGTCAGATCACAGCCCCAGGCCCCAATCTCATACTGGGAGGGGAAGTCACACACACACACCTCTCAATGCCTCTTTTTTTCTGGAAATGGAAGAACATGAGCACTTCTAGTGCTTGCGTTACTTCTTTAGGATGCAGAGAACAGAAGACCCTAGAAGGTTAGTATCCTAGGTCCATGAAAGGCAATTCCACAGGTTGCCTGGCAAGGCTCCAGGGCTCCTACCTCCCTCCATCATGTTACCAGCAACTGCCCCTTGCCTTTCATCTTTGCCTCTAAGGCCATGCAATCACCAAACTTTACAAAGAAGAGGTAACTCAAGGCTGAATGTTGCCCCAACACTGCCATGCAGGTTTCTCCTACAAATCTGCGATGGAGCCGGGACCAGGAGATGAAGCTCCAAATACCAGCTCAAGTCTCCTTCCCCAGCACTGTGTTGCCTTAATAGATTTTTTTTTTTTTTTTTTGCACTTCAAGTGCAGAGAGCGCTGAATAAATGTATTTCACTTTTTATGATAAATCATCCTCACTTACCGTTAGGTTTAAAAGAAAAGTGATGGGGTTTAGGGCAGACTGCCCCAGAATGGGCCATGTTAGCATTTGGATATTTTTAAGCTGAAGACAATCAAGGCCCAACAGACTCAAAAGAGCTTTTTACCTCCCTCTTAATGGCCTAAAGGAATTTAGATAGGCTGGTCTGTACCAAGAAGAAATTTATTACCAGAGATAACTTTTTACCTCAGACAGACTTATCTACCTATCATAGCAAAGATTTGTTTACCAACATTGGCTCTTCCTACCTTCCTTTAAACTGCCTCCCCTGCCTTTGAATCCCAGGGCCCTACCCCCGTCTCCTTAGCTTAGGATGGCATATAAGCTTCAACTGCCTGTTGAAGAGGCTCATATCTTTGGGGTTCCATCTTATGTAAATTTATTAGACCAGCCGAGAAACCTAGAAAAGGAGAAAAGTTTTTCTACTCTCTAAGAGGGAGTAAGAAAAGGAGGAGGGTTTCTCATTTAAAATATTGTATGGCTGGCTGTCCTAACTCCTTCCCTCATTTGTCCCTAAATATAAAAAAAAAAAAATCACAGGGAAAAATCAAAGACACCCCAAAAAATCATAAAAACTATGACTTACTATTAACCTGTTGCTTGAATTCAGAACCTGGAGGAGCCTCTGCTACCTACCAGGTCAGTAAAGATGCGAGTGTGAAACAGGTGGTGAGGCCAGGCCCCCACCCATGAAAAAAAGGAGTCTCCCTCCTTCAGTGCTGTAGGTTTGGGCTCTCCAGAAAACAGGCACTAGGGTGGAAACTGGGGAGCAGGGCTGTTAGAAGAAAATGCTCCTGGGGCTCCACCAGAGAAAATGAGGGAAGCAGGATGATCAAAGACAGAAACTATGATGTAGGCTCCTCCCCCACCCAGGCACCTCTAAAGCTGCGATAGCCTTTCAGAGACTGCCAGCTGGGCAAGAGGAACAAGGCTTTTTATCCCCCACATCAACCAATCATTGAAAGCCGGCTGTCCCCAGAAGGGAGCATGACAATGGGTGAAGCAACTCCAAAGAGAGCTGACAGCCGATGGCTGTCTGCAAGCTACACTTCCAGCAGCGGCGGGACTATATCTTTCATCCTGAAGGGGCCCCTGGGCGGAACGGCACACTGTCCACTGCACCATTTCTGCCTCTTCTCATGGATCAGAGATGTAACATCTGAATTAGCCAGAAAACCACAGTGATAGCACCAGAGGTACAGTCCTTCCTTGCCTCCCTATATTCCAAGGGCTTGAATTCCTAATCAAATGGACCTAGCAGGGGAGCATGGTGTCCTTCAGTGTGTAGGCAGGAGGCAGTACAGGTGGCAATGCATTCTGGATTATACTATGCATCTGCTCAAAACATTGGAGACATGGGACTCAGAGGAAATCCCCACTCAGTCCCCACCCAAGCCCTACCTAAATGCTCGTTAGACAATACACAAAACCATAATAAGCACAATTAATAATAAAGATTCCCACCTATACACATGTCCCGACATTTTTTTTTAATTGAAACTATAACGGGGCATCTTAGCTAGGTCAGAACAGACTATCAGGCTGACATGTGAAGTTAGGAAGGCATGCCCTCCTCCGGACCCTCCAGAACATGTCTGCATCCCCCAGACAGATGGGCCTCCTAACTGTTGGTCATAGGATGTTCTAAGAGCCTCTCAGCTGTTGCAGAATGTTCAAGAACACTTAAAACAAGTTCTCAAGTTTCTCTTGAATTTTGTAGAACTTTGTGGAGCCCAGTGGGAGAGACAAGGGCATTAATGCTTAGTTCTGCTTTGGAAACGCATGCTGACAGAACTGGACAGAAGCAGAGGAATATGACTCCACGCTGGCCAGAAAGACAAGGGGCCATGGACAGCCCAGAGGATGTCAGTAGGAGTACCTCAGGCAGTGCCCTTGGGCAGCACTGGTATAAGCAGTTTGAGGCTGTCTGCTGCACAGAACAGTATCAGCAGTTAATGGAACAGGGATAATTAGAGCTGCAGGAATTGGCTCTGATTAAATGGGAAACCAACATCTGGGAGCCCTCGAGTTTCTGACTTTGGACTCAGAAACTGGTTAGACCTGTGGGACACTGAGGCTGAAATGCAAGTGTCCCTGGAAATTAAGTGCCAATAGTATGCGGAAGCATGGGGCACTGAAAATTTAGGGTGCTCTTATGAATGTAAGATGTCAAAATTCACCAATGAGTAAAATCTAGTACATACTAATTACTTAAGGATGAATTTAAAAATCAGATGATCATCTAGTCAAAAAAAAAAAAATGTTGCCTACAAAGGATAGAAACTGAGCTGACATCAGGCTTCATTCCAACTCTTAGGGTCAGAAGAAAATGAGATTTTTAAAAAGAAAATATTCTCTCCAGTAAAAAATTAAATAAAAATTGCAAAGTAGGGTAGAGATGAGAAGTGGCTGAAATGTTAAAATGCTAATTTCTACTCTTCTAGAGAGGAGTGTCAATAGATAACTAAGTCTCAAAACTAAACAGTTTTAATGAAAACACTAATTTGAAAAGATATATACACCCCTACACTTACTGCATTATTTACAATAGCCAAGATATAGAACGAACCTAATTGTCCACCAACAGATGAACGGATAAAGCAGATGTGGTATACACATACAGTGGAATACTACATAGCCATAAAAAGGATGAGGTTTGGTGTATGTGTGTGTGTGTGTGTGTGTGTTTTGTTTTGTTTTTTGCTGTTTGCAACAACATGGGTGGACTTAGAGGGTAACAGGTAAGTGAAATAAATCAAAGACAAATACCACATGATTTCACTCATGTAGAATCTAGAAAACAAAAAGCAGAATCAGACCTATAAATACAGAGAACAGACTGATGGTTGCCAGAGGGAAGAGGGTTGGGGAAATTATCAAAATGAGTGAAGAAGAGTGAGAGATACAGCCTTCCAGTTATGGAATAAGTCACAGGGATAAAAGGTACAGCATAGGGAATATGGTCAATGACACTAATAGCATTATAGGGTGACAGATGGTGACTATACTTACAGTGAGCATAGCTTAAGCATAGAGTTGTGGAATCACTTTGATGTACACCTGAAACTAATGTAACACTGTGTGATAACTATATTCAAAAAAATTTTTTAATTAGATTTTTTAAAAGAAAAAATTCTATATAATTCAATATCCACTCAAGTGTTCTTTAATGTGTAAAGGAAAGATAATATGAGATAAGCAGGAATTTTAAAAATATGCTCCATTATTTCTTTTGTAAAAAATAAAATATATATAAGGATATATAACATCCTACCTAATGCAATAAAAAATTAAAGATCTACAAATTGGAAAGGAAGAAATAGAACTGCCTATTCACAGATGACATGATCATCTATGTAGAAAATCCAAAAGGAAAAAAAATCACATTTTTGGACTTAATAAATGATTACAGCAAGTTTGCACCATATAGGATTAATATGCAAAAGTCAACTGCTTTCCTATAAACCAGCAATGAACAAGTAGAATTTGAAATTAAAAATAATACCGTTTACATTAGCACACCCCCAAGATGAAATACTTAGGTATAAATATAACAAAATGTGTACAAAAACTATATAAGAAAACTATGAAGCTCTGATGAAAGACATCAAAGAATCACCAAATAAATGCAGAGATGCTTCTGGATGGAAAGACTCAATATTGTCACAATGCCAGTTCTTCAGAACTTGCTCTACAGATTCAATGCAATACCAGTCAAAATCCCAGCAAGGTATTTTGACTCTAAAGTTTATATGGAGAGGAAAAAGACCTAAAATAGCTAACATAATAATGAAGAAAAAAGAACAAAGTTGGAATGGACACCACCCAACTTCAAGACTTACTATAAAGATACAGTAATCCAGACAGTGTGATACTGGCAAAAGAATAGACAAATCTAAGAGCAGAATAAAATGCTGATAGTGGAAAAAAGTAAAATGCACATCAAATTCCTTATCCTATATGTCCATAGTCGAAAATATTTTATTATTTTTATCCTTTGGGAGATTATCATGGGCTAATAATTTGGAACAACACTCCTGCTGGAAACAACTGAAACTCCAGAAAGGTATTACTTAAATCTCTTTAAAAGCAAAGATGACCTGATAGCATACCAGTGAAGTACCAGGCCAAAGTGTGGGATTGGAAACGCAGTCAGGGAAACAGAGCAACGAAGGAGTCTTTGTCCTGAGGATGTCTCTCCCCCCCCCCCCCCCCCACCTCCCTCCCTTCAAACTTGAGCTTTACTTTGGCATTAAACTTCAGGGCCTGAACTAGACAAAATGGGCAGATGTCACTTCAACATTTATCTGATGACCCTCCTTACATAAAGCTGGGACCCCAAAAGACTGCAAACTTCAAGGTAAGAGCGAGCAAGAAGTAAATCACCTCTCACCACAACCCCAGGCGAGTAGGAAAGTTATTTTATCACTGATCTAAAGGGGGAAGAGGGAGGTAAAAACAAAAACCTGAGGAAAGTTGCAGGATACAAATAGTCAGAATCCATTGTGTTTCTAAACTCTAATAACAAAGTAGCAGAAAGAGAAATTAAGAAAACAATTCCATTTGCTATTGCATCACAAAGAATAAAATACCTAGGAATAAACTTAACCAAGGAGGTGAAAGACCTGTACCCTGAAAACTATAAAATATTGATGAAAGAAATTGAGGATGACACAAATGGAAAGATACTCCATGCTTATAGAATACTGTTAAAATGTCCAAATTACCCAAGGAAATCTACAGATTCAATGCAATACCTATCAAAATACCAACAGCTTTTTTCACAGAACTACAACAAATATTAAAATTTATATGGAACCACAAAAGACTCCAAATGTCAAAGCAATCTAGGAACAAAGCTGAGGAAGTTACAACAACCTCAGATTTCAAGGTATACAACAAAGCTGTAGCAATCAAAATACTATAATACTGGCACAAAAACAGACACACAGATCAACAGTACAGAATAGAGAGCCCAGAAATAAACCCACTCACATGGTCAATTAACATACAACAAAGGAGGCAAGAACATACAATAAGGAAGAAACAGTCTCCTCAATAAATGGTGCTGGCAAACTGGACAACATCCAAAAGAATGAAACTGGACCACTTTCTAACATTATACTCAAACTCAAAATGGACTAAAACCTAAATGTAAGACCTGAAGCCATAAAATTGCTAAAAGAAAACAGACAATAATCTCTTTGACATCAACCTTAGCAACATTTTTCTAGACAAGTCCCCTTAGGCAAAAGAAACAAAAACAAACTATTGGGACTAAAAAAGCTTTTGCACAGCAAAGGAAACCATCAGAAAAACAAAAAGGCAACTTACTGAATGGGAAAAGATATGTGCAAATGATATAACCAATAAAGGATTAATATCCAAAATATATAAAAAAAACTTATAAAACTCAACACCAAAAAAAATCCAATTAAAAAATTAACAGAGGACCTGAATAGACATTTTTCCAAATATATACAGACAACCAATAGACACATGAAAAGATGCTCTATATCATTCATCATCAGGGAAATGCAAGTCAAAACCACAATGAGATATCACCTCACCCCTGTCAGAATGGCCAGAATCAAAAACACAAGAAACAAATGTTGGCAAGGATGTGGAGGAAAAAAGAACCCTCATGCACTGTTGCTAGGAATGTAAATTGGTACAGCCACTGTGGAAAACAGTATGGAAATACCTCAAAAAAATTAAAAATAGAAATACCATATGATTCAGTAATTTTACTACTTGGAATTTACCCAAAGAAAAAACAAACTCTAGTTCAAAAAGATATATGCACCCCCATGTTTATTGCAGTATTTACAATAACCAAGATATGGAAGCAACCGAAGTGTCCATCAACAGATAAATGGATAAAGAAGATGCAGTATGCATATACATTGAGGTATTACTCAGGCATAAAAAAAAGTGAGATCTTACCATTTGTAACAATATGGATAGACCTAGACGGTATTATGTTAAGTGAAATAAATCTGACAAATACCTCATGGTTTCACTAAACAAAACAAAAAGCAGAAGCAGATCATAATATAAGAACAAACTGATGGTTGGGAGTGGGATACAAAATGGGTGAGTGGGTGAAGGAAATGGGAGATACAGCTTCCAGCCTTGGAATTAGTAAATCACAGGGATGAAATGTACACCAAAGGGAATATAATCAATGGTATTATAATTGCATTGTATGGTGACAGATGGTAGCACACTTGTGGTGAGCACAACATAACATATAGAGTCGTGGAATCACTATGCTGTACATTTGAAACTAACAAATTGTGTGTCAACTACATTTTTTTAAAAAAAATATCTGAGAAGTTGCAAACAAACAGATCTTGAAAATATTTGTAAATGAAATTCACATAACCTGGTTGGGAGGAAAAAAAAACTCACAGCATGAATTTAATGTGGTTCTAGACTGGTGGTTCCCCTATGCATGCAGCAGAAATAAAAATAAATCTTCTCTAAGCAATACACCTTCATACTATGCCTCAAACAATCTCTACAAATAATTTCTGTGAGGACAAGGACATTCATCCAGTCAAAAATAATGAAACATATTAAGTAAAAGGAGTGAGAACCAGCAGAAATAAGAAAGAACAGAAACAGATGCACAAAGACTTCAGAGAATGGAGTTATTATCAGGCTAGATTATAATATAATTAGCCTTATTGTGTTTAAAGAAATAAAATACCAGTTTTAAAATATCTGCAATAAATATCTGCAAGGAAGCTATAAAAAGTAATGGCATATTTTTTTTAAATAAATAGAATGTCTAGAAACTTCTTGGAATAAAAACAATGGATGGCTATAACCACTGACATAACTAGAGAATTAGTGAACAAGACAGGGCAGAAGAAATAATTTAGAATATAAATCAAAGTTTCAACAGGAAAAGGGAGAGAGAATAGGGGAATGGTAGTATTTTAAATGATAACGGCTAACAATTTTCCAGAATTAATGAAAGACAACAATACACAGATTTAAAAGCCAAACAAATCCTAAAAAGTGTGAATAAAAAGAAATCCATGTCCAATTCCAACATACATAAATTGAAGAACATCAGAGGAAAAAAAAAATTTTTATTCCTAAAAGACAGATTACTTTTCTACCTAAAGAGTAGGAGTTACCCTGATAACCAATTTCTCAACAGCAACAATGGCACCCAAAAGTCAATGTCATCTCAATGTACTGAAAGGAAGCAAGTGCCCATCTAGAATTCTATTCCTGGACCCCCCCCCAAAAAAACTTTCAAAAATTAGAGTGCAATAAAGAATTTCAGACCAACAATAACTGAGAATTCACTATGAACAGATTTTAACCAAACAGAATTCTAAAGGATGTACTTCAGGTAGGAAGAAGGTAATCCCAGATAGAAGGACTGAGATTTAAGAAGAAATGAACTCAGAGCATAGTGAATATGTGGGTAAATCTAAATACGGACTGCATAAAACAGTAATTTTAATTGCCTCAAGGAATTAAAAAAAATAAAGAATTAAGATATATGCCAACAGTAACACATAAGCCAGGAAGGTGATAAAAACACAACAGTCTAAGGTTCTTACATTATCAGAAGATGAAGGATGTCAATTAACTTCAGACTTTAATAAATTAAGTACATGTATAATAGTATCTCAGGTAAACACCAAAGGAAAAAAAACCCAGTCAGCACTTCCAAACTGGCTGAAAAAAAAACATGTTTTAAATTTTAATATTCCATAAAACCAAATAAAAGGGAAGAGAGGACAAGAAACATAGAACACACTGAATAAATGGAAACTACAAAATATAAGGTGGTAGATTTAAATGAAAACATAGTAGTAATCACATTAAATTTAAATGGACTGAATGCTCCAAATAAAAAAAGGGTTAAAAATGATGGGTTAAAAATAAAAACCTAAATAAAAAATACCACTCTTGAAAGAAGCACATCAAAACCATAAGGATAAAGAAAGGCTGAAAGTAAAAGACAGTGGTTCTATGGTTATTTGCTTAAAAACTACAAGTCTTCCCTGACTTATGATGAGGTTACATCCTAAAAAGCCCATCAGAAGTTGAAAATGCATTTAACACACCTAACCCACTGACCATCATAGCTTAGCCTAGCCTACCTTAAATGTGCTCACAACACTTACATTACCCTACAGTTAAGCAAAGTCACCTAACAAGAGCCTATTTTACAACAAAGTGTTGGGTATGTCATAAAACTTACTGAATACTGAAAGTGACAAATAGAATGGTACAGAACGGTTGTCATTGTATTGGTTATTTACCCTTGTGATCACATTGACTAGGAGCCTCAGCTCACTGCCACTGCCCAGCATCATGAGAGAGGACCATGCCACATACTGCTAGCCTAGGTAAAAATCAAAATTCAAAATTCAAAGTAAGGTTTCTACTGAATGTATATCATTTTCACATCATCATAAAGTCAAACAAATTTTAAGTCAAATCATCATAAGCCAGGGACCATCTGTATTCAATACTAAATGTATTTAATGCATTTTCTTTAATAGCACAAACTTTTTAAGTACATATTTAAATATTTCTAATACTCAAAGGTAATCAGTAACATAATTTAAAATAGGACCTATTTTCCAAATCACTGAAGAAAAGGATATAAAACATATTCCATATAGCTTAGAAAAGAAAAAGTAAGAAGCATAAAAATAGGAAGCACAAAACAGGTATGAAATATAAAAACAAATAAATCATGAAATAAATATAAGGAGTTTACCCCATTAAAATAAAAATATTCTCCAATTGTGCTACAAATTCAAATCTTACTATATGCTTCCTACAAGAAATAGATATAAAGCAAAATAGTTTTTTTTTAAATGGTGTAAAATAAAGAATAAAGATTTTTCAGGCCAGTGCAAAACAATGCAGCACAGAAATGGCAAAGTTAAATTCTGAAAAGGTTTTATTCCAAGCAAAAAGAATTCAACAAAACATAAAATGTCATTTATAAAAGTTACAGTCCACTATGAAAATAGTCCTAAATTTTCATACGTCAGATAATTTGGCATCAAACTATAAAAAGCACAAATTATCGGAAACAAAGGAAAACTGATAAACACATAATCGTGGAGACTTAAATGCCAAATCTCTGACAGATTAAGAGGAAAAATAAGTGAAGACAGAGAATGAATAAAATTAATAGGATGGAATAGAAATACATCAAACAACATACCCTACAATCACCAAATATACCTTTTCATCTGCCCATGAAACATTTATAAAAATTGATAGTGAGCTACAGAGAAAACTTCAATAAGTCCCTAAATGCATATATCATGTAAGCAACATTCTCTGACAACATAATAAGACTAGGAATTAAGAACAAAATGTTTAGGGAAAAGAAAAACACTTTAAAAACACTTCACTAATTAAATACCTCAGTCCACAATAGCCAAACTGTGGAAAGAGCCAAGATGTCCATCGACAGATGAATGGATAAAGAAGATGTGGTATATATATACAATGGAATATTATACAGCCATCAAAAGGAATGAAATCTTGCCATTTGCAATTACGTGGATGGAACTGGAGGGGGTTATGCTGAGCGAAATAAGTCAATCAGAGAAAGACATGAATCATATGACCTCACTGATATGAGGAATTCTTAATCTCAGGAAACAAACTGAGGGTTGCTGGAGTGGTGGGGGTTGGGAGGGATGGGGTGGCTGGGTGACAGACATTGGGGAGGGTATGTGCTATGGTGAGCGCTGTGAATTGTGCAGGACTGTTGAGTCACAGATCTCTACCTCTGAAACAAATAATACATTATATGTTAGAAAAAAAAAGAGGAAGATAGCAGGAGGGGAAGAATGAAGGGTGGGAAATCGGAGGGGGAGATGAACCATGAGAGACAATGGAACTCTCAAAAACAAACTGAGGGTTCTAGAGGGAAGGGGTGTGGGAGGATGGGTTAGCCTGGTGATGGGTATTAAAGAGGGCACATTCTGCATGGAGCACTGGGTGTTATACGCAAACAATGCATCATGGAACACTACATCAAAAACTAAGGATGTGATGTACGGTGAGTAACATAATAAAAAATAATAAAATAAATACCTCAAAGAAAATATCAAAATAAGGTACATGTACAAAGTTATTTATATTAATTCAATATTTTAATTAAATCAAAGCTTAACAACAAAGGTATGGTTAAAAACATTATAGTATTTCTATTAGGCAGCTGATAGGAAGTTGTCCTAAAAATCTTATTGGCATGAAAAAATATTAATGGTTAAAATGGTATCGAATTTTACATATTACATACCATAATTACAAATAATGTCAAGTATATATACATATGTGTATGACATAGGATACAGACTATCTGTATCCTGCAAAATTCATTATGTGTCCCAGTGTGGCTGTATTTGGAGACAGGGCCTCAAAGGAAGTAATTAAGGTTATATGAGGTCATAATAGGGGCACCCTGATCCAATAGGATCAGTGTCCAATAAGCCACCAGAAAGCTTACTCTTGTTCTCTTTTTCCCCATCCCTGCACACACATAGTTAGGCACCAAGGAAAGATTATCTAAAGACAAGAGAGAGAAGGTGGCTGTCTGCAACCCAAGGGGAGAGCTCTCCTCAGACCCCAATCCTACTAGCACCTTGATGTTGGACTTCCCAGCCCCCAAATCTGTAAAAAAAATTTGTTGCTTGAGCCACCCAGGTGGTGATATTTTATAAAAGCAATCCAAACTAAGACAACAGAACAGAAACTAGAGGAAATACAGCGAAATCCTGACCCACTTGATGATTTCTGTATACATTTCTTTATTCTGTTGTGAATATGTACAACTTTTATAATTAGAGTAGAAGGTAAATACATAATAAACAGAAGAAAAAAAAAAAAGACTACTGTCTACCAAGAAAAGGCTGAATCAGCCCACACACTAGCTTTACCAGTGTAAAACTGCATTTGGGTAGTTAACACAGCACACCTGGTCAATGAAAAATTATTCAGAAGCTAAAGACTGCAGAGCTTGGAATAAAAACTGATAATGACAGAGAATCTTCTGCTCTCCTTTGCTGGAAAAGTTTTTTTGTTAAAAATATTTTTATATATTTTAAATATAGTTTTTAAAATACATATATATATACATATGTACACACACACGTGCATATATATAGCTGCAAAGTGTTTCCACTAAATTTTCTCATTTAAGCCCTCTGCTACCAGAAAGACCATTACAGCCATTCTACAGATTAGAAAACTAAAGTTTAGAGAGGTTAGGGCAATGACGAAACCAGTCCACAACTCCTGGTCCTGTCAGGTCACATTCAGTATTCTTCCTACATCAAGTTGCACAGAAGTGTTTCTGGCTCAGAAGCAACTTTGGAATCTTCTACTCAATGCTGGATGAAAGCTAAGATTTGATAGAGTTTCTATCCCCTATTAAACATCTCCCTGGGCCACTGGTCTCAGTGTTGCCTAAAATGTATATTCTAGTTGAATCCCTCAATATGACCTTCCAAATCACTAATTCCCTCAATGGATTCAGGCAGGAGTTTACCACTATGTTATTTTAATGAAAATTTTTTCAATTTAAAGGACTTCTACCTGATTGAGCCTTGTTCAAAGCTGTTTTTAATTTCTGCCTTTCATTTCAAGATATATTTTTAATGGTTATATCCTTTCTTTAAAAATCAAATATTCTTTTTAAGAAACAGTTGTTTTATTGTGCACATGAATAAAAAGAAATAGTATGGGAAGTATGTGACTGTTAAACATATTTTAACTTTACTATTTGAAGGGCAAAGGCCTACAGAAGTCCTCATAGTAATATATAACACAGAAAACAGAACAGTAACATCTTTATGCAATAAATTGTTAGAAATGATAAGTTTAAGTGTAAAGTTGTGCGTGCCTGCCGCTCTTGGATTATCGTGCATAGACTGGACCCTGCCCTACATTAGATATTAAAAACACACCACAACCAAAAAAACTTGGGTAATTAGAATTGACTGACTTACTACCATAAAAATTCAGAGTAATAAATGGTGACAGTAGTATGAAGTCAAAAATAGTCAATCACATAGTGTTCCGGTGAAGGAAAGGCATAGTTCATCTTCTCAAATTACTAAAAATATGTAATTCCAGTTTCTTTTTCTTGAATTTAGAAAATTGTTTTCCAGATACCTAAGAAAAATGCGTAACTTCTGCATTGAATCCATGTAGCAATCTGATGAAGTCATCTATGTCCATGGAACAGGTCGGGTCCGCCTGTCACTAAAACCTGTGCTGGTTAGGATTTGCTGTATTTTATCTGCTATGCTGAAATCTTCCGCTATTATATTATGGACCAAACAGTGAATTCTGTAATTTTCCAATAGCTGTTGCACTGAGCTTGACTTAAATGCAGCAGGGAGCGTCTTGTTTTTCTTAACAAAGGTGATCCTTACTAGGCCATCCCATTCCTGAAAATTGATAAGTGATGGTGGGTTCTTAGGTTCTATCTTTTTTTTAAGATATTTATTTGACAGAGACAGGAATAGTGAGAGCAGGAACACAAGCAGGGGGAATGGGAGAGGGAGAAGCAGGCCTCCCGCGGAGCAGGGACCCGGATGCAGGGCTCCATCCCAGGACCCTGGGATCATGATCCAAGCCGAAGGCAGATGCTTAACGACTGAGCCACCCAGGCGCCCTCTCAGGTTCTATTCTTAAGACACTGGATTCTACCTTGGGTGGTGGCCTGAAGTTATTCTGTCCAACTTTCATCAGATGGACCGCATGTGCTAACAGCTGTGTATTGATTGAGAGTCTGCAGTATAATTTATCTCCAGGCTTTGATCAGAAATATTCTAAAATCATTTTCACATTGCTCTACTATTCTCATTTCATCTTACATGAACTCATGCACCCTGTTTTTGTTTTTGGCTAGGTCTCTGTATTAGTCTTCCTCATGTGTTTTATAAGAAAGCTTTTTCTTTTTCTCTTTCTCACTTGATTTTTCACTCTTGTTCTTGCTTTCTCCCTCCCTCCCACTCCAGAAAGGTTTCTGTTGGCCTCCAGGCAGCCTGAGACCCCTAGAATAGAAATTATCTTCCATCAGTCTGCCCTAGAGATGGGTCACAGGTCCCATCACAGTATGTGGCTCTGCCCAGGCTGGTTGCAAGACTATCTGCCTCCTTCAACTTCCCTTGGTCTGTAACACCCTGAGAGGACCTGGGGTTATGGTTGAGCATGTTCCAGAGAGGCATGCTCCCTAGGTGTTAACTCTGAACTATTAGCTGTGTAGATTAAGGCAAGAAACATCTTTCTTTGCCTTGTCTCTAAAGTGCAGATAATAATTGGGAGGATTGTGAGAATACATTAATCCAACCAAGAAGTTCAGAACAATGCATGACACATAGCAGGTGCTATGTAATAGCTTTAATTCCAATGAGCCAGCCTAAACATCTCCTTTTGTCTCCTTTCCCAGACAGGGAAACCCCACCCTAACTCTTGATTTCAGGTGAAACCCTAGGCCCCTTTCTTGTTTGGGGGCACTGTTCATCTCTCTACCCAAGATAATGAATTCCTTGCTGCCTGAACCTGCTTCTGGTCCTGGAGCTTAGCAGGCCTACAGCAGTGGCTTTTTTTTTTTTTTAATTAACATATAATGTATTATTTGTTTCAGGGTACAGGTCTGTGATTCATCAGTCTTAAACAACACACAGAGCTCACCACAACACATATTCTCCTCAATGTCCACCACCCAGCCACCCCATCCTCCCACTGGCCTTGTGTTTTATATGTGTTTCTGTACCATTTGTAGCCAGAGGTTGGATCTTGTTTTTGCATTTGGCAGGTCTTTTACATTTTCTCTTTTCTATTTTTACCTACTGCTGGCTAGGGAAGGTGGAGAGGGATTTGGCTCTGGCTCACCTCCTAGTCACAGACTTGCAACACCATCTTTATTTTTCATTGAGGTATTATTGACATGTAACATTGTGTTAGTGCTAAGTGTACAACATGAGGATTTGATATATGTATATATTATGAAAAGATGTTAACTAAACTTGTGATTATCACCACACATGGTTGTAATTTTTTCTTGTGAAAAGAACTTTTAAGATCTACTCTCTTAGCAACTTTCAAATATATAATACAGTATTATCTATAGTCACCATACTGTACATCTCTAGGACTTATTTCTCTTATAACTGGAAGTTTGTCCCTTATGATCACCTTCACACATTTCACCCTCTCAACGTACCTCTGGCAACCACTAATCTGTTCTCTGTACCACTATGAGTTCACAGTTATGGGGGTTTTTTTATTCCACTAATAGATCATCCTGTATTTGTCTCTTATTTTACTTAGCATAATGTCTATCCAAGTTGTTACAAATGGAAGAATTTCCTTTTTATGGCTGAATAATATTCCATTGTATATGCATACACTATAGCTTCTTTAATCATCTGACAATGGACACTTGTGTTTCTAGATTTTAAGTATTATAAATAATGCTGTAATGAACATGGGGGGGGCAGATAGCTTTAAGACAGTGATTTCATTTCCTTCAAATGAGTATCTACAAGTGGAACTGCTAGATTACATAGTGGTTCTATTTTTAACTTTTTTGAGGAACCTTCACACTGTTTTCCATAGTGGCTGCACCAGTTTACATTCCCACCAATAGTTGCAGCAGCATCTTGACTCTTTTTCGGACTTTGATGCTGGTCCCACTAAGCTACACTGCACCACTCAGCAGGGCGTCACTCTCTCCAATCACTCCATCACTCTCTCCAATGTGAATCATCCAGAGGAGGGAAAGCAAGGTTTTTCTCTTCTAATTACGGGCTCTTCCAAGCCGACAGGTTTGGCTCTGGTGGATGAGGACTGATCCAACATGAGCTTAACTAATTAAACATATTTCATCCTGCAGAAAAGTTGTCTCCATCCCCTGCCTTCCCGCACTTCTGTCGAAGTCCTACCTGAGCCCCCTTCAAAGCTGCAGTCAATGCCATATAGTGTGGTGGCTCCCAAACCTGGTTATCCATTCTCTTTCTAAAAGCACAACACCCCAAGGCCCCTCCCCAGGATTTAGTAGACCTAGAATGGAACCCAGGAAACTGATTTTTTTATATATTTTTTTATTTTAATATGTTATATTAGTTACCATACAGTACATCATTAGTTCTTGATGTAGTGTTCCATGATTCATTGTTTGTGTAACTGATTTAAGTTCAAAATCTAAATAGCTTACTACATACCTACTAGAATGGCTATCAAAAAGACTATTATAGCAAGTGTTGGTTGGTTGGGATGTGGAACAACTTGCACTCAGTGCTGATGGGAATGTAAGAAGTTAAGCGAACACCTATCATCTGTAACCATTTCATATACCAGCCATGTCATGCCTAGATTTTACCCAAGAGAAATGAAAATGAAAGCACAGAAAGTTACACATACTCACAGCAGCTTTCCTTATAATGGCCCCAAACGCAAACAATCTAAATGTCCACCAACAAGTCAATGATTCATCATCGTACAGCATGCAATAGATTCATCAAAATGTACTACTGACACATGCAACAATGTGGATGAATCTCAATTATACTGAATCAAAGAAGCCAGACCCCTCCCCCCACAAAAAGACTACATATTATAGCATTCTGTTTATAGAAAATTCTAGAAAATGCAGACTAATCTATAGTGACAAAAAGCAGATCATTGGTTGCCTAGAGAGAACAGGGAGGAAAGGAGGATAGGTGGTAGGTATTCCAAAGGGGCTCAATGAAACTTTGGGAGGTGAAGATTATGTTCATTATCTTGACTGTGGAGATGTTTTCACAAATACACACATGTCAAACTTAGCAAATTGTGTATTTAAAACATATACAATTTATTGTACCTCAAGTATAAAAACCTAAATGGCCTGCCAGAAAGGAATGGCCTGATCCTGAAAAGTCACTGGACTCAAGTCACTGACCCCATACATCACCTCATGTACCACCGCTACCACCCACCAGGTGGTGCCAATCCCAACTGTGTGCTTTAAGCTCCACCCTGACTACCCTCACCCTCAGATTAATTCTTTAGATAAAATTTGTAAGTAAATGTGGACTTAAATAATTTTACACTAAGTATTTTTATTTTGGCTACTTCTGTTAAGTCCTCTGCCCAGGTAGCTGGTAACCAAAGACTCTGGAGAAAAGAATGCATTGCCATTGTGCCCACAGCTATTTACGGACCACCAGCAGGCACAGCACAGGACTAGGTACCTATTGGGGTAGAGAGGCATGATGGAAGGGACCAGTAAAAATGAAGAGAACACAATCCTTCCTGACAGGTAATGTGCCACAATGACTCAGAGCTTGCGCTCAGCATTCTGACAGCTAAATAAATATCTTGGTGGCAGCAAGAAAACCACTAATTTAAATAACTGAATTTTTCACTTTTCAAAGAATTAGGTTGCATCAAATGGACACATAGAGGTTGGCACCAAAATTTAAATTATGCGGTGTTCTCCGAGAGCAGAGCAGGAATATTATCCGGCAGGATTGAGTTCAGTGTGGGGAATGTGAATAGGGAAACTCTAAAGGAAAGTATAGGGAGGAGTGTTTGATGTGGGCAGGGAGGAAGTGGCAGAAAATGGGCCTTAGGTTTTTAAATTGAAGAGGGACATGATCACATATACGTTTTAGAAAAATAAATCTGGAAGACAGATTGGAGTTGAGATGAGGCTAAGGCCCAGCAGACAATTAGGAGGCTTCTGCAATCATCCCAGACATGGCTGATGAAGCACTGACCCTCAGGGAGGAAAAATTAATCATGTGAA
Source organism: Mirounga leonina (assembly GCF_011800145.1). Lineage (NCBI taxonomy): Eukaryota > Metazoa > Chordata > Mammalia > Carnivora > Phocidae > Mirounga > Mirounga leonina. The sequence goes on along the minus strand of NW_023270387.1, from coordinate 9,045,598 downwards.
AGTAAAAAACAACTTAATTTGCTTAGCCTCTCTGGGTTCCTTTTAAGAAACAAAAACTCAAATTCATCTAATATTTTAGTTTAGAACAAGTAACAAATTGTATTCAATAAATACGGAGAGATTTTAAGTATACTTAAAGTTGGGAAAGGCAGTCCTCCACTTTTGACCCCCATCAGCCATGTAAGAATGGGCCCTGGGCCTGGAACGCTTCCTTACCAAGATAAAGAGCCCTACAGTTTGTGCTGAACTTAGTGCCTTGCGTGGGATTATCTCTCCCTGTTTCAGACCCAATATATGCTTCTTTTTCTTAAGCATGTGTGTCATATAGCACTTTGTCAATCCCACTGCCATATTTGTCCCCTGTGGGGAGGGGTCAGGGTCCTGCTGTAGCACAAGATGGGCACATGCAGGCCACCTGCCCTGTGTTGGCTGCTGAGAGGAACCTGTTGGCTACTGCGGATTGATGCCCAATACTGAAGATGACCTTGCCCTGTCTCTTCTCTTTGTAAGCAGAGCATTGTTCCATCCAGTTCCAATACCTATGCTGAGTTTTCCTTGGTGACTCCAAGGCCAAGGTTCAGTGTGCAGAAGTGTTCAAAATCTTTTCCTAGTGATAACAGATGTCATTGTTCATCACTTAAAACCAATATGATAAGCAATGAGGAAAAGGGGGTGGGGAGAAGAAAGACTGGCTGTTGCCACAGGGCAGGTGAAAGAAGATGAGGACTTGAACCAAGACACTAAGATTAAGATTGGAGAAGAGAATAGAGGTTTAAAAACTATTTATGAGATAAATTTGATAGGACTCAATATATTAAATAGGTAATATACTAACTATGTCAAATCACAGTAGCTCTATGCCAGCTTCCCTTATGAAGGTAACTGTCCAATTCATATCATTTGGGGAAAAGTGGTCATACTTCATATCCCATTAACTTGCTCCTCCTGTGCAGGTGCTTAGAGTAGGATGAATGCCTGTCACAAGGGAAGGCTTTCAACAGGCTGACAAGTACCCCAAAATGGGACCTAGTGAGATGAGCCAAGCCAGTCTGATTCCTGATCGCATGAATCAGAAATACTGAATATAAAGAAAAGCAGGATGCAATAGGACCAGAGGCCCAAAATGAGATTAAGTTGAAGCTATATGAAGGAGAAAGTCAGGTTGAAACCACAAGAGATCATAGCAAGCCAAAGTTTTGAAGATAATCTATTATGAAAATATACAGAATGAAAAGAAAAGAATACAGAAGTTAACTGTCAGAGGTGAATACAGCAGAAATGTTGGGGTTACAATAATGACCAGGAAGTTCTACAAACTGCAGGTCCTGAGGTTTCTAGAGCTGCCTTGGGTCCAGCTACACTTCTTATAAGGCCTGTCTCACTGCCATTAGAACCCATTCCCTGGGCAACCTAAAGACATAACTAGAATAACAAGAAGAAGAAAGGGTTCAAGGATGACTCACTGGCTTCTAGCTTGGGTAAACAGGTAAATGTTGGTGTCATCAACTGAAACAAAGAAAAGGAACAATGTTAGGAAGGAGGAGGACAGGTTTATCCCAAGACCTCTTGAATTTGAGAGGACTATGGTAAAGGCAGCCAGCAGAGTTGGTCTTAGATTTGAAATCTGGAGAAGTCTGAACTAGAGATAGATATTTCATCCTCATCAGCATATGGTTAATATCTGAAATGGCAAGCATGAAGGAGATCAACCAGGGCAAGAGTATACAGTAAGATGCAAAGGGCTGGGGTTGAAACCCTAAGGAGCACGAATATTCCAGCAGCAGATGGAGAAAGGGGGGCTGCAAATGAGTCATAGGGGGACTGGTCAAAGATGTATAAGGGGGGAATGGGAAACATGGCACACAAAGGCCAAAATGATTGTTTCAAGGAGGACACAACCTGAAGTGTCAAATGCAACATGCAAGTTACTAAGAATTAAAGAGGGTCTATTGGATTTGGAAATTAGGAAACTATAGCAAAAGTACTTTCAATTAAGACAAAGATGGAAGGAAAATTACAATTCACTGCAACAAGTATGGAACTTCATGTCAAAAAGTCACAGGGAAGGCTTGTGATCAAGAGAGTAGAGCCAGTATCTTGAGACCTCCTTCATAAACTACATTTTGGGGGGCTGGGGTGGAATGTATACATATGCATTTCAAAGAAAATTAAAAACTAAAATTTTAAAGATTAAAATTCTCTATGAAAATGGAGTAGAAACTACAGTGGGCTAGAGACATGGCGTGACTGGGTCCTCAAGGCAACAGGACCAGAAATTAGAAATGGGGCTATTTTAACACTATAGAATAGGAACCAAGTGTGCCTAAAAGATGGCAAAGGATTGGAGTCTGTCTCCCTGCAAGAAGCCAAGAACTGAAACTGTATTCCCACCTAAAAATGGAAGCTTGGATTGTGGTCAAAATGAGCTTTTTTCATGTAGCATAGGTAATGAGAACAAAAGTTTGAAAATTAAAGGACAGAAACAGATAGGCCAACTATCAAATATGGTTGATTGAACACATAAATTTATCTCTTTTCCTTTCCAATATTCCAGTAAAATGATATTATAGAATTTAAAATGCTATAAACCCACAAGGACAAAGAGAATGGAAAAATGAGAGATGGCATCAAATGATGGATGACAGAAAAGAGGAAAAAACATTAACAGACTCTAGAAAGCTGAATACCAAGTACAGGCACCAATGTCAAACCATGATGCAGAACACTGGAAAGTCTCCATGGTCTGCAACACCAGAAGCTATCAGGGCAGGAGTGGTGTCTGGGGCTGAAAAAGATGGACTAAATAACAGTGAAAAAGTAGATTTCTGTGTACTCTTCCCCGCTCTTGCAGAGCCAAGTGACAATACTTCCCCAACCCAAAATGAGATAAATGGTTCATTTTGGGATGAAACTAAACCAAATGGGCTCCATATTCAGGGAGACAAGGCCAACAAAGATTGAAGGACAGATGCCTAATTAAAATCAGGAGTTGATAAAGTGAGACTCCCAGCCTCCTTTCATTGCTTTCTCTAAGAAATAATCCTAGGTGAATAGATTCCAGATAGGAAATTGGTGGATTCTTCTCTGGGGAAATTGAACATCTCAAAAGAACAAACCTACAGATACTGGTATTTTTGAGTTTCAAAATAAGGCATCAGGAATTTCACTTGACCATCCCACAGTGATGCACAACAGTCAGCAAGAAGCACCCATAATGGAGCTCTTCTAAGTGCCTTACCCTCAATTAGGATGGGTTGACCAAGAGTATCATGACCTTCGGAGAAATTCTCCAGGATAAAAAAGGAAACCAAATCACTCAGAAAAAGAAATAAAATGGAGACAATGAAGAACAGAGAATTTTTTAAACTGTAATATTCTCAGAGAAATAGGATTATATTCACAAGACAAAAATAGGTTGCTATAAAAAGGAATAGTCAGAATAAAAGTCTTGAAATTAAAAAAATATATATAGTAACTGAAATAAAATGGAAAATTTGAAAGATAAAGTTGAGCACTTGTCCCCCAAAATAGAAAAAGACAAAGAAATTTAGAAAAAAAAATAGGAGGACAAGATCAATCTAGGAAGTTCAACATCAAAATATCCAGAAAGAAAGAAAAGCAGAGGTGATAAGGTTTTTTTAAAAAAATATTTTAAATTCCCCAAAATGTAGAAGTTTGATTAAAAAGTTACAACCTGTGTCTAGAAGGTTAAAAAAAAAAAAAAAAAAAGCTAAACTATACCAGTGCAGATAAATTTTGAAATCTTAAAATACCAGGGCTAAAATTTTGTTCTCAAAAGCTTACATGAGGGGGGAAAAAAATAGGTCACATAAAACCTATCTAGAATCAGCTCCACTGGAAGCTAGAATGCAACAGAACATTGTCTTCATAAGTCAGAGGGAAATTATTTTAGCTAGAACATTTACTCAGACAACTTATCAATCATCTGTTAAGTATAGATAATTTCAGAAAGTATGGTTTCAATAAATTTGCTTTCTATGCAAGTTTCCCTTTCTTAGGAAGTAAGTAGAGCGTGCATCCATCAAAAAGAAGCAAACCAGAAAAGGAATACACAAAACCTAGAAAATGGAGGATCCTACACAGGACAGAGGCAAAAGATCAGGAGGACAGCTGCTCAGCAGAGCTAGAGAGCAAATAATACAGAGCGGAAGAAAAGAGGAAGGAACTCCAGGGAAGGGGAAGAAGGAACAGGCATAGATTACCTAATGTGTTTCACTACCTGGAATGGATTTTTACTAATTTTTGGAGTGTTTAAGTCAAATCAATGATATGTAACATAGGTAATTACATTAATAAATATTATACATCTCTCAACATGCATTACTTTCAAGAATATTTAAATCATAAAATTTTATACGTAGAATGTGGTAACTTTATGTAAGTTTTTAAAACAAAAAACTTATTAATATGTACAAATTAAGGTTAAAGCATTAAAAATGAACTGGAAGGATATAAAATTTCACATTTGATTTGTCTATGAATAAAGGATAAGGGCACTAGGACGAGGAATCAAGGATAGGGAATTTCTACTTGATCTTCAGGTTTTCAATAATTTTAAGTAGTAATATAGGATAGTGGTTATGAGTTCAAATTCTATAACCCAATTCTCTGGATTCATATCTCCGCTTCACTTACTAGTTGTCTGACCTTAAGCATACTATTTAACCACTGTATTACTTATGATCTTCATTTATACAACAGTGTCATTCATTATACTGAAATCAAAGAAATGTTTTAAGGATTAACTCAATCTATGTTAAACAGACACATGAAAAAAATGCTCAACATCACTTGTCATCAGGGAAATATAAATCAAAACCACAATGAGCTACCACCTTACACCAGTTAGAATGGCTAGAAAAAAACAATGTTGGCAAGGATGTGGAGGAAGGGGAACCCTCTTACACTGTTGGTGGGAATGCAAGCTGGTACAGCCACTCTGGAAAATAGTATGGACATTCCTCAGGAAGTTAAAAATAGAGCTACCCTATGATCCTGCAATTGCACTACGGGGTATTTACCCCAAAGATACAGATGTAATTAAACAAAGGGGTACCTGCACCCCAATGTTCACAGCAGCAACGTCCATAATAGCCAAACTGTGGAAGGAGCCAAGATGTCCTTCGACAGATGAATGGATAATGTGGTTCATATATACAATGGAATATTACTCAGCCATCAGAAAGGATGAATACCTACCATTTACATCGATGTGGATGGAACTGGAGGATATTAGGCTAAATGAAATAAGTCAGTCAGAGAAAGACAATTATCATATGGTTTCATTCATATGTGGAATGGTTGAAAGACCTAAATGTGAGACAGGAGTCCATCAAAATCCTAAAGAAGAACACAGGCAACAACCTCTTCGACCTCAGCCACAGCAACTTCTTCCTAGAAACATCGCCAAAGGCAAGGGAAGAAAGGGCAAAAATGAACTATTGGGACTTCATCAAGATAAAAAGCTTTTGCACAGCAAAAGAAACAGTCAACAAAACCAAGACAACTGACAGAATGGCAGAAGATATTTGCAAATGACATATCAGATAAAGGGCTAGTATCCAAAATCTATAAAGAACTTCTCAAACTCAACACCCAAAGAACAAATGATCCAATCAAGAAATGGGCAGAAGACATGGACAGACATTTTTCCAAAGAAGACATCCAAATGGCCAACAGACACATGAAAAAGTGCTCAACATCACTCGGCATCAGGAAATCCAAATCAAAACCTCAATGAGATATCACCTCACACCAGTCAGAATGGCTAAAATTAACAAGTCAGGAAACAACAGATGTTGGCCGGGATGCAGAGAAAGGGGAACCCTCCTACACTGTTGGTGGGAATGCAAGCTGGTGCAGCCACTCTGAAAAACAGTATGGAGGTTCCTCAAAAAGTTGAAAATAGAACTACCCTACAATCCAGCAATTGCACTACCGGGTATTTACGCCAAAGATACAAATGTAGGGATCCGAAGGGATACGTGCACCCCAATGTTTATAGCAGCAATGTCCACAATAGCCAAACTATGGAAAGAGCCAAGATATCCATCGACAGATGAATGGATAAAGAAGATGTGTGTGTGTGTGTGTGTATATATATATATATATATATATATACACACACATACATATATACACACACACGCACAATGGAATATTATGCAGCCATCAAAAAAAAAAACCCCACGAAATCTTGCCATTTGCAACAACGTGGATGGAACTGGAGGGTGTTACGCTGAGCGAAATAAGTCAATCAGAGAAAGATGTATCATATGACTTCATTGATACGACGAATTCTTTATCTCAGGAAACAACCTGAGGGTTGCTGGAGTGGTGGGGGGTGGCATGGATGGGGTGGCTGGGTGACAGACATTGGGGAGGGTATATGCTATGGTGAGTGCTGTGAATTGTGCAAGACTGTTGAATCACAGATCTGTACCTCTGAAACAAATAATACAATATATGTTAAAAAAAAAAAAAGAAGAAGAAGAAGAAGATAGCAGGAGGGGAAGAATGAAGGGGGGGAAATCGGAGGGGGAGACGAACCATGAGAGACGATGGACTCTGAAAAACAAACTGAGGGTTCTAGAGGGGAGGGGGGTGGGAGGATGGGTTAGCCTGGTGATGGGTATTAAAGAGGGCATGTTCTGCATGGAGCACTGGGTGTTATATGCAAACAATGAATCATGGAACACTACATCAAAAACTAATGATGTAATGTATGTTGATTAACATAATAAAAAAATTTAAAAAAAGAAATAGTGCAAAGGATCATAAGAGAAGGGAGGGAAAACTGAATAGAAAAAAATCAGAGAGGGAGACAAACCGTGAGAGACTCTTAACTCTGGGAAACAAACTGAGGGTTGCTGAAGCAGAGGTGGGTGGGGGGAATGGGGTAACTGAATGATGGGTATTAAGGAGGGCACATGATGTGATGAGCACTGGGTTTTATACGCAACTGATGAATTACTGAACACTACCTCTGAAAATAATGTACTATATGTTAGCTAATTGAATTTAAATTAAAAAAAAGAAAACCTGTAATTCTTTGATATGTAAATCTTTTTAAAGACCTTTTGCCCATTTTTTCAATCCAGGAATGTCTACATCTAGGAGCCAAGGGCCATCTTTTTGAAATGTTAACACCAAGAGGTATCTCCCAGTTTCCAGGAGAGGGTAGGAGCACAATTTCCATGGGCATTTTGCTCCAAGTAAAACGACCTTCTGTCACAAAGATAAGAGGAAGTTTCCCTCCATACCACGGTGATTCAAAGCTCTCCCAGCCTTTGTTTCAGCAGAGTTGAATTCAGATTTTTAGTTCTGGTGCCTCTCCCCTATTGCAACAGCCTTGAATAAAGTTTTCCTTGCCTGCTTTAAAAAAAAATTATATACACACACACATATATGTATATAAACATTTAGTATGTCTGCTACAAGGCATAAAATTATAACAAACACCAAATATGTAATATAATTTTGAGGGGAAAAGATTTGAAACAAATTAACATTTAGTTCTAGTGTTGTATATATAGGGATTTGTAATCTTGGTCTGTATTTCTGGGTTTTTATTTACTCAAAATTTTTTAGAAAGATGTGTAGAATTCAGCTAAAGAAAGTAAAATATTTTATCCCAAAAAAGCAATAAAATATTGTTCTAAAAGTTTAGGTGAAAACTTCTACTTTCAGCAGGATGTAATAACTGGGTCTAGATTTACCCTCTACTATAACAACTAGAAAAATGGACCAAATAGATTTAACAGTGGACTTCAGACACTGGACAATAAGGAGCACAGGGCAGTGATCCTGGAGGAAAGAGAAACCAATGAAGTGAGCCCTGTGATTGTTTCAGGTCATTGCCTGGAGGCAGTTCCCAGACCACAGAACACAGAAGAGAAATCCAAAAGGAGCTCAACATTCTGAGTTGTACAGAGGAAGACGGGAGCTCAAGGAAGTCAAAGTCACTAGAATTTATATGAAGGAACATTGGAGGGGATAACTGCCCAGAGAAAGAGTACCAGAAATCTATAGACTGAGGGGTGGGGAGGTCCTCAAATTTTTGGCTGAATAGTTATCCACATATGCATGATCTGTAACTCTACAAAGAAATAAGTCAAACAACTTTTGCAGCTCACATTGGCTTAGGAATAGTTCATATTATCATAAGTCACAGTAGGAAGATCTCATAATACATGGGACATCAGATAGTGTACTCAGCTGGGTATTATCTTTGTAGTGAGACCAACTAACCCTGAAGACTGCTCTGAATTCATCCCAATAATGCAAAAAGTAAGCCTTAAGAAGATTGAGCTAACTCCAAATAACTTAGCCATATGAGGGAAGCCCAACACTTTCTAAAGGATTACAAAATCCAGGAGTCAATGGCATAAAATTCATGAGGTCTGGTATCGAATCCAAAACTATCAAGTATATAGATAGGCAGGAAAATATAACCCATAACCAAGAAAAAAAAAAAAAGTCAGTCATTAGAAACAGACCCAGAAATTACAGAATTGATAGAATTAGCAGACAAAAATATCAGAACAGCCAGTATAATTAATATGTGCAAGAATATAGAGGAAAAAACGTGAACTTGAAGTAACAAATGGAAAACACACACTAACACTCAAATGGAAATTCTAGAAACAAACAAAAAAAAATTGCTGAAATGAAAAATTCACTGGATCAGATTAACAGGTACTACAGGAATTATAAGCAAAATGAAGTATGGAAGGCAAAAGGGAAAAAGAGCAGGTAGCCAATGAAAAAAAATGCTAAGCATTCTAAAATTTATGTAATTTAAGTCTGAGAGAGGGAAGGAAAGACAGAAAACTGTTTAATAATTAAGCTAAATATTTCTAGTTGATTGAAATTATAAATCCACAGATCCAAGGCAGCCCAAAAAAGCCAAGAATAAATACAAATAATCAGAACAAAGCATAGCACAAACTTCTGAGAGCTAGGAATAAAGAGAAAATCTTAAAAGCAAATAGGAAAATAATTACATAAGGGAAAATAAGGCAATTCATAAACTTCTCTTTAGAAGCCATGCAACCCAGAAGAAAATGGAGTGTTATCTTTAAAGTAGAAAAGAGAAAACTGTCAACCTACATTTCTACACCCAACAAAAATATAAAAAATGAAGGCAAACTAGACTTCTTCTAAGAAGCAGAAGCTGAGAGACCCTCCCAAGAAATGTTAGAAGTAGTTCAGATAGGAGGACAACAATACCAGATGGAAATTTAATCTACACAAAGGAACAAAGGATACCAGAAACTGTAAATCTGAAAGACTAAAAAATGTTTTTAATTTTCAAATCTCCTTAAAGGATGATTGTTTAAAGAAAGACAGTAAGTATGTATTATGATGTTTACAAAACATGTAGAAGTAAAATAACAATTTTAAAAAGGAATGAATATGAAAAGATGCTCAATATCACTAGATTTCAGAAAAATGCAAATCAAAAGCCCAAGATACCACTTCATACACATTAAGATAACTTATTCTGAAAACAGAAAACAGTGTTGGCAAGGATGTGGAAAGTGGGACTCTTTGTGCACTGTTGGTGGGAATGCGAATGGTTTGGCCAATGTAAGAAACAGTTTGGCAGTTCCTCAGAAAGTTAGACATAGAATTACTGTATGCTCTAGCAATTCCACTCCCTGGTAGATGCCCAGAAGAATTAAAAGCAGGAACTTAGAGTTGTACAAATGTTCTTAGTAGTATTTACAATTCCAAAAAGTAGAAAAAAACCCAGATGTTCAAGAGATGAGTGGATAAAAATTGGTATATACAATGGAATATTACAGCCTTTAAAGAGAATGAAATTCTGAAACATGCTACAACATAGACAAATCTTGAAAATTAAGTGAAATTAGCCAGAAATAAAAGGACAAACATTTTATGATTCCATGTATCTAAAGTACCTAGAATAGACAAATTTACAGAGGCAGAAAGGAGAATAGAGATTACCAAGTGCTGGAGAGAGAGAAACAGTGAGTTATGTTTAATGGGTGAAGTTTCTATTTGGGATCATGAAGAAGTTATGGAACTGGATAGTGGTGAAGACTGTGTAACATTGTGAATACCACAGCTCCCCCTTATCCGTGGGGGATACATTCCAAGACTCTCAGTGGATGTCTGAAACCATGGGGGGGATACCAAACCATATATATACATACACTATGTTTTTTCTTATATATACATATCCATGATAAAGTTTAATTCATAAGTTAGGTCCAGTAAAATAATAAAATAACAATACACAAAGTTACATGAATGTGGTCTCTCAAAATATCTTATTGTGCTTTACTCATCCTTCTTGTGATGACATATGATAAAATGCCTACATGATAAGATAAAGTGAGGTAAGTGACATTGTGACGTGGTGTTAGGCCACTGCTGACCTTCTAACAATACGTCAGGACAAGGATTATCTCCTTCCAAAACATAGTTGACCACAGGTAACTGAAACCACAGAAAAGGAAACTGGATAAGGGGGTGTATTACTGTATACTTAATGCTACTGGATTGTACACTTAAAAGTAGTAAAAGGGAACCAGAAAAAGATCAATAAGGAAAAAGGCAGCTTGAACACTGGACCAAACAGACATATACAGAATACCCAAATACAGAAAACACATTTTTCTCAAGTGCACATGGAATATACTCCTGGATAGACCATGTATTAGGCCACAAAATAAGCCTTAATAAACTTTAAAATATTGAAATCATAAAAATATCTTCTCCAATCACAATGTAATGAAATTAGAAATCAGTAACAAAAGGAAAACTGGATAATCCACAAATATGAAAAGCAAACAATAAACAACTAAAGTGTGAAAGAAGAAACTACAAGGGAAATTAGAAAATGTTTTAAGAAAAATGAAGATGCAAACACAACATACCAAATCTCATGAAAGCAGTACTAAGTAATTTTGTTATAAAAGCTCATACTAAGAATAAAGATCTCAAATCAACAACCTAACTTTACACCTTCAGAAACTAGAAAAAGAACAAAATAAACCCAAAACTAGCAGAAGGAAAGAAAGATTAGAGCAGGTAAACAAAATAAAGAAAAAATGGGGGGTGGGGAGAAAAATCAATGAAACCAAGAATTCGTTCTTTGGTAGGAAAAAGAAAATCCTAAAGTTGACAAGGCTTCAGCTAGATTAAGGGAAAAAAGACAAGACTCAAACAACTAAAATCAAAAGAAGGGACATTAAAAATAATTTTACAGAAATAAAAACAATTATAAGAACACTATAACCAATTATATATTGACAAATTGGGATAACTGAGATCAAATGGACAAATTTCTAGAAACATACAACCTCCAAGAATGAATTGTGAATAGCAAATAAGAACAGACCTGTTACTAGTAAAAAGACTGAATCAGTAATCTACCTCCCTACCCCTTACCCCACCAAAGAAAAACCCAGGAACACATGGCTTTACTGGTAAATTCTACTTAACATTTAAGAATACCAATTCTTGTCAAATTCTTCTAAAAAATTGAAGAAAAACTTCCAAACCTATTCTAGGAGGACAGCATTACCCTGATACCAAAGTCAGACAAAAACACAATCACAGGCCAATATCCCTAATCAATATTGATGCAAAAAATCCTGACCAAATACTAGCAAAGAGAATTCAGAAGCACATTAAAAGGATCATCATGACCAAGTAGGATTTATTCCTAGAATACAAGGGTGATTTAACATTCAAAAAGCAATCAATGTAGTATACTGCATTAACAGAATGAAGAAAGAAAACTACATGGTTATCTCAACTGATGCAGAAAAAGCATTTGACGAAATTCAACACACTTTCATGATAAAAACACTCAAACTAGAAATAGAAGGAAACTACCTCAACATAATGAAGGCCATATATGGAAAGCTCATATAACATACTCAGTGGTGAAAACCTAAAAGCTTTCCCTCTAAGAACAGAATACAAGGATGCCTGTTTTCACTTCTATTCAACATAGTACTAAAAGTCTTATCCAGAACAATATAGCAAGAAAGAGGAAAAAGACCTCCAAATTGGAAATGAAGATATCTCTGTTCACAGATGATATCATATATAGAAAATCCTAAAGATACCACACACATGCACTGTTAGAATAAATTCAGCAAAGTTGCAGGTTAAAAAAAAAAAAGCAAAAATCAGTTGCATTTTTGTACACTAACAAATGAACAATCTGAAAAAGAAATAATTTCATTTACAATAGCATCAAAAAGTATAAACTGCTTAGGAATAAACTTAGCCAAGGAGGCAAAACACTTGTACACTGAAAACTACAAGACATTCTTAAAAGAAATTAAAAATGACACCAATAAATGAAAAGATATTCCATGTAAATGGAAAACTTAGTATTATTAAAATGTTAATACTATCCAAAGTGATCTACACATACTATGCAATCCCTATCAAATTCTCTATGGCATATTTTACAGAAATTAAAAAATCCATCCTAAAATGTATATGTCATCTCAAGGGACCCTGAATAGCCAAAACAATCCTGGAGAAGAATGCAGTTGGATGTCTCATGCTTCCTGGTTTCAAACTTCTTGCAAATCTATAGTCATCAAAACAGTAGATTATCATAAAAACAAATATATAGACCAATGGAGTAAAATATCCCAGAAATAAACCCTCACATACATGGTCATATTATTTTCCGGGAAGAGTTCAAAGACCATTCATGGGGGAAAGGGCTGCCTCTCAACATAAAGTGTTGCAAAACTGAATATCCATGAGCAAAAGAATGAAACTGGATTCTTACCTTATACTGTATATAAAAATTAACTAAAAATTGATCAAAGACCTAAATATAAGAGCCAAAACTATAAAACTCTTAGAAGAAAACATAGGGGGGATGTTTAATAGCATTAAATTTGGCAATAATTTCTCAGGACCCCAAAAGCACAGGCAACAAAAGAAAAAAAATTGGACTACATCAAAATTTAAAACTTCTGTACGAGGCACCTGGGTGGCTCATTCGGTTAAGTGACTGCCTTCAGCTCAGATCACGATCCCAGGGTCCTGGAATCAAGCCCCATGGCAGGCTCCCTGCTCAGCAGAGAGCCTGCTTCTCCCTCTCCCTCTGCTGCTCCCCGCTGCTTGTGCTCTCTCTCGGTGTCAAATAAATAAAATCTTTAAAAAAAAAAAAAACTGTGCAAAGAACACAATCAACAGAATGAAAGGCAACTATACACTGGGAGAAAATATTTACAAATTATATATCTGACAAAGGGTTAGTATCTAGAATATATAAAGAACTCCTACAACTCAATCACAAAACACACACAAGCGCCTTGGTTAAAAAATGGCAAAAGGCTTGAATAGACATTTCTCCAAAGATGATATACAAATAGCCAATAAGCACACGAAAAGATGCTTAGTAGGACTAATTAGGGAAATGAAAATCAAAACTATAATGAGATACCACCTCACATCCATTAAGATGGTGTCTATTAAAAAAGATTAAGTGTTGACAAGGATGTAGAGAAATTGGAACCCTTGTGCATTGTTGGTGGGAATGTAAAATGATGCAGACATGATAAAAAAACAGTATGGCAGTTCCTCAGAAATTAAAAATATAGCTACCATATGATCCAGCAATTCCACTTCTAGGTATATAGCCAAAAGAATTCAAAGTAGCCATCTCAGAGATATCTGTACACCCATATTCAATGCAGGATTCACAGTAGTGAAAAGGTGGAAACCAAAGTATTCATCAAAGGATGAATAGATACGTACAATGTGGTATAGACATGCAATGGAGTATCACTTATACTTTGAAAAGAAGGAAATTCTGACACACGTTATAACATGGATGAATGAACCTTGAGGACAATGTGCTAAGTGAAATAAGCCAGTCACAAAAAGACAAATATTGTATGATTCCATTTATATAAAGTGTCAACTCGGAGACAAAGTAGAAAGTTTGCTAGAGGCTGGGGGAAAAAGAAAACAGAATTGTTTAAATAGGTATAGACTTTCAGGTTTGAAAGATGAAGAGTTCTGGGTTACATGATGATGTGAATGTACTTAAGCACTACTGAACTCTACACTTAAATGGTTAAGATGGCAAATTTTATGTGTTTTACAATTAAAATTTTAAAACCATCAATTAAAAAGAACAGGAAAAATGACCCCCAAAAATATGATCTGAGATTATAAAAGTAGAAGCAATTAATATATCATTTGTGGGTTTTTTTTTTAAGATTTTATTTATTTATTTGACAGAGAGAGAGATAGCGAGAGCAGGAACACAAGCAGGAGGAGTGGAAGATGGAGAAGTACGCTTCCCGCGGAGCAGGGAGCCTGATGCGGGGCTTGATCCGAGAACCCTGGGATCATGACCTGAGCCGAAGGTGGACGCTTAACGACTGAGCCACTCAGGCACCCATTGCCTGTGTTAAATATAAATATTGTCTCTAAGTTTATGGAGTTTTATGGACTTTATGGGGTTTTTCTTAAAGTCAGAATTAAAATTTTGATAGCTTTTTTTTAAAGCAAAAATATTCAGATGACAAGATTGATCAAGGAAAAAAAAGTAAAGGGAAATGTGGAGTCTAGGGAGGATTTGTGGGTTTTGGTTTGGGACCTTTCTTTTGATTGAGGTTTTTTTCATTTCTTTTTTGTTTTGTTTGGTCTTTTTGTTGTTATTTATGAAATAGAGGTTTGAACATGTTTACAGGCTAAGGAGAAGTAATCAGTGGAAAGACAGACATTGAAAATATAGGAAAGAGATGGATGCAGAAAGAAAACTTCTGAAACTACCACTGAGGAAGACCTTATACAAGTAGTTCAGATTCTTACTAAGAAATGTTTGAGATGTAGGGACCCTCCTACCTCTCAAGTCAAACTCATTGTCAATGAAGACAGCTTTACTAGGGGAGAAAGCTAAAGCCAATTTCAAGTGTCTCTGAACAATAGCTCTGTATGCAGCTTTCCAGAATCCAAAAAGTCCATTTCTCTCCAAGAATTCCTAGCTCTGTGATTTAATACCCCTTGATCTGAGTAATTGTGATCCTCAGTATGTACTGAACACCACAATGACCAATTTACATCCCCATAGTCCACCCCCTGACCATTAGAAGTGATCATGCTTCCACCACATGGGTTGGTACATTTATAATTTCTGTAATCTGGCACCAAACAATTGCCTCATGTCAGCACAATTCATATTATTTGCCCTATTTGAGCATCATTGTGGACTTGTGGTCTTACATAAACTTGTATAATGTATCGTAGTCATTATTTACTTTTTTGAAGCTCACATTATTAGTTCAGTACAGCTCAAGTTCTCATACCCCAAATACAGAATCAGCTCTTCCCCAAGGAAACTTGGCTCCTTTTTGTGGAAATGACAGAAACCCAAATGTGGCTTACTAGGCAAGCATATTGTTTCATAGAAGCACAGGAGATGGTTTCATGACATCAGAAAGGAAGTTATCTTTCAAAAAATGGGGGGGTTCAAGTTGATACAATATTCCCCTCTTATCCACAAGGGATACTTTCCAAGACCTCCAGTGGATGCCTGAAATCACAAGTAGTACCAAACCCTATATACACACAGTTTTGTCCTATACATACATGCCTATGATAAAGCTTAATTAAGAAATTAGGCACAGTAAGGGATTACCAATAGAACAATTATAACAATATACTGTCATAAAAGTTTGTGAACAAGGTCTTTCTCTCAAAATATCTTATTGTACTAGACTTACCCTTCCTCCTTTTACGATGATGTAAGATGATAAAATGCCTGTGTGATTAATTGAAGTGAGGGGAATGACAAAGGCACTATTACATAGCATTGGGCCACTATCAACCTTCTGACAGTATGTCAGTAAGAGGATCATGTGCTTTCAGACCACCTTTGACTGCAAGCAACTGAAACCACAGAAAGCAAAACCATGGAATGGCAGGAGGGCAGGGGGAGGACCACTATATTTTCAATGTGCCAACCTCCCTCCAGTGAACCACCAAAAAAAAAAAAACAAAAAAAACCCCAAGTTTAAAATACCTGGCATCACAGAATGAATCAAACTCATTGTCAGTGAGGACACAGTTCTACAGGGGGACAAAGCTGAGGCTGTGCCCAAGTGTCACTGAACAATATCTCTGCAATAAGCAACAATAGCAAGAAAAGGTAAAATACAGCCTATAGCAGCTTCACAGGTTTTATTAAAAAAAAAAAATCTCTAATTCTTCATTTTTAGGATCACTAGAGTTACTATTTAATTTTTATCAAAAGTAGCTTTAGTTTTGAACTACAACTTCCTTTGGATAAATTGATATTGATATTGTTTTTGTCCTGTGCCAGCCCAACTTTTCAAAATCCAACTCGTATCAGAGAAAACAACCAAAATAAAATTAAAAAATGACTTTTCATACTTTCCCCCAAAGTTCAAGTGGAACAATTTCTGTAAGACCCCCCCTTAAGATTTATGCAATATTGGCTGGGCTCCTTCAGAACAAACTCAAAGAAAGACATTTAAGGTGAACACACTTCAATCTGAGCATTAGATTCAGGTCACATTCTCATACAACCCAAAGTTGACTTCACAAACAATCAAAATAGGTTTTAGCCATTTTGTTTGTACAGTAAGAAACCCGCATCCTTACACAGAGTAAAGATTTCCATGGCTAGTCTATGTTTTGTGCTAACTGCTCAACTACAAAAAAGAAATGTAGTCCTATTCTTCAGAGGAACTCCATGGGTAGGACACAACTAGATATACAAGACTGTTTTGCCAAATCCAAATCCAGTTGATCAGGTAATTAAACTACCTTTGAACTGGATGGGACTGAGGGCCCCCCCCCTTTTTTTTTTTTGAGAAAAATCTCTACTTATTTGGTCCCTAGAAACATATTTAGGATAAACTACGTCTTTAGAGGCTAATAGTAGAGTTTCCCGTTTTGCATATCCAGTAGCTCTAAATGAAAAGATTTTCTTGGTTATTGGTTTTATGCACTTAAGGGACACTATTATTCACTTCCACTGGGAGCCATCAAGCCTCTCACAGGAAAAGAAACCTGATGACTTAAGCTAACTTGCAGCCTACCTTTGGGCAGACTCAAGTCAGCCTCCCGTCTTGGAGAACAACTTTCTGAGCAGACCCTCATCTAAGCCAACAACTGTCCATTTTCTCAGTTCTTTTTCAGAAGCTAGAGAATATGGCTTCTTCACCATGTTCCATCAGATTCCTCTACCATCTAGCTCTTTGCCTCTTTTTCAGCTAAGCCAGGTAGGTCATGGTATGAATCTGTCATAGGCAGGACAGAAATTGTCATTCCTAAGTGCAGAAGTTGCAGAAGCCATGGCCTCAAGTCAAGATTCTAAAGTGATCCAAATAAAGTGGGAGAGGATATGACCTTCCCAAGACCACTAATCCTGGAGATGAATTGATGGTGATTATTATCCAGGCTTGTGATCACCTCCTCCTGTTTCTTAGTTCCATTCCAAAAAACAGACATCTTTTTCTAAACCAGATTATGGCCAAAGTTAGTTACCTAACACTTTAGTTGAGCTATCTTGAGATTGTTTTAATTTGGTATTTTTAATATTCTACTTAAAAGTCACCTTTGTGAAGTTTAGAATTATTTCTGAGACTCTATTCTCTGAAAGCCATTTTAAAAAGCTCATTTGGCTTGCACAGAACAGTGAAAGCCAAGGTCGTAGCTCTCAAAAGACTTTCCTATAAAAACAAAGATTAACTCACACATGTTAAAGTAGTAACAGAACACTAGCTCTTCAATTTTCTCTTTGAAGTCAGCCTCCCTATCTTAAGGGGTCCCTGTAGCTCTCATGCAATAACCTTTATTAAAACATTCTCAGGACCACATTTTCTCCTTTACTTTCCTGACACTCCCTCCAAAATCTAAACATGAGGGGAGGGGGGTTTGGTGCCAGTCATACTTCTGGCACCAACTGCAATTTCTGAGCACTCCAAATTAGCAAGAAGAAAACACACAGGTAGAAGTATCAATGTATTTAGCCACGGATACAGAATCTTATCAGAAGAGGACCCACATGGAGCCTCCATCTGAGCAAAGGCAGCACAACTCAGCAGGATCTTCTTTGCCCTCAATGGTCAGTAACATTAAACACACAAGTTAGGGTCTTATCAGATTGGAGAAGCTTGTTTCTTGCATGCTTATAGCCACCATGCTACTGTCTTGTACAGACAGTTGCACTTGTTATTCAACTACTGTCTCAGTTTCGTACCTGCTCTTAGGCTCCACTGTGAGTTCCAGGGCTGGGAACCTGCAGACCCCATCTCCCCTTTGCCAGCGGGTGCCCTGTTAGGCTCTACCAATAGGGGGAGCTGGAGGGACGCTAGGTTAGAGGGAGGAGCGCTCCCTTCCTTTCACTGCCATATCCCACCAGCATCACCCCCACAGCAATAACTCCACCAGGCAGCAGCAGTTATAGGATTTGGTTCCATTTCCAGCTTCTTTCCACACTGCTAGAATCAGACCCCTTGCACCATTCAGAGGTACCAGCACCATCCAGGTAGAGCCCCCTCCTCAGAGATTTGATCCCCAGACCCAGAGGAGGACTAAGGTCCCTGCTCCAAGCTCCTGGGGTATTGGTACCAGCCAGGCAGAAACCCCTCCTCCAAAAGTCTGAGTCCCAATAATGTGGGATCCTCCTGGGGCTTCTGGATTCTGGTAACAACCTAGTCCCTTAGATCCCCCAGTCCTAGGATGGCACCTGCTTTATGCAGTGACTGCTCTGTGTTCCCTCCATGTTACCTTGATGCTTTTTCTATCTTCCATTGTTTACCAATTCCCTACATCCAACTCCCCCTGTAGAAATAACTAGTGTAGTTTCCACTTTACCAGCTAGACTGATGACAAAAGTATATCCTTTTGTTGATTCTAAAACTTAACACTTTAAAACATTGTGCCATTCACCACTTCACAGACTGACTTCATCTGGGAATTGGTGAAGGAGGAGAAGAGATTTACTTCCAACCATCCCAGGCCAGGGATGCTAGGCCTCAATCAGCTAGTAGGGAAATAACTGATCGCATATCTGAGGAAATACTACCAGGTTGAAAATGTCGAACCACCAAAGAACTCCAGAGCCCTGCACAACCATGAAAACATATCCAGCTTTGTACATGTCTTATGGGAGCACCTTCTTTGCCATCTTGCCTCTACACATACACTTCTGTTCCCCCCACTTGCCAATCTCAGAATAAAGTAAATTGGTAAAGGCTGGAGTTATAACCACCCAGCGGGTATGTGCCTTCTGACAGAAAGGAAATGAAATGCAGCATTTCTTAAAAAGCCAATTATTTCCAACCTGTTCCATTAGAACCAAACATGCTAAATGAGCATGTAACATATTGACTTTTGTGCCCTGTGGCATCTGGGGCCATAAATGTCCTGCTTATCATAACACTCATCTCCATAGCTCTTACAAATCAGGACCCTCCCCAGGAGAGCACACATCACCCATTCGTAATTTAGAATGGCAAGAAGACAGGCTACCTGATGTAACAGAGCTGGTCTCCCCTGCCCTGCGCACTTCTGCTCATTTGGCTGGACCTGCTGCACCCACCCACCTGACCATGGGTGAGTCAGGAAGCTTCCCCACCTATGTCTGAACAGATGGCAGACCATACCATGCAGGCAGTGTCATTCCCTGTGAAAAGGCAATCAGGCTGCCAAGGGGATTACCCAGGCCAGCAGACAGTGAGGGGAGCCTTGATGAAGCCCAGTGAAAATGATCTTTGGAGGCACCAACCTGCATTCGAATCTTGGTACTCCCTACAAGGCTTTGAAGGAGTTATTTAACCTCTCTGAGCCTCAGTTTCCTTCCCTGGAAATTGGAGTTGATAATGCCTATTATACATTTAGTGTGATGATTAATAATATAATGTGTACAGAGCTGCTTATATAGTACCCAGCAGGCTCTAAGTGCTTGAGAAAAAGTAAGCATTATGATGTTTTGTGTTTTATAAATATTGACTATCTAGTGGGTTTCAGATTGCTGAGAGACCACACACTTTCAGTGTATCATATCACCACTTCTGCTATAGGTATAAACAAAAGGCAGAAACATTAATTTCCTGAGTTCTTTAAAATGATCACTTGCAGGACGCCTGGGTGGCTCAGTTAAGTGTCTGCCTTCAGCTCAGGTCATGATCCCAGGATCCTGGAATGGAGTCCCGCATTGGGCTCCTAGCTCAGTGGGGGAACCTGCTTCTCCCTCTCCTTCTCCGTCGGGCGGGGGGGGGGGGGGGGGGGGGGGGGGGGGGGGGAGGAGATGCACACACATGCATGCTGACAAATAAAATCTTTTTTAAAATATAAAAATAAAAAAAATAAAATGGTCACTTGCTCTGCCCCCTCTGGAAGATGCATATCCTCATACTCTTCTCCCTACTGTTCTCCCTCATCCTCCCATTGTTTGCTGCAAAGCTCCTAGAGAGCAGGTGGGAATGGGTTTCCTAAGCACTTCCTGTAGTAGTACACTCTCCACTCCTGACAAGTTTTCTCTATTTCCTGCTGTCTATTGGTTGAATCCTAATGGCTCTGCCTCCTAATGATCGGTGAAGAGCAGAGGCTCTGCTTCTCCCAGATCCAGTGGGGAAAACCCAAGGCATCCAGCAGAGGTGAGTACAGTATTCTCAGCTCCCACCCTGAACTTTTACACAGGTGTGGCATTTGGGATTCGCCAGGGAAGCTACATAATTACTTAGAAAGAATGCAGTCTGATTGTTCCTTTCTCTCCAAGTGCAATCTCTCCTAATAACATCACCCAACTGAATGCCTCCTAATTCTGTCGGAATGCATTTTAATTATCACTGCTTCTTATGTTGGTGAACTGTCGCTGGAGTTTTTCATTTGTGATGGAAAACAGGGAAGCCATAAAGTATTTTGGTGACAGCTCCCTGATTAGGCAGCATTGCGGCAAAACAAGTTGTCACAATAAAACTGATTAATCAAGTTGTCAGAGTAAAACAAATTAATGCCACAAAAACCTTTGCTAGAAATTACCTCTGTATCTCGGGGTATTCAACTGATGGATTCCTTCAATTAGCAGAAACTTCTATCTCATGAGCACTTCTGAGTCTGCACTTAGGATCTCAGTTGGGCCAACTGCCCTGTAGCAAAAGAGTAGGTCTCTGAGAACCCAGGGACATATTTGGAAAAGACAGTCATTGGCTTCATTTTCAAGATGCTTCATTCCTAACTACTTGGGAGACTGTTAGGACCAGAAGTATAATCTAAAGCTAAAATGTTCTAATACAACATAAATACAACAGTCATTACCTACAGTCCTACCAGGGGGTCTAGATTTAATTTGTTAAGAAAGTTTGGGGGTTTTTTGTTTTTTGTTTTTAAGATTTATTTGAGAGAGAGAGAGAGGAGGAGGAGCAGAAGGAAAGAATCTCCAGCAGACTCCTGCTGAGTGCAGAGCCCAACACGGGATTCCATCCCATGACCCTGAGATCATGACCTGAGCTGAAATCAAGAGTCGGAGGCTTAACCAACTGAGCCACCCAGATGCCCCTGTCCATTAAGATGTTTAATCACAGTTCTCTAGTTGGAAGGACACTGCAGTTCTTGTACACTCCTATTCCAAGTAAAGACTGCCCGTCCTGGAGATGTCAATCACAGGACCTGTCCACTACAGTTTCACTGTAACACAGATGATGATGTTTGGTCATACAGAGTCCCAGCCCCTCACAATCAGAGGTGATGGAATAGAAGTAGGCATAACCAGTGATCCTGGTATAAACTGGTGTGTTGGGCCAATCACATTCCATCTCTCATGATTTCAACCACAAAATACTGATGGAATGGGCCAGTTAGCTGTGGGAGCTGAAGGTGGGAAAGTACCATAAGGTAACACAGAGCCAAGGTGGGAAAGTACCATAAGGTAACACAGAGCCATTAAGTATCTCGGCAAGCATAGGTTTGAGGTAGAGAAAAGATACAGAGTAGGGGAGGAAATCAGTGGATAGCAAGAAGAGAAAGAGAGAGCAGCTGGGAATCAACACCAATTGCTAGAGCAGCCTCCATTCTAGAAGGATCAGGTTTTATTCTAACTTATAGTCTTAGAATAAAATCCCCTTCACTTGAGAAAGTGTCTTGCAAACACTGTAAAAAGCACAGGGGGAACTGTGAGGGGAAAAGAGAAAATGGGCGAGAAAGGGATGTATGAGAGTGACTGGTATTCATCAGAATAGATACTACCTGGAATGCCATCAGAGTATATCACCTGCGTAAGTATTTGTCAACTGGTGCCAGTCTATGGGATCCAAACAGCAATGCCAGGCTTCACAAATTACCTCTGCATTGAACAGAGGCCTAAAATGGAAAACACTGCTTCCTGGCCACCCCCAGAAGCTTCCCCTAGACACCAGTCTTTGTAACTGGAATAGGCAGATACTTGATGCAACAAAACCAATGTCTAGCAGGAGCCTCCAGGCCTTGAAGTCACTGAGCACACCATTCCTCTCTCTGACATTAGAATACCACCCTCAGGAGACTGGCCGTACTGCCTTTGAGGGCAGAAATCCACATTCTAGAGGAGAGGAGTGATACAGGCTGTGGAGAAGAAAAGGTATTGTGACCAGGTCTAGTCCCAAATAATATTCTAGGATTAAACGAACTTTGGTTTTTTCCCCTCAGCTTCCTAAGGAATAAAAGGTCAGAACCTATACAGAGATGGAACCCTCATTCCACTGTAAAAATATATACCACTATATTCTCCACCCTTTTTTTTTTAAGGATTATTATCTTTAATTTGAAAAACAGTCTTGCAAAGCAAGAGGAAAAAGACATACAAACTTTCAGATAAAATGAACAAAAGGCAATTCACACAAGAATAATACAAATGGAAAAAAGAAATGTTTATCTCTCCACCCTTTCATAAAGCACCCCCTCCACCTCCTAGCCTTAATAGCACCAGAATTTCTCTCCCAGGAAGATGACCCCCTCCCCCCACCTCACCCCCGGCTGGGGCCACCCAGCTAAGCTGAGAGACCCACTTTTTTCACTGTGGTTTTCTGAACAGGACCTGTTGCTTTATACCACCTTATCTTAGCTCACATTGTTCCCTCTGCCTGAGATGCTCTTTCTGCCACTCTATGCCACCCTCACTCCCATCTGTCATGAGTAATTTATGTCTCTTTCTCTGGAGCCTTTTCTGACCACCTCCTTCTGTCATAAGCCCTGCAGAAGTTTCTTTCATAGACACACTGAGCATTTATAGTCGTTTGTTTATCACTCCCCACTACACTAGGAGCTTCCAGAGGGCAGAGATCCCATATTATTCATCTCCACATCCTCTAGCAGTGCCTGACACACAGTAAATGCCTAACAAATATTCACCAAATAAAAGAAAATGAATCCAAGTGGCTAATCGAGGACTCTAACCTAAGTCTTGCAAGGCAAAACCCATGGTCTTTCTGCCACAACAATCAGGCACACCCAATGACAACAGTTGAACCAACAAATGCGATGTCAGAGAAGCAGGATGGAAGCAGAAAACCACCTGTTCTATTCTGCCCTAATCCTCACCTGCCTCTGTGGAGCTACGCCAAAGGCATCAAGCCCCAGGCAGCATCCTAGAAGGTGCTGAAGCTAGTGCCCATGGCCCTGGACCTCTTTAGCTCACTATAACATTTCTTATGTATCAGGTATGAAGTACAAAATCACCTAATATTCAAAAAGGGAGGAAAACTAAGATCATATGGTTCCTCTTCTTCATTTTAAACATGAAGGACCAGAGGCACAGAGAAATGAAGGAAATTGTCCTAGGTCACCCAGCAACTTAGGAGTAGAGCTGACTCTACACCTCCATCTCCTCCCTCCTGGTCCATTATTCCTTTTTCTGTACCCTGCCTCTCACGAAGTTGGCAACAGGGGATCATACCCTAGACTTCATTAAATCCACAGGACTAGAATCAGGAACACACACCCAGATGTCACAGGAAGGAACCTCTGCTTCTTCTTCCCCAACCCTAGCCTCGGACTCAGACAAACCCAGACTTAAATCCAATTGGTACCACCTACTAGTCTAGTGAGGTGCTACAAGTGAGCTAACCCCTCTGAGCCTCAGATTCTTCACTTACATACTGAGGGTTTGATATCCTTCTCTAAGTGTTGATGTGAAAATAGATAACACGGTCTACGCCAAAGCTCTTGGCAAGAGTTTAACATGCATTAGGTGCTTAATAAATAAACATCTTAAATTGGTTCTACATCCTAAGATTCATTTTGAAAGGTGGTTTCTTCGAAAAGTTTACAGTCCTCCTTCAAAGCATTCTGCCAAAAGACACACTTGATCTGCAGCCTTTTGTTCTAGAGTCTTCCATGTTTTTGCCCAAGTCAAAGATGCTACTTCTTTAACGTGACAGACATTTCACTTTCATAAGTTCTTTTATAAACTCACTAGCATCACAAAATAATTTTCTCAGTTGAGGGAGTAAAAATCTATTTCATAGAGAATGGAAGAAAAGCATTTCATTATCTTCATAGCTTTTTTGTACTTTCATTTTCTGTTCTAAATCCGTGTTCTGATACTTATAAATTGGTCATGTGCTTTTGCTACTACCCGGTTACTTTTTTTTTATTAATTAAGTTTATCTTTTCAAAGAATTACAGGCACATAGTTTGAGGAAATAGTTCTATAAGGCTTATTATTAAAAAACAGCATGTCCCTCCACCACAATCCCCATTTCATTTCCCACTCCCTGGAGGCAATCACTTTCAACTCTTACCTGACTTTCTTTTGAATTTATTGCTATGTCACTAAATAACCTGCTTGGAATTCTACCTTATTGACTTTTAGACTCTACTGGCTCATCTGAAAGATGAAGAGTTAACTCCTCAACCTCCTCCAGATTCCACTGCATAGGTGCACACTTTCCCACCTCCCTCACGTTCTCCTCCTGCAGCCAGAAGTACATTTGGTTGGGTCGACATTTAGTTTCTACATTCCTGTTAGGATACAAATGCTTTTCACAGCCAAGTCATTTGTATACCATTATTGCTCTTCCATTCCTGCACAACACTGCTTGCTCTGTACTTAATAATGGTCACGTTGGTTCTCAATGTACTTATCAATAGTTCACCCCCAAAGTCTCCCCCAGTTGTGTAAATCCCCTGAATACATTCAGCCACATTATGTGTTCTGTCATTTTCTTTTGTCCAAAGAAAAAAATCGCTCTGGAGTCTTCTGGCCTGATACACAACTGTCATCTTGGGCCCTCCCTTTCACCAGTATGCCGAATATTTCCTTCACCTTCGTCTTGGGTTGGAGTCCATTTCTTGGATGCGAAGTCTTTGTTTTTCTTGCATTACTTCCTCGTCTTGGTAAGCGCACCCTTTAGTGGCTTCATAGTAAAAGAAAGGATGCACACAGGAAACAAACTTTTTGAGGTCTTGAATATCTAAAAATATCTTTAATTTTAATCAAGTATAGAATTCTTGGTTGGAAACTATTTTACCCTCAAATTTTGAAAGCATTGCCCCATTTTCTTTTAGCTCTCAGTGTGGTTGTCCTTGATGTTCTGAAATTTTACAATAACGGATCTTGCTCTATTTCATCCACCATGCCGATTCTGAAAATACATTCATTTTGAGGAATTGTTACTGAATTTTTTGTGATTATTTTTTCCCATCTGATTTATTCCTTCTAGAGTTCCCATTATTCAGATGTTAGACTCCCAGAAGTCTTTTGCTTTACTTTGCTTTCCTAGCTTCCTGCTCTACCACAGAGAGATTTATCCAACTTTTTCTTCACTCATTCCTTCTCTCAAATTTTTGCTGAATATCTACTATGTACAAAGCAATGTTCAAGGCACAGGAAAAAAAAAATAGAAAAGGCCATAGAAAAAAAAAAATCCCTGTCACCATTGATCATACAGTTTTTAGACCCTACTATTGAACCTTTGTCTCTGCTACCACATTTTCAATTTCCAAGAGCTGATTGTGATCAATTCTTCATAGCATCCTATCTTACCTCTGAGTATTTGATAGACTTGACATTTTTTCCTTCTTCCACAGTACCCATTTCCTCAAAGTTGCTTTTGTTGGTTTTGGTTTATGTCTTTCATATTACACGTTTTCCCCAAATATCCGTGTCTGCTCATATTTCAGAGTGGCATGCTAACAGATCAAAAGCTCTGTGTATGGCTGGGGCCTGTCAACCTTGGTTTTCACAACTGATAAACAAAAGAGGTCTGCACTATCCATACAGAACCCTTGGTGTTAGTCTCTTTAGGTCTTTCCTTTGGACTGGTCAGATTTCCCAGAAATATCTTAAGACAACAACATTCAGTATATTACTTTTACTTTATCTCCCTATGTGCAGTAATCTTCCCTTCAACTGCCCTGTGTTGTTGGTATAGAGACTCTGTTTGACTTAGCATGGTTAGAGATGGACATTCTTCCAGCTGCACAGATAATAATGTTATCTATGGCTATATAACAAATTACCTCAAAATTTAGTAATTAAATATCTCAGTCTCTGAGTCAGGAATCTGGACACAACTCAGATCATGCCTCTGCCTCAAGGTCTCTTACAAGGCTGCAACAAGATGTCAGTTGGGGCTGCAGCCTTATCTGAAGGCTCAACTAGAAAAAGATACTGGCAGTGCCCTGGATTTGATCTTTGCTCAGAAGATATTTCTTAATTTTATAACTGTTTGCCATCCAGAGGCAGAATTTTCGAATTTATCAAAGTCATGGCTTTTTTCCATTTATTAGTACTTCCCTCAATTTATCTGTCCTCTTGCTTGCATTTTACTATAAACAACAAGAAGAAAGCAGGCAGCACCTTCAACACTTTGCTTGGTCACTCAGTTCATTAGACTCATCTTCCACTTCCCTATCACTGCAGGCAAGAAGGTTAAGTTTCTGCCATGACATCAAATATCTTCCTCTAGTTCCCATAATGGTATTCCTCCACTTCCCTTTGAGACCTCACTCACCAGCAACATCAAAGTTCAGTTTTCTACTGTCTGATCAACTTAACTTAGGATTTTTCTAATACATCAAAAAATCTGGGGCGCCTGGGTGGCTCAGATGGTTAAGTGTCTGCCTTCGGCTCAGGTCATGATCCCAGGGTCCTGGGATCGAGTCCCGCATCGGGCCCCCTGCTAGGCGGGGAGCCTGCTTCTCTCCCTCTGCCTCTCTCTCTCTTTCATGAATAAATAAATAAATAAAATTTAAAAAAAAAAATCTTCCTAGGCTTCATCTGCTGGCCAGTTAGGTAGCCACTCCATGTTTTTAGGTATTTATTATGGCATCACCCCATTGATGGTACCAAAATCTATATTAGGTATCTGTTGCTGAATAACAAATTATCCCAAACTTAGAAGCTTGAAACTTTTATTATCTCATCTTCCCTATGGATCTAGAATCCAGATATGGCTTAGCTGGGTGCCTCTGCCTCCGGGTCTTTCAAAGGCTGCAATCAAGGAGCCAGGTGAGGCTGCAGCCTCGACTGAAAACATAACTGGGTGAGGATCCACCTCCAAGCTCTCACACATGCTCTTGGCAGGATTCAGCTCCTCATGGACTGTAGTTCTTTGCTTGCTGTTGGTTAGGGGCTTCCCTTGATTCTCTGCCGCATCTCTGCCTCTCCATAGAGCAGCTCACAACATAGCAGTTGGCTTTCCCCAAAGCAAATAAGAGAGGGAAGCCCAAGGCAGAAGCACAGTCTTTTTTATAACCTAGTCTAAGAAGGGACATGCCATCACTTTTCCCATATTCTATTGGGAAGTTGTGAGACACTAAGTCCCGCCCGGGGGGGGGGGGGGGGGGGGGTGCCGGGAATTACACAAGAGCAGCATGAAGACCAAAATATAGGAATCACTGGCAGTCATTGTGGAGCTGTCTACCACAGCACTATACAATAGTAGAATAATCACAAATAAAAGACAACATGAGCCCAAACAGTGAGAAGTCACAGAATAACAAACACACAAGATTGTAAAGGCCTGCTCTTCAAGGTAGTTATTGCCAGTTTCACATTCTGGGCTTTGCAGTATTGACACACTGGGCTGTTTTGTTTGTTGGTCATGCAAGGTTTCCAAGATCTCTAAAATCTAATTATGGTTATTGTACAACCATTTTTCAGGATATTAAATTTGAGTAATATATAACTGGGGGAAATATTGTAGTTTGGAGGAGAAAAATACATGCCAAGAAATGTAATCATGACATCCATGAAATCCAGGACATAGAAAGAACCTCAATGTTCTAAGGTGGCACTGACAGCTCCTGCCGTGACTTGCCCAGCTTTCCTGCTGGTCTCTACTTCATCCTGACTTCTGTTCATGAGATTTATCACGGACTAGCATCTAAGCCATTCATCCATTCACTGGTCAGCCACAAACTACTAACTGAGCACATGCTGTGTGCTAGGCCCTGCACCAAACACCCCAGAGAATTAGTCATAATCCCGGCCCTTCACAGCAGTCTGATGGGGGAAGTAAACAAGTAAACACATACAGAACCTTCGAGGGGAGTGGATGGGGTTGGGGACAGCATTCCAGGTGGTGGGCATGGCAAGGGTATAGCAGGGCCAAAAATTGTTGAAAAGTTCCACCCAGATTAGATCAATGGAAAGAGGAAACTTCTGGCTGGCTGTCTTAATCTCATGAAGACTTTTGTCTACCTGGGAGCATACATGGAAAGTTTAATGGTCAGGGAGGACTTTCTGGTTCAGTGCTGTCAAAAATTGCCATGGAATCCATTTTTTCATTCATTCTCTTTCTGTTTCAGCCATGTTAATCTCTCACTTTCCCCACTAAGCTTTGCTCCACTTTCATTTTTGGATCCTTGAATATGCCATTCCCTTTACCTATGACACTCCCTATTGCATCTGCCTTCATGTTGCTAGCTCCCACTCCTTCAGTTCAGCTTGGAGGTTACTTGCTCTGGGAACCCTTCCAGAACCACTACCACCCACAAACCAGAGTGGTCCTCATCAGCCTCAGAGCTGTCCCTGTTCTAAAACTCTTCATCCTTTTTCCATGTTTGTCTTTCTAGATTGCCA
Source organism: Mirounga leonina (assembly GCF_011800145.1). Classification (NCBI taxonomy): domain Eukaryota; kingdom Metazoa; phylum Chordata; class Mammalia; order Carnivora; family Phocidae; genus Mirounga; species Mirounga leonina. Next base: position 9,016,524 of record NW_023270387.1, on the reverse strand, counting down.
ATTTTAAGTTCCTTGAACACAAGGGTGTTGTCATCTTCATCATCAAATTCCCAGAACCTAGCAGAGTATATGGCATATGGGAGGACACAGGTGAATGGATGAATGAATAAACAGCATTCTCTGTCCCTGGAAATGGCTACATGGCCATTTGATGGGAGTGCTCTAGAGAAAATTGTGGATGAGGCAACGGGGGTTGGTGCTTCAAAGTGGACTACATGAAGTTTTAGCTCTGTTCCAACTCTATAGCTTTAGAATATAGCAAAGAATAAAGCAATAGTAGCTCCATCCTTCTCATAGAAGGAAAATATTCTGCTCTTTCAATCGCCTAAAGAAGTTCAATAATTTAGTATTTCGGTATTAAATCAACCCACAAACAAGACTAAATACAAAGGAAATTATTTAAGATAAAATGAAAGGTCAAATGTGGCTATTGGTTTATTTCTTCACTGATGCCCTGAGAAGGTAAATAAAGCTCCTGATTGAGAGAACCACTAAGAACCCTTGTTCAGAGTTGAACAAATTCTGACTCTCTTTTAAGTCCCTGGGCTCCCCACCTGGGGCCTCACTAGTTGGGGTAGGGGGGTGGGTTGTTCTTCACAGCATCTGGCTCATGACTGACCTTGAGAATACAATGAAAGTTGTGAAACTGACCCCCAAAGATGCACATGCATTTAAAAACCTGCTTACTATTTCAGAGTCTCCCTCATCCCCCTGAAGCTCATGCACAGACTTCAAGCTGAGAAGCCCTGACCTAGCATGAAGTAGTTACCAAGATTCACAGACAGCTATGTGAGCTGTGTGCTCTTGAGAACTTAGGTCATTTTTAAAAAAGCATGATTTCTCTTTCCTTCTCAGATCCTTAGGATGACAGCAACAAAAGCAGACGTGACAGCAACCAGCTGCACCAAGCCACTAACAGATACTGAACAATATGGAAAGAGCATATTGCAAACTTCTTGAGGTCTGGGTCTGTGTCTGCTCTATTTATTGCAGCATCCCAAGTGAAAACAGAACAAAAGGGAAAGACTGGTGGAGATTTAAGAGAATGGAGAAGAGACATTGATGACGAGAAAGACAGTATTACAAAGAGAACCAGGAAAAAGTAACAATATGTAGAGAGACAAAGACACAGGAAAGTCATGGGGAACTGGGACCCAGGGCATTAAGTTTCATCACCTCAGGCATGGCATTCCCCACAATTAGCTGCAGAACTGCCATGAAAAGACACTAAGCTGGCAACTGTAAAACTGTTTAACTTGTTAGGACTTAAATCAGTAAGAACCAGTGTAACATTTGTGCTTCGTGTTCCTCTTATTTACACAAAAGACAAACTTAAGAAAAACACTATTTCTCCAGCTTTAAACATTTCCTCCAGGGAGTTGAGATCCTTCAAAGTCAACAATGAAGTGGTGAGGGGGGAAAAAATTAAGCACATTGGCAAGGCTATATTTAGATCCAGCTCAAAGACCCTCTTTGCTTTCTCCTCATCTCCAGCTGGCTCCAATCCTCAGTAAAACTCAATTCAATTGCCACCGATTCACAGCTTCTTGTTGGGGCTTCTGGCCTGTCTTCCTGGGGGAGCCAGGAAGGGTGGCTGGAAAGAGGAGGACAGCAGCTCTGGGGGCAAAGGTCTCCTCCAACCCCACCCCTCCAGAGCAGACATCCCTCAGGCAAACCCATGTTGACTAACACTGGGGTGTCCTACCCTGCCTTTAAGGCTCACCTTGGGTGTCCGGAAGCCTTCTCTAAACCTTTGCAGGCCAAGGAGGTGGGAAACGCACACCCAAAGGCTGGTTTTGGGTCCCTTTCTGGTGTTCAAGATGTTGAAGCACAGATGTGGTGGGTCCTCCAGTGGGAAATTCCAGATTTCTCTGGGTCTTCTGGTAGGAGTCATGATTAACTGTGCTGACAACACAGGAGCCAAAAATCTGTGTATCATATCTGTGAAGGGGTTCAAGGGACAACTGAACAGACTTCTGCCGCTGGTGTGGGTGACATCGTGAAGGCCACAGTAAAGAAAGGCAAACCAGAGCTCAAAAAGAAGGTACATCCAGCAGTGGTAATTCAACAACGGAAATCATACTGGCAAAAGATGGTGTGTTTCTTTATTTTGAAGATAACAGGGGTCATAGTAAACAATAAAGGTGAAATGAAAGACTCTGCTATCACAGGACCTACTAGTAGCAAAGGAGTGTGCAGACTTGTAGCCCAGGACTATATCCAACGCTTGACAGCATTGCCTGATTCTTTGGTGCATTTGTTTAAAAAAAAAAAAAAATTAGAAATTATTTGCTAAAAAAAAAAAAAAAAGAGCACAGGGCTGACTTTTGAATCCCAGCTCTGCCTCTTACTACCTATGTGGCTTAGCCAGTTATTTAGCCTAAGTTCCAGCTTTGTTATCTGTAAAATGGGCAGAATAAAATCTGCCACATAGGGTTGTTGCAGCACACGTGACTGTTGGAGGAATGCACTGAGCATAATACCTGTTGCACAGCAGAAATTCAGCAAAGGTGAGCTGATATGATTAAACCCCCCACTCCCACAAAATGTTGAGCTATGCCTACATCTGAGGACATAACCACACTGGATTGAAATGATCAAGGCAGGCCTGTTTCACAACTACCAAGGGGAAAAAAAAAAAAAAAAAAAAGAAAAGGCTACTCTCCATCTCCAGCACCTGTCACACTACGGGTGCTCAGAAATGCTTTGGCAAATGAAAGAAGTTAGAAGCTATGACGGAAAAACTTTTTCTCCTTGACTTCCACACGCTCGAAATCCTTCTGGCCACCAAATGCCACGGGGTTCCCCAGGCAATTCTCCAACACCAGCTGGCTGTCCTACGATTTAACTCAGTTCTGCTGCTACCCACCTGGAGGGCCCGTGGGATTCCACGGGTTGAGGGCTCCGACCCACGAGACCGCCCCCACCCCACTTGAGATGCCAACTGTTGTCAGCTGTGCTTCTGACCCGACGGCTACAGGTCAGAGGTTCCCAGCACCGCCCCCGCCTCAGAGTCAATTAATCTGCTCAAGTGGCTCACAGAACTCAGGCGAACAGCTGACTTACTAGATGACTGATGCGTTTCCAGTTGACTATAACTATTGGAGGATATGCAGTGGCCCCCCCCTTATCGGCGGGGACACATTCCAGGACCCCAAGGGGATGCCTGCAGATAGAACTGAACCAATACAGACTTTTGTCCCCCACACGTATGTACGTGCGATAAAGTTTAATTTATAAATTAGGCAAAGGAAATCAACAATGACTGGTAATAAAATACAACCAAACTATGCTGTAATAAAGGTTACGTGCATATGGTTTCTGTCAGAATAGCGGTGGTCCGGTACTCACCGTTCCTCTCCTGAGGGGACGTAAAGCGCCTACGTGACAGGATGACGCCAAGTGAATGACGCAGCCACGCTGAGGTCCGGCAAGGCCACTACTGAGCTTCTGCTTATTCGGCTGCGGGACCTCCGTAAACCCCAAGTAACTAAAGCTGTGGAAAGCGAAACTGCCGGTAAGGGTGGCCAGAGGGGGCAACCACTGAAACTCAGAAACAGCCAAATGGAAGAGACCTCAGTCCACGTGGGAAGAAGCGCTTCCTCACGGTCTCCTAGCGCCTCGGCATTTGCCACCCAGACGCGCTCCTCGGCTTTTATAAAGGCGCCATTTTATGACAAGATTGATTACATCATTGGCCAATGGCGACTGAGCGCACCTCTAGCCCCTCCCACTTCCCCGCCCCCTCGCCTGAGGTTGGGGAAGGGTGTGGCAGAAAGTTCCAACCCACTAATCACTTGGTTGGTTCCCCTGGTAACCCATCTCCACCTGTAGTTACCTAGAGGCTTTCCAAAAATCACCTCATTAACATAAAGTCGGTGTGGTTGACAGGGGCCTGTTGTGAATAACAATATTCCTTTCGCCTCCATTCCTCTTATCACTTAGGAAATTCTAAGGGCTTTAGGAGCTCTGGGCCAGAAACAGGATGAAGACCAAATATAATAAATCACAATATTACAGGAGCATACTACACATTGAGCCGGCTCACAGTTTCCCTATCAATTTAGACTCAGGACAGACCCGAAGAACGTACTCTGGCTTCTGGAAATTTCTCTGTAACATGATATTCTTTGTGGTTGATCCTCTCCCTTCTTTGCCTGTTCAATCCGCTTGCTGTTTGAAACTAAATCCGGCACTTAGGGGAAGTGAGTGATCCCCTGCCCCAGCTTAGGGTCCATGAACTTGGTAAAACCTTCAGCAGCCAGTGGAGGCAGAATTAACATTCGCAAGGGCAACCACTCTTAGCCAGCCAGCAGTCTGGGGTCCTCAGCTGCATGGACGATAACACGCCCTGTGCTGTCTTCAAGGCAGAAATGGCCCAAAGAACTACTCAACCGCTCCCGGAAATGGCCAAATGGCAGGTCAAATTACCCATAACTTTGAGGAGGAGGATGGCTGGATGACTCCAGCGCCTCTCTCGGGAGAAATGAAATTCAGAATTCAAGCGTCAAGAAAAGGAATCATAAAAAAAATCCCCTATGCAGAATTAACATCCTGCCCTAAAATGGGGAAGGACTGAGGATGCAAAAGTATCCTCGTATTAGCAGAGTGCATTTGTCAGGAAACAACCTCCTCCAGCTGGACCAGACTGTTTGCCTTTCAGATGATTCCTGTCAGGGCCAAACAATCCAGACATTTGCAATTATAGCATATCAATTTGTTTTTAAATTATAAGGCTGCCGGGAAAGGTTGACTCCTTGACGGAAATACGCTGCGCGGTGCTCTGGGGCAGCTGCTATGGAATGTGGTGAGACCACCAATCTGTCCAGACACAGAGAATTTATGCACCTGTGTGTGCAGCCCAGGTGGAACCACAGGGCTGGGCAAGCTCTGAGCTGGCCTTTCTCACTCCAAAATAGCATTGGGTCCATGTAAAAATGAGTAAACCTCATTTAAAATGGAGTCAGTCAGGAAGCCCTGAAGGGGGAGCCCTCACACACACCACTCATTGCAGCCTGCAGAACCAGCAGGAAGAAGGACGTTCACTCCCTACCCCAGCAATGATGCACAAACCACCACGCCCTCAAACTCCTGTTCTTGTCCAATGAACTTTTGTTCAACCCTCCTCAGTTTTCTCCTAAAACCTAAAAAAGCTGACCTTCCTTTTGTCTCTTCAGACTTGGCTATGATTCTTCCATAGTTTGCTTGTCCCGAATTGCAATTCCATCGCCATTCCTAAATTTATTTTGCTAATAAAATAGCAGGCTGTTTTGCTTTTTAGGTTGACATCTGCAGATGTCTAACATGGCCTCATTCAAGCACAGGTACAAGTCCCTAGAGGTGTCCTCCTCATAGAACCTGACATTTCCCCAAGTGTCCTTTCAGTGGCTGGGAGAGGTGCTTTTCTTCACCTGTTGTGTATGTTTGCATCCTCTGAAGAGATCCACGTGGGAGGGTATCCAAGGAGTCGGCCTCCCAGGCTCTCCTGTGTGGAACCCACCTTCCTCTTCATCCACACAGGAAGGGTCTTGTCTTGTCATCTGATAGAGATGAGTGTCGCCTCTCACCTGGAAGACCCCTATGGCCATCTTCACAGAACCAAAGCATAGCCTCTGTTCCAACAGAGTCAAGCTCCCCTTTAATGAAGGGCCCTAGAAAGTATCCTGGTAGTGTCAGAGGAAAAGGTGAGGGGACTTTACCTGGCTAATTTGCCCCTACCACCTGGTATAAGGGTGGTATAAGGTATAAATCAGGGGGAGGTTTACTTAACTACCCTCACTCCCCCAGCCATCTCTTCTGGAAGCTCTCACCATCCAGGGTCTCTCCTCTCCTCTCTGAGGACATTCCACCCCTTTCACATGGAAGGACTGCCCCAGTCCTGAATCTTTTCTGTGGAAACCTCTGATATCAGCTGGACGTCCGTAAAGTCATTCCCCAGCTGGGCTTCTGCTCACTGTTGGGGGTTGAGGGGTGGTAAGAGCAACGATTATCTCCTGAGCCACAACTGTGTGGTATTCCCAAGGCTGAGTCTGTTCCCAGTATAGAAGGTGGATCCAGCCCTGAGCCCTGAAGGAACATGGGCAGCCACACTCCATACCTGCTGGGTCAGCTATCTATTGCTGGAAATGCAAAGCCAGAATTAACAAATCTGATGCAGCCAGTGCCCCAAAGGAATTTTTTTTCTTCTTATTTTATTCTCACTTATTAAATTTTAAACAGCCCTCGAAGACTCCAGCCTAACACGGAAATCAAAGACAACAAAAACAATGTGTTTGTTTCCTATTAATATGGTAAGGCAGCCAGTCCTACTGCAGCAAAGCTGTGAGTTACTGGAAAAAAATCAACCATCTTCTCTGAGGAGACCCAGAGATCTACTCAAAGGTAGCCCCAGCTAGGCCTGCTATTCCACAAAGATCCCCACCACTCCAGCTCCTCAGAGTCCCAGCTGCCCGCATCTGCAGACTGCCAGGACAGGCCCAGAAGCCCTCAGATAGTTTCTGGCTCCCTGGGGAAGCTCAAGGGTTCAGGAGACTCCCCAAAAGAGCCCACTGCCAACCTACACTCTCTAGCACCAGCTGAGACACTGCAGACTTGATAGTTGGGGGAGGGAGGGGCATGCTTTAGGAATTTCCTGTAAAAATGGACAGGAAGCTTCTAGAAAGCCAGGTGTGGTCTCCAGGGCAGGCTTGAGGTCATTTGTACTACTGTCTCCATCCTCCCTACCTGAGCTGGGCTCTGCTGATGGCTGAAGCAACCTTTTAGATACAGGGACCTCTTGAGATAATATGGAAACAAGTTATGCAGATCGGTGGCAAGTAAAGTGGGCTTTAAACTGGGTGATCGTGTAACTCATCCAAATTACGATACTCTTGAGAGCAAGAGTGTTGTAAGTCATTAAGCCAACAATACATACAAATGTCAGATCATTATGTTGTACACCTGAAACTAATGTTATATGTCAATTACACATATAATGTTATATGTCAATAAAAAAATCATTAAGCCTAGACAACATGAGTAAATTGTGACTAGTTTTAGTCACAATTTACTTCCATCCCACTCCTGAGCTTTCAACCCACCCTAACTCTCTCTTCCAGCCTCCCCGTGCCTGGAGCCTCACCCCAAAGGCAAGAGGTCAGGATGGAGGAGGCATCTGGATGAAGTGCAGGCCAAGGACGGGATGAGGGTCAAACAGAGGTGATACATATTTGCTGGGAATTTTAAAGGGTATTTTCCCTTTAAACCTGGTTTGACAAAATGAGTAAAGCATCAGTTTCTATTCTGAATGTTCTCCCTTTGTGAATTTCCATGCCCCCCGCCATGACCAGGACAAAACAGAATTTTGTGGGGAGGAAGGTTCTGAAAGGGGAGGGGGGGACCCAATCAAGCCCCCTTCCACCCCAAGCTTATCTGGATCTCGCTCCATGCTTGTATTCAGGGCTTGGGGCAGCAGCTCTTCCCTCCAAGCTTCTGTTTGCTGATAACCCTGGGCCAAAAGAGGTTTGGATCCTCATGGGAGAAAAGAAACCAGAGGCCACTGGTCTATCACCCACTGGCAGCTTAAGCAGCTCAGAGTCATCCTAGGGGAGAGTGGGTGCTGAGCCCTGGACGCCGAAGCACTGAGCTTGTGTGTGTGTGTGTGTGTGCACTTGTGTATGTGTACTTCCTTGTATTTGTGCTGAAATGACACTTTTGGACAGCCTAGTTGGAGCAGAATTTTCTCTTTCAGTGCTTAAAGAGACAGGGAGAAGGAAAAACAGCAACAGGACAACCCCCTTCTCTCTTTAGCATAGCCTCAGAGGGGATCTTCCAGAAGCCCTCCCTTCTACTATGCCCTGAACAAATCATTGTGCAAAGGGCTCAAAGCCTGAGAAGATGGCCCAAATAGCTCCATGAGCAACAATCTAGGCACAACTGGCTGATCAGGGAATTGTTCCAATGGTGTGGGACAGAGTCCGAGTAGACATCTGAAAGGGGGGTTGCTAGATGACAGAATTCCAGAAGTCGGCACAATGCCCCTGCCTCCTGCAGACATCTGTTTGGGTGGGGGTAACTCCCTTACTTTCCAGGCAAAGCTGCTGAGGTTGACAACCTTAATCACCCACGTAGATGCCCAAGATCCAGGACTGGCAGCCCCATTGGCCACTAATCTCGTAGGAAGTTTTGGGTGATGCCAGCAGAGGCAATGGTCAACTAGCCGTCCCTTCAAGGAAACTAAACTGATAGTTCATTGACATGCTGTTGACATGAAAGACCAATGTGCTGGCCAGGTCAGGGTGGTCACAGAACTGAAACCTACACGGCAGATGTCAGCCCCCCAAGCCCCTGCCAGCTCATTGCCCCCAAGATCAAGCCCCAAAGGCAGCCCGTCCTGTCAGGCAGTGGAATACTCCAAAACGGAGCCACAAATAACAAAAGGAAGCCCTCCCGGGGCAGAAGCCACCTCAAGCCACAAATCCAAGTGCACAGGTGCCCTAGTGACACTAGTTGAGAAAACTGCTGCCAAATTCCACCTTGTTGCTAAGGCCCCAAAGGATTCTTTGCCACCAAGCCACAGCAGTGGCAAAGGCTGGGGGGGAGGCCAAGCGGTGTGCATACATTCAGACTGAATGAGGGCGGGCAAGTGAGAGGCTTTCCAGAGGGCTGGAGGGTGGCTGATGACCTGCACACTGCAGGGCACGGAGATGCTTCATGAGGTGTAGCACCCATGCTTCCACAGCTCATAAACCAGCCAGGCCTGAAGGCTGTTCCCATGGAGAAGCTCTCAGTACCATTCTGAGCAAGGCTGCCCTTCTGGAATCAGTGCACGGCCTCAGGCTGAGGGAAGGGATTGGGCATGTGTCCACTGGGATGTGTGTGCTGAAATAATTTTTCAAAATACAGCTTTACACCCTTGTCTCCTCACGTAGCTCTGCTTACCTGTAAAATTCTCCTACTTCCTCTTTGGGAACCTCTTTGGTACCTACTCTTTGAGCCCATGGAGTGCTAAGGGGAGGAACAAAGGGTACCCCAGATCCACACCTCCCACTCATGTCGCATAGCTTTTCCCATTATCTCTCACCTCCCTTCCTGCCTGGGCAGCCAAACCAAGAGACCTGGACCTCCTGCCATTTCCTGAGTCAGACCACATCCTGACACCAGGGCTCACCAGCTCTTCAATTCTGCTCCAACTAGGCTGTCCAAAAGTGACCTTCTCAGGTGCTTCAAAGGCAAAGCCCCAAGGCCCCTGCATGCAGGAAACTAGTTAATCTCACAAAGTGCCTGACTGAATTTCGCCCTGCTCTCCCAAGCACGTCTGAACATGGAACCCAGCATCTACACAGATCAGCAAAACATAGTGATTGAAGGAATAACCACTATCCTTTTTACAATATAGGATAACTGTCCAAAACACCTGTGCCTTTCCATCTGTGGTTTTCCCCAAATTGGCTCAATACTATTACTATTATGGGGAGCATCATGCTGGGTACAAAGACAGCAGGGACCACAAGGCTCACCAGCTTGGCCTCAAGTTGCTTCTAGGCGCTGACCAGGGATGAATCCAAATGATAATAGAGAAGGGTCCAAAGTACAGAAAACAGAGAGTCATAGGAGTTATAGGAGGGGCACGTGGGCTGGTTGGTTTGTCAGGAAAGCTTTAGGAAGAGTCCAAAAGTGTGCCCACCCTTTGGAGCGAGACGCTGTGATGGAGGGAACAGAACCTGCCATTGGACATCAGCAAAACCTGAGATCAAACCCTGGGCGTACCACTCACTAGCTGAGCAATTTTAGCCAAGTTGTTTAACCTCTGTGCCTTTTCTTCATCTCTAAAGTGAGGATAATAACTCTAGCCTCACAAGGGGGCTACAAGGATCAAATCAGCCAACATTTGTAAAGAGCCCTGACTGGCACACAAAAGCACTCCATGAATATTAATTTATTAATTCTGAGCATTGCACTAAAGTCGTCTCAGCATTAACCCCACACAGTCTTCCTTCTGAGATGCTTCCAGGCTGAGAAGACAGGGCAGGGAGAGGGGAGCAGAGTTCACAGCTAATATTCCTGGCCAGGCATTGTTCCCCAGTGGAAAATGATAAACAGCTTTCACTTGATGTTACCCCAGAATCCTTCCCCCAGGAGCAGATATCACAGAGTTTAGAAGCAAACTGAAATGAACATCTAGAACAGAATATGCATGTACACACACACACGCGCGCGCACACACGCATGCTCCCATGCTCGCACCCACTCCCTCTTTGTAAGAAAGGTTGCCATGGAGATTAAACAGAGAAACAGCAAAGACACAGAGGAGCCACTCAAATGGCTATAATTAATTTAAAGCATTAGAAACAATTAAAATTGTATTAAAGCAAGTTCATTTGAACAAGGTGTAAATCGGGTGAGCTGATCACATCAAGCATGAACAAAATAAAGCATTGCTTTGGGGTGTTGGAACAGGCACCTTCAAAGGAGGGAAATAAATAATTGCACAGTATTCAGGAACAACAAATATGTAACCTAATTTATCTAATGTTTCTGAAAACAAGACGGTTCTCCAATAATTCCATTTCCTCTAGTACCTTTATGCCAGGTTCAAAAACAAGGACAGAAAGCTACCCCTTATCAAGCAAATGGATCCATCTCTCTTTTTCAGTCACTGTGGCCACAGATTGCTCACCAGTAGAGAAGGGGAGGCAGGGTACCAGCATCGTGGAACACCTACTGGACACCAGCCACTCTCCTGCCACTTAACACCATCTGCCTCCTTTACTACTCCCTTAAACATCACAAGGAAGACATGAGTGGCCTGTCCTACCAACAGAGGACTCAGAAAGATTGGTGACATATTCAAGGTGTCACAGCAATTTGGCAGCCGAATGAGTACTTGAACTCAGATCTGTCCGGATTCCAAAGTACATGCACTTGCCACCATGTCGGACCACTTCTCATGGAAGAAACAGAAATGGGACATGGGACAATGGGCAACCAGTACCATTTTGAGTACTTACTGTATGCCAGACCCTGTGCTACACATTTTACAAACATCATCTGATTTGATTCCCACATGGACCCTTTGTTTCTCAGAGAAGGAAACTATAGCACTCACAAAGAACTTGCCCAAGATGACACAATCAAGGATGAACACAAAGAACTTGCCCAAGATGACACAATCAAGGATGAACAAACCAAGATTCTTGCCCTTCCCCCCTCCAGGTCTGCTTAACTCTTCAACATCTTGGCCCTCTGCATTTGCTCCATGCTCCTCAGCTCCCATAGCATGTATCACTACTGCCATGTGTCACAACCCGCTTCAGATTGAGTAGCATTTCATTTTTTCCACTTAGACAACTGGGAATAGCAGAGAAAACTTTTCACAGGAGGCCAATTTCAAGGAGGATCTTGACTTAGACATGTGAGATTTGAATGGGCAGAGCCCCTTCTTGTTCCTGAGACCAGATGAGCCTGAAATTTAGAGCTGAGATTGGAGAAACCCAAGACAAGGGAAAACACAAGGGGTATTTGCAAAAGGCAACCCGAGGCCACAAGGGCTAGCAGCAGACCCGCTTGTGCAGGGAAGACAGGCCTGTGGCCAGGAGAGTGGTGCCGAGTGTCAAATCCAATGATGAAGGGAGAACAGAAGTAGGAGAGGAAGCGAGATCGGCAGGAGGCACATCAAATGTAGGACAGAACTGGGAACAAGGAAGAGAAGTGGAGAGCTAATGCAAGGGGAGAGTGTATTCTGTGGCCCCTCTCTTCTTTAGTGTCTGACTTGTGTGTTCCAGGGACAGGTAAATGGCTCCAAGGAGCTCATCAGAAGGTGCCAGCCAAACATTAGCCAGGACTCTGCAGTACAGTCATATGTGTTGTTACAGTATTGAAATATGTCATACTGGCCATACCCAGCCAGTTCCCTGAACCTCACAAGAATGCCCATCACTCTGTGCACCCCAACCCTCCTCCAAGCTTCCTCAGGTCTCCCCACCTACCAGCAGCTACAAAGCTGACATCTGCTCCAACACCCCAGCATTGTTGTGATTTACAAGCCTGGGCCACTTCAGTAGGTCGATATTTGTGCATATCACCCCTTGCACTTTGATAAGGACTTACAAAAGTGACACACTGAATCCCGACCACAACCATGAGATGGACAGTATGATCTCAATTTTACTGACACTGGTTTGAGAGGTTAAGCAATTGGCCAAGAGAAGTGGCCATGGGAGACTAGGCTAAGAAGCTGGCATGAGCAGAGGGGAGAACCAGGAAAATGAATGGCTGGCATCTGCTCTCTCATGGCTCAAGGAACTGAGCTTGGAATTATTTCCTATGGGGAGAAATTCCATGGGTCACAGGCAGAATGCTAGGCCATAAGCTGCCTACAAAGAGGCCATCTAACTAGGTGTTTAATTAGCCCACTCCCTGGATACATTAAATAGAGATGGCCATGTAAAAGAGAGATTTATTGATCAAATGAAAAATCAGATGAATGATAGAAGTTGCAGGAGCACCTACAGCAACCTCCTGCCTGTGATTCCAGAAGGGAAGTGAGGGGGTAATAAATGGCCTCCACCCTACCTGACAAGGAAGATAAAAGGCCTGTCTGGGCAACTCGGGTCTCCAGAAATATTTATTCCTCCATGTAATTCATTAGTACACACCAATGTGGTACAAAAGCAATGTGTATTTCAGGTTATGATTTCCCAGAGAATAATTTCCTTTGCCTTCATAAACTATGGCGAAATATCCAGACCACCCACTGCAGAACAGTCTGAGCTGGGAGAAGTTGAAGCAGAAAAGAAGCAAGCTAGAGCTCACGATGTGGAAAACAGGGTCAAGCAGGAAGAAGAGGGTGTGGGTTCATTTACTGATTCATTCATTCTTTCAGCAAATATTTAATGAGCACCTACTATGTGCCAGACACTGTTCTAGGCACTGGGGGTATGGAAGTGAATAAGATAGAGACAGAGAGAGAAAGAGAGAGATAGTCCCTGCCCTCATGGAGCTTCTAACCTAGTGTGGGAGGCAGACAATTTTAAAAATACATAATATGATGTCAGACCATAAATAGGGAGAACGAGTGGAAAGATTCTGAGGCCAGACAGGTGACAGAGGCAGGTTCTGAACCCAAGTCCCCTGCCTCCAACCTGCTGTGCTATGCTGCCTCTCTGCAGTAGTCCAGGTGAGAGACCATGGCGGCGTGGACAGTGATGGAGGCCCACAGAAGTGGTGAGAAATGGCTGGATCCCGGTTACATTTTTAAATTAGTGCTGACAAGATTAGCATCCTAATTAAATAGGTTGGGAGATGAGAAGAAAATACAGTTTGAGACGGTTGCTTCGAAAGTACTGATTTCCAAGTTCTATGAAGAGCCAACCACAACCTCTCACTCAGTGGTTCACAGGCCTAGGGACTCAGCAGAGGTTTTCACAAACACAGATTCTAGGACCTCACTCTGCAGGCCTTGAAGGAGACATTCCAGACATGGGCCCAGGAACCTGCATCTTCAAGCCACTGGTCAGGTGATGTTGAGGCAGCTGGTCACTGGGCTGAGGATCCCTGCTCTTGGCCTTATGTCCTGACTCCTACAATGTGAGTGTTGGGGAACACCTGAGAGGTGACAGTGACACCTCAGCTGCAGATGAGGACTTCAAGGCCTGAGAAAGAAGTGGTCACACCCAGTCCATGATCTCCATCTTCCGACCCCTGGGCAGAGCTGTGTACCCTACCCCAGGATGACTCCTTCGGACAGCATCACATTGCTTACCTGCATCACTCCTTACACAGGCAAAGGACACTGAATGACCTCTGTGGGGTCAGAAGATGTGGGTTCAGGCCCTGATTCTGCAACCCACCAGCTGAGAGATCCAGGGAAAGTCACTTTACCTCTCTGCCCTTCAATTTTCTGGTTTGTAGAATCGGGACTTCAGGTCCTCACACTACTGTCATTAGAGTAAATGAAACAATACACGTGAAATGCTTAGCGAGACCTTAATGTTAGTTACTCTTTGCGATTTTATTACAATTCACTCGAATTTCCTGACTCCTGATACAACGTCTTTCTCCTATAGCATATTCATTAGGATTTTGATGCTTTTGTGTCTCCAAGATCAAATGCAGGTACTCCAGGAGGAAGGAGCAGCTCTAGATGCTACAAACCAACACCTAGAGGGGCCTGGGGGTGGATCAGCAGGAGGCGAGCCCACAGAGCAGGTGGGAAGTGGGGAGGGAGCACTGAAGGGCACACACTCCAGCCCTGCCACCAGTCCCCTGAGGATAGGTAACAATGGTGGAGGGCACTACATAGCCTGTGTCCTCAGGTGGCTGAACTACAATAACCGGTAATATCTGTGTAACAACTTGCACGTGACAAATACTTTCAATGGATTGCTTCACTTGAGCCTCAAGACAACTCTATCCAGGAGCTGTTCTTACTGTACCTCCAATTTTAGAAAGGAAAAATTGAGGCTTAGTCACACCATTTGCCCAGATAACACACTAACAAGCAATAGATCTGATTTTCGACTCACAATCTAACTCCTGTCTAGACCAGCGCTATCCAACAGAAAAAGAATGTGAGCTACTTTCGTGGTTTTTAGCTTTCTAATATCCACATTTTTAAGAAGAAGGAACACATGTCATTCATTTTAATCATATTTTATTTAGCCCAATACATCCAAAATACTATCATTTTAACATTTAACGTATAATCCATATAAAATGTTTAAATGGGATGTTTTTCATTTTTATTTTTAAAGATTTTATTTATTTCTTTGACAGAGAGAGACACAGCGAGAGAGGGAACACAAGCAGGGGGAGTGGGAGAAGGAGAAGCAGGCTTCCCACTGAGCAGGAAGCCCGATGTGGGGCTCGATCCCAGGACCCTGGGATCATGACGTGAGCCAAAGGCAGACGCCCAACGACTGAGCCACCCAGGTGCCCATTTTTCATTATTTTTTATACTTTTTTACTTCATTATTTTTTATATGGTCTTTGAAATCCAGTGTCTATTTCACACTTACAGCACATCTCAATTTACTAGCCACATTTCAAGTGCTTAAGGGCCACATGTGGCTAATCGTGACTGGCTGTCACCAGGGACCAGACTAGGGATCAACAAAAATCCTTCTGCAAAGGATCAGGTACATGGCTTGGGTCTCACAGGCCACATTCACACTCTGCTGCATATTCTATTTCTTTTCCTTTCTTTTCCTTTTACAACCCTTTAAAAATGTAAAACCCATTCTTAGCTGATAGGCTGTAGGAAAACAGGCCACAGATGAGACTTGGCCTGTGGCTCAGGGTCTGCCTACTCCTGCTCCAGACGATAAGCTCACTGAGGGCAGGAACGTGTGCACTACCGTAGCCTCTCACAGTGCCTGGAATAGAGCAGGCACTCAATAAATTAGTATGGAATTGAATTTAACAGAGGCAAGCCAGACAGGATTTATTATTGCCACTTGATAGATGACAAAAGTGAAATCAGAGTCAAGCAACTTGTCCAAGTCACATGGTTACCTCCAAACCCAAAGCTGCGTGACTTCCAGCCCACTGCTCTTTCTTCTGGTCACGCTTCCAATAGGTGATGACACCTATTATTTCATAGCTGCACTGACAGTCACTCTGATTCCCAGTTCTTCCGTCTCTTTGCCTCTGGCTTTGATCTCAGGCTTCCAGACGGCATGCCCCCCAGGAGAGGGGGCATGGAGCTGGTGGAGCTCCCGGCAGGTAACGCTGTTCATGATGAAGAGCCTGTGTCATGCTCCTCCCACTCTGTTCCAGGATCTCTCTGGAAATGAGGGCTCTTATAAGGTTAGAGGAAATGCATTTCTATTCTCCTTTCTGCCGAAAAGCATCTGCCTCCTTCACAAAGAAGGTAGTGAACCAGTTATAATTACACACCATGCACTGGAGAGCATGAAAGTGACATTTAGCAACACAAGCCTCGGATATGTGGTGGCTGCAGTAAACATTATATAATTGCTGCAGCATCGATCCCAACAATGAACACCAAAAAGCAGAGACAGAATGGAAGTTCTCCAAGAAGCTGCTACAACCTAAGAGGAAAAAGGAACCCCAAATCTCCCTCCCTCCACATGTTAAGACATTTTTGGGGGGAGGGGGTAATGTTTTCTATCCAAACAATTTTCCACACAGTTTTTCCAGAGCCCAGGGGACCAGAGAGCAGATGGGCAGGTGGAGATGGAGACAACAGAAAGTCCTCTGAGGCGGCAGTCTGCTTCCAGTCCCCTTAGGTCTACCCCACGACATTGGGGGGGTAAGGTGAGTTGGGGGAACGGCAAGGTCAGTGTGGCTGGATCACAGAAGGCAAGGAGCAGCCCTCAGGAGTAGCCCAGTGAGGTTAAGGATCAGTCTTGCATAGAGGCAATGCAGAGTCACTAGAGGGCTTTATGATGAGAGGGAGCAGGGCCATTTTGCTTTTTGGCAAGAAGCAGAGAGACAGAGCAAGGAAGACAATGGTCCGACTATGGCAGTGGGATGGGGAAAAGTGGACAGGTCCAAGAGGTATTTAAGACACAAAACTGATAGGACCTGATGCTGATAGGATGTTGGTGAGTCAAGGATGACCACAGGCTTCTGGTTTTGCTGACTTGGAGGTTGGGGGTACTGAACCCTGGGAAGACAGGTTTGGAGGAGAAAGACAACGTGTCAGAGTGTTGAATGCATTAATCATAAGGAGGATTCGAATAAAAGGGAAAAGTGGAAATGTGGCTCAGAAGAAAGGCTGGGGTGAAGATACAGAAATGTGAGTCACCTGCTCCAGAAAGTGCTGGACTACAGAGGTGGATGAGCTGCCTGGGGAGGAGAAATAGGAAACACCAGGGACACACAAGGTAAGGGGCAGAGCCTCCAACAACGGAGACAGAGGAACAATCAGAGAAGGCAAAGGAGAAAAAAAGAAGGGGGGTCTTAGAAACCAAGGAAGAGGAGTTTTGGAATAAAAGAGGTACACAGCCGTGTCTGATGCTGAAGCAAAAAGAAATGAGATTCTCTTATTCATTCAACAAAGATTTATTGAACACCTGAGATGTGCCTGACACTGTTCTAGGTACAGAAGATAGAGCAGTGACATGAATATAATAAACAAAACTCCCTAACCTTGTAGGAATTTCATGTTACTTGGAGAGAGACAGAATTTAACCAGAAATAAATGAATTTATTTGGTATAGGTAGTGGGTTGAAGAGTAGTCCCCAAAAATATGTCCAAATCCTAACCCCTGGTACCATGAATGTGATCTTATTTGGAAATAGGGTATTTACAGATGTAATTAAGCTAAGTATCTCAAGATAAAACCATCTTGGATTTTAGGCACAGGACACAAAGTCAATATAAAAAAAAATTGCATTTGCACTTACTATCAATGAATAATTAGAAATTGAAATTTACAAAAATACCACTTATAATAGCACCCCAAAACTATGAAATACTTAAGGATAAGACTAACAAAACATGTGCAGGATCAGTATACTGAAAACTGGAAAATATGAATGAAAGAAATTTTATTTCATTTTATTTTTTTGGAAAGAAAAATATTAAAGATGTAAACAAATGGAAAGGTATATTAATCATGGGCTTGAAGACTTGGTGTCATTAAGATACGGTTTTCCCAAGAATGAGCTACAGATTCACCACAGTTTCACTCAAAAATTTCTGCAGGAATTTCTGCGGAAGTCAATATACTGATTCTAAAAGATTTCATGGAAAGACAAAGAAACTAAAATAGTTTTTGAAGGAGTACAAAGTTTTAGGAATCACACTACCTGATTTTAAGACGAAATGTAACGCTTCTATGATTCAGGCAGTGTGGTGTTGGAAAACAGGGTAGACATAGCACTGTGCTGGAGCCAGCTCATACCAGCTCATGAGAAACAAATGTTAAATTTTTAGGAGTTTTACAGGTCAACTGATGTCAAATTGGTTGCTTGAAATTGTCTACTGTGACTGTATCTAAAAAAAAGAAATCAGCAAACACTACAAATTGGGACCCACCCCAAACACCTCCCCCCAAGAGCCAGTTCTCAAACATTACCAGCCTGCCTCTATATCTAGATCAAGGGAACAGAACAGAGAATTCAGATGCTGACCCATATATAGTTGGGCAATTTATTTTCAACAAAGATACAGGGCAATGTAAAGGAGAAAAGATCGTCTTTTCCCACCAATAGTGCTGGAACAGTTGGGACCTCCATATGCAAAAATAAACAAATCTTGGGGCGCCTGGATGGCTCAGTCAGTGAAGCAGCTGCCTTCAGCTCAGGTCATGATCCCAGGGTCCTAGGATCAAGTCCCGCATTGGGCTCCCTTCTCGTCAAGGAGCCTGCTTCTCCCTCTACCTGCCACTCCCCATGCTTGTGCTCTGTCTCTCTCTCTCTCTAACAAATAAATCTTTAGTGGAGGGAAAAGATAGCAGAGGAGTAGGGGACCCTATTCCAACCGGCCCCCGGAATTGAGCTGGATATCTACCAGACCACTCTGAACACCCACAAAATCAGCCTGAGATGTAAGAAGATAGATCTGGATATCTACAAACAGATCGTTGTTTTCAAGGTACGAAGCCAGGAGCCGTGATTCTGCAGGCAGATATCGGAGGATAAACAGAAGGGGAAGGGCGCCCAGCCAATAGGATCCTACACTGCAGGTGAGCGATAGCCTCCTGCGCTGGGGACAGGGCACAGACTCGCAGACCAGTTGCAGCAGGGAAAGGACTTTAGGGCAGCCTCTAGGTTGGAAACCAGAGCGGCAGGGCCATGTGTGTGAACTGGGGGTGGCTGGTGGTTTTAGAAGCACAAAGGGCAGAGCCGTGCCCCGACCTGGAGGCGAGTACTGGGAGTGCTGCTGAGGGGTGCACAACCCAGGACACCACAGTTTATAGCAGCACAAACAGAAACGGAGATGGTGTGGCCTGGAGAGCTCCCTGAAGAACAGACTGCGATCTCTCTGCTCTGAGGCAGAGAGTTGTAAATGATCTCTTCTGCTCTGACTCTCTGAAGAGATGCAGAAAGCCACTAGGGAAAGCCACCAGGGAACAAAAGCCCCCAAAAAACAGTTTCCACTGAACCCATCCCCTGCCACAGGCCCCTCCCCCAGAAGACAGGCTGGGAAAACAAGAGGCCAGCAACCCTAAGGTCCCAAGAAAACAGGTGCATCTTGCTTGGGTTCTGGTCAATAATTTGGACTCTATACATTCCCACAACCACCACTCAACAGAATGACTAGGAAGAGTAACCCCCAAAATAGGAAAGACTCAGAGACTATGACTTATGCAACAGATTTACAAATGGATTCAGATATAACCAAGATGTCGGAGATGGAATTCAGGCTAGCAATTGTGAAGACAATGGCTAGAATGAAGAAATCAATTAATGGCAACATAGAGTCTCTAAGGGCAGAAATGAAAGCTGAATTGGCAGAACTTAAAAATGCTATCAATGAGATCCTATCTAATCTAGATAATCTAACAGCTAGGGTAAGCAAGGCAGAAGAATGAATTAGTGATTTAGAAGACCAATTAATAGACAAGAAGGGAAAAGAGGAGGCCAGGGAAAAACAACTCAGAATCCATGAAAATAGAATCAGAGAAATAAATGACACCATGAAACGTTCCAACGTCAGAATTATTGGGATCCCTGAGGGGGTGGAGAGAGAGAGAGAGGACTAGAAGATGTATTTGAGCAAATCGTAGCTGAGAACTTCCCTAATCTGGGGAATGAAACAAACATTCGAGTCCTAGAGGCAGAGAGGACCCCTCCCAAGATCAAGGAAAACAGGCCAACACCCCAGCATGTAACAGTAAATCTCGCAAATCTTAGAACCAAGGAAACCATCTTAAGGGCAGTTAGGGGGAAGAGATTCCTTACGTACAGAGGGAGGAACATCAGAATAACGTCAGACCTATCCACAGAGACCTGGCAAGCGAGAAAGGCCTGGCAAGACATATTCAGGGTACTAAATGAGAAGAACATGCAGCCAAGAATACTTTATCCGGCAAGGCTGTCATTTAGAATTGGTGGAGAGATGCAGAGCTTCCAAGACCAGCAGAAACTGAAAGAATACGTGACCACTAAGCCAACCCTGCAAGAAATATTAAGGGGGGTTCTATAAAAGGAGAAAGACCCAAGAGTGATCTACAACAGAAATTTACAGGGACAATCTATAAAAACAACATCTTCACAGACAACACGATGACAATTAATTCATATCTTTCAAAAATCTCTCTCAACGTGAATGGCCTAAACGCTCCCATAAAACGCCACAGGGTTGCAGATGGGATAAAAAGACAGGACCCATCCATATGCTGTCTACAAGAGACTCATTTTGAACCTAAAGAGACATCCAGACTGAAAGTGAAGGGATGGGGATCCATCTTCCATGCCAACGGACCTCAAAAGAAAGCTGGGGTAGCAATTGTTATATCAGACAAATTAGATTTTAAACTAAAGCCTGTAGTTAGAGACACAAAAGGACACTATATCATTCTTAAAGGGTCTATCCAACAAGAAGATCTAACAATTGTAAATATCTATGCCCCCAACATGGGAGCAGCCATCTACATAAGCCAACTGTTAACCAAAATAAAGAGTCATATTGATAACAATATGTTAATTGTAGGAGACCTCAATACTCCACTCTCAGCAATAGACAGATTGTCTAAGCAGAAAATCAACAAGGAAACAAGAGCTTTGAATGACACACTGGACCAGATGGACCTCATAGATATTTACAGAACATTCCACCCTAAAACAACAGAATACTCATTCTTCTTGAGCACACATGGAACTTTCTCCAGAATAGACCACATACTGGGTCACAAATCAGGTCTCAACCGATACCAAAAGAATAAGATTATTCCCTGCATATTCTCAGACCACAATGCTCTAAAACTGGAAGTCAATCACAAGAAAAAAATTTGGCAGAAATTCAAACACTTGGAAGTTAAAGGCTACTCTGCTCAAGAATGTTTGGGTCAACCAGGAAATCAAAGAAGAACTTAAAGAATTCATGGAAACCAATGAGAACGAAAACACATTGGTCCAAAACCTATGGGATACTGCAAACGCAGTCTTAAGGGGGAAATATATAGCCATCCAAGCCTCACTCAAAAAGAGAAAAATCCCGAATTCACCAACTAAACTTTACACCTTAAAGAACTAGAGAAAAAGCAACAAACAATGCCTAAGCCATGCATTAGAAGAGAAATAATTAAAATTAGAGCAGAGATCAATGAATTAGAAACCAGAAACACAGTAGATCAGATCAACAAAACTAGAAGCTGGTTCTTTGAAAGAATTAATAAGATCGATAAACCACTGGCCAGACTTAGCCAAAAGAAAAGAGAAAGGACCCAAATTAATAAAATTATGAATGAAAGGGGAGAGATCACGACTAACACCAAGTAAATAGAAACAATTATTAGAAATTATTATCAACAACTATATGCCAATAAGTTGAGCAACCTGGATGAAATGGATGCCTTCCTGGAAACCTACAAACTCCCAAGACTGAAACAGGAAGAAATTGACAACCTGAATAGGCCAATAACCAGTAACAAAACTGAAGCAGTGATCAAAAGCCTCCCAAAAAACAAGAGTCCAGGACCTGATGGATTCCCTGGGGAATTCTACCAAACATTCAAAGAAGAAATAATACCTATTCTCCTGAAGCTGTTTCAAAAAATAGAAACAGAAGGAAAGCTTCCAGACTCATTCTATGAGGCCAGCATTACCTTAATCCCCAAACCAGGCAAAGACCCCATCAAAAAGGAGAATTTCAGACCAATATCCCTGATGAATATGGATTCCAAAATCCTAGCTAATAGGATCCAACAATACATTAAAAGGATCATCCACCACGACCGAGTGGAATTTATCCCCGTGATGCAAGGGTGGTTCAACATTAGCAAATCAATCAATGTGATAGAACACATTAATAAGAGGAGAGAGAAAAACCATATGGTCCTCTCAATTGATGCAGAAAAACATTTGACAAAATACAGCATCCTTTCCTGATCCAAACTCTTCAGAGTATAGGGATAGAGGGAACATTCCTCAAGTTCATAAAATCCATCTGTGAAAAACCCACAGCGAATATCATCCTCAATGGGGAAAAGCTGAGAACCTTTCCCTTAAGATCAGGAACACGACAAGGATGCCCACTCTCACCACTACTGTTCAAGTACTAGAAGTCCTAGCAATCAGACAACAAAAAGAAATAAAAGGTATTCAAATTGGCAAAAAAGAAGTCAAACTCTCTCTCTTCTCAGATGACATGATACATTATGTGGAAAACCCAAAAGACTCCACCCTCAAATTACTAGAACTCATCAGCAATTCAGTAATGTGGCAGGATACAAAATCAATGCACAGATATCAGTTGCTTTCTTACACACTAACAATGCAACTGTAGAAAGAGAAATTAGAGAAATGATTCCATTTACAATAGCACCAAAAACCATAAGATACCTCGGAATAAACCTAACCAAAGAGGTAAAGGATCTATACTCTAGGAACTACAGAACACTCATGAAAGAAATTGAAGTAGAAACAAAAAGATGGAAAAATATTCCATGCTCATGGATCAGAAGAATAAACATTGTTAAGATGTCATACCTTCAATGCCATCCTGATCAAAATTCCAATGACATTTTTCAAAGTGCTGGAATAATCCTAAAATTTGTATGGAGTCAGAAAGGACCCCAAATCGCCAAGGAGATGTTGAAAAAGAAAAACAAAGCTGGGAGTGTCACGTTACCCGATTTTAAGCTATATTGCAAAGCAGTGATCACCAAGACAGCATGGTACTGGCACAAAAACAGACATATAGACCAATGGAACAGAATAGAGAACCCAGATATGGACCCTCAACTCTATGGTCAAATAATCTTCGACAAAGCAGGAAAAAAGACAGTCCCTTCAATAAATGGTGCTGAGAAAAATGGACAGCTATATACAGAGGAATGAAACTCAACCATTCTCTAACACCATCCACAAAGATAAACTCAAAATGGATGAAAGACTTCAATGTGAGACAGGAACCCATCAAAATCCTCGAGGAGAACATAGGCAGTAACCTCTTTGACATCAGCCACAGCAACTTCTTTCAAGATTCATCTCTAAAGGCTAGTGACACAAAAGCAAAAATGAACTTTTGGGACTTCATCAAGATAAAAAGCTTCTGCATGGCAAAGGAAACAGTCAACAAAACAAAGAGGCAACCCACAGAATGGGAGAAGATATTTGCAAATGACACTACAGATAAAGGGCTGGTATCCAAGATCTATAAGGAACTTCTCAAACTCAAGACCCAAAAAATAAATAATCAAGTCAAAAAGTGGGCAGAAGAGATGAACAGACACTTCTCTGAAGAAGACATACAAATGGCTAACAGACACATGAAAAAATGTTCATCATCATTAGCCATCAGGGAAATCCAAATCAAAACCACACTGAGATACCACCTTACACCAGTTAGAATGGCCAAAATGGACAGGGAAAGAAACAACAAATGTTGGAGAGGTTGTGGAGAAAGGGGAACCCTCTTACACTGTTGGTGGGAATGCAAGTTGGTACAGCCACTTTGGAAAACAGTGTGGAGGTGCCTCAAAAAAATAGAGCTACCCTATGACCCAGCAATTGCACTACTAGGTATTTACCTCAAAGACACAGATGTAGTGAAAAGAAGGGCCATATGCACCCCAATGTTCATAGCAGCAATATCCTCAATAGCCAAACTGTGGAAAGAGCCAAAATGCCCTTCAATAGATGAATGGATAAAGAAGATGTGGTCCATATATACAATGGAATATTACTCAGCCATCAGAAAGGATGAATACCCAACTTTTACATCAACATGGATGGGACTGGAGGAGATTATGCTAGTGAAATAAGTCAAGCAGAGAAAGTCAATTATCATATGGTTTCACTTATTTGTGGAACATAGGAATAGCATGGAGGACATTAGGAGAAGGAAGGGAAAAATGAAGGGGGGGAAATCGGAGGGAGAGATGAACCATGAGACTATGGACTCTGAGAAACAAACTGAGGGTGTTAGAGTGGAGGGGGGAGGAGGGATGGGTTAGCCTGGTGATGCATATTAAGGAGGGCATGTACTGCATGGAACACTGGGTGTTATACGAAAACAATGAATCATGGATCACTACATCAAAAACTAATGATGTATTGTATGGTGACTAACATAACATAATAAAATAAAATTTAAAAATAAGTAAATAAATAAATCTTTTAAAAAATAATAAAAATAAAAATAAAAAATAAACCTCTATTTCTTGTATCTTATATAAAAATTAATTCAAAATGGATCATAGACATAGATGTAAAATCTAAAACTATGAAACTATTAAATGAAAACATAGGAGCAAATCTTCGTGAATTGGGGCTAGGCAAATATTTCTTAGATAGGATACCAGAGTGATAAATAAGACCATCAAAATCAAGAACTTCTGCTCTTCATAAGACACTGTTATGAGAAAGAAAAGACAAGCTGTGGACTAGGAGAAAATATTTACAAATCACATATCTGATAAAGGACAATACAGAATATATAAAGGATCCTCATAATGCAATAATAAGAAAGCAAACCAAGTTTTTAAAGGGGCAAAAGAATTGAATAGACACTTTGCATAGCAGTAAGTACACAGTAAGATGTTCGACATCATTAGCCACTAGGGAAACACAAATTAAAACCACAGTGAGACACTACAACACATCTAGTAAAATGGCTGAAATACTTTTTTTTAATTGATAACCCCAAGCGCTGGTGAGGACGCGGGGCATCTGGAACTCTCTTTCATCGCTGGTGAATACAAAAATAGCACAGCCATTTCAGAAAGCAGCTCTTATAAAGTAAAACATACTCCTACCACACAACCCACCAATCCCACGCCCAGGTATTTACCCAAGTGAAATGGAAATTTACAATCACAAAATTTAAAAAAAGCGTATGTAAAATTTTAGAGCAATGTATTCATATTTCCCCCAAACAGGAAAGTGCCTGACATCTCTCAACTGGAGAATGGATATACAACAATGGAGTATCCCTACAATGGAACCCTACTCAGTCTTAAAAAGGAACGAACTACCAACGCACAACAACATGGATGAATCTCAAGTGCACTGTGCTAAGTGAAAGAAGCCAGACTCCAGGGCTATGTACTACAGGATTCTATTTATATAACATCCTGAAATGCAAAAGTAGAGAGACAGAAAACAAGTCATAGGTTACCAGGGGCTGGGGAGGGGAAGGAAAGGGTGGCTACAGGGGAGTTATTTGGAGTGAAAGAACTGTTCTTTATCTTGATTGCCCTGATGGTTAAACCACTGGATGTGTTTGTCCAAACATGCAGAACTGTATAAAAATACAGATGAATTTGACTGTATATACATTATTCCTTAGTGAAAAGAAAAATAAAAAAGGATCACTGTGGCTGTTAGGTTGAGAACAGACTGTGGGGCAAGGCTGGAAGCAGGGAGACTATTAGGAGTCCAGGTGAGAGACACAGTGGCTTGGATTGAATGTGGCTCTAGAATATGGCAGGACATAAGTTATCTGTGACTTGCAGACACAGTTGCAATGAAGAGGCAAGGGTGAGGGGTGAGGTGAGCATGTGCAGACAGCACTGGATCCTGGACCACTAATGACTCTTTCAAGAAATCCGCATGGACCCATCCCTCTAGATGAGCTCCAGCTCAGAGACTGCCCTGGGACTTTCCCAATCTCCACACTGTAAGTCCTGCATCCAGGGAAACCCTGAAGTCCCGAGCACACCAGGACAGGTGGTCATCTAGGCCTGGTCCCTGACCTTCCCAGGTTGAAGGGCTGCTCCATTCAAGGCCCAGACAGCTGCTCTGGTCACCCTGCAGTTCTGCCTGCCCTATGGGCTGGTGTCACTGCTCTCCATCCCTGACCAGCCTCTAAGCTCCCTTCTGATACTGCTCACATGTGAGAGGCTGCAGGAATGCTCAGTAACAGAGCGGCATTCTGCTGCTTTCCAGGTCACCCTCCCTTCAGCCACTTGTATGAAGGCTGTCAGATGACTCTTGATATCAGGAAGAAATGAGTGGATTCCTCACTCCACTGCCAGGAAGTCGGGAGCACTGAGCTGGGGACGCACCTTTCCCTCTCGTCTCACTTTTGCAATGCCTCTTTTGAAACAGATTCCATGACTTTTGCTTTGGTCTTACCCATCTTGACATCTCCATGGTTGTGCATGTTGAAAACACTCCCTCCTTCTTAGCATCTCTCGGCTTGCTACCATGCTTCCCTCTCCTGGAACTCTTCCTACCTTTCTGGTATGTTTCTCAGCTTCCTGATTGCCTAATGAAGAGTGTGCTGGTGGAGCAGGCTGGAGTAACGTTTGAGGGTCAAGACGTTGACATTAAATAGGACCTGGGTTCGAATCCCAGCTTTGTCAATTTCTAGCGGCATGGCTTCTGACACATTACTCCTCTGAACTTCAGGTTTGCCCTCCGTACAATGGGTATAGTGTATGCCACCTCATCGGACTATTGTGAGGATGAAAGGAAACGAGATTATGTATAAAGGTGAAAAAAACTCAGCACTAACTTGTAATATAATAAGCAGCACATAAACACAGCTCTTGGTGTTACAACATCTTTCCAACAGTAATATTCAACAACAGGGAAGTGGTTAATAAGTTAGGCTACACCATGATTTATTTATAGAATACTATATGATGAAGCCATTAAAAATAATGTTCTGAAGAATATTTAATGACACAGAAAAACGTTCACAATATAATTTTAAGAGAAAAAAAATCAGGCCATAAAACTCAGGTCCCTATTCTGTTCTTTAAAAGAAGTATGAGTGTGTGTGTGTGTCGTGCATATGTATTTAGAAAAAAGAAATCTAGAAAATGTTGGCTGTTTTTCTTCTTCTTTACTTCTTCACTTCTTTATATTCTTCTGAATTTTTAAGGTTTCACTAATGAACATGTGTTACAATCATAACAATAGATATTTCTGAAATTCAGTCATCAATTTTTTCATTCCACAGATTTTTTTTCTAGCACACATTATGTGCCAAGCAATATTTGAGACTCTGGGGATGCTATAATAAAAAAGCTAACAGGCAGGTTTTTCTCAAGATACCACCTAGCCTTGCACTGAATTCTCCTTAATTGTTTTATGCACTCGTTTTGTCTCCACAAATAAATTAATTCCTCAAGAGAAGGAAGCACACGGTCCTCTTCTTATCACATCATACTCCCTGCACTCAGGAAGAACTCAGTAACGCGTTGCACTTCAAGACCTGAGCATTGGTTGAAAAGTAGCCAATTTCCTACAGTCGTTTATTATAGGAAGTAAAGAAGAGGTGCCTTCTTATATGGTGCACCCTTGTCCTGGGCACGAGAGGGCTGAACATTCAAAGCTGCCACCTGTGGACCTTTCTTAGAATGTTTTTCAATGCGTAAATACACAGGATTACAAAAAAAGAAAAAAGGGGGGGGGGAACTAAATATGCTACAATACAATTACCAAAGTATTTTAAAATACTCTTTAGTATAGTAATAGATTTGCTTCTCTGTGCTGTGTTTTAAAAATTACATTTAAAGTACAGTCAAGTTAAAACTGAATTTTAATTTTCAAAGATAACCCCCTATAAAGGCTGCTTTGGCTTACCTTAAATAAGAACATAAAATGGTGGAATGGTTTTTTTTTTCAAGATAATACGCATGTCCTATTAGAAATCCAGTTGATTTTGATATTTTTTTATGGTGACAATGTTGAAAATCCAATCCTCAAAAATACAGTGCTGAAACTCTCTTTATGAGAGTGTCTCCTGAAGACCACCAAACTCCCTGAGGCTTTTTAGTGAAACTCTGGTTATAGTGGGTTTGTGATCCTAAGATCAATGAATTCATCTTTGGCTAGGTCAACACCTCTGATGCAATTTATATCAGAAAGAAAAAGCACCCTACTCTAGTGTTCAATTTTGTTACCATCAAGATAGAAATAACTTTTCAAAGAGTTCTAAAGTGCTTCCAGGTGTTTGTAGATTACTCTTTTCAAGGAAATTGACAGAATTTTGTAACTCAGCTCCATTGAGGTAAAGCACTTGTAAGTTTGCAAAGATGTCAGCCTCATATCAGCAGTGGAGCCAAGTAAGCTCAGAATGTTTTCAGAGGCATCCATAATGGTGGTATCAGGGAATTAAGAGTCATCTCATTCTTATGGTTAAAAATACCTGCCAAGGAAGCCAACCAGCCCACAGACAAAATTCTTTCTTTCAAAATGCTCCAAGAATGGATTTTCTGGTTCTATTAGAAAAAGTAAAACTTGCCTCTTCGAAGTCAGTGAGCTTCTCTAAGGTAGAGAAACCCCTCATTTTCTGTTGTTTCTTGACACACCCTTTTGATGAAGGTGATAACTTTTAATGACCGCCAACAAAACTTGTCCCAGGATTTTTGGAAAATCCTGAGTACGTCTATGTTAAATGCAGCAAGTGAAAACACAATAGTTGTTCTTTGTTGACATAAGCAGGGTCATCATGAACAAAACAAGGAGGTAGCTATGTTGAAAGAGGTCTATGGTTTCATTGGGTGGCTTGCTGATAGGAGTGGCAAGGCTGCCAACCCCTCCATAATCCACTTCAAAATATGCCAACCGTTCTTCATGGAAGCACCTCCCCTGACTAGACAGCCATTTCCCTGCTTCTCAGCATGCCCCGTGCGTGTGGCTTTAGGTAAACTTCCTCCAGAAAAGTGAGCCTTCTTCTGTTTGGCACTTACAAAGAAACTTCAGGAGTGCTTCCAGAAGAAGTTTTCATGAAACAGCAAATCCACATTTTCGAAGTGTCTTGGCTTTTTCAAATTGAGCTTTCTCCATCCACATACACACAAAGCTCTTCATTTTCTTGGATGCATTGTCTCGATCGACAGACATGAGGGACTCTCTCAGTCTTCCTGACTTCAAAATTCCCTTCTCAAGAATCTTTCCACAATATTAAGGAAGTCATTGTGGCTTTTATGTCCCATCCCTTCATTAATGAAAAGAAACCATGTACACAGTTTTGATCACACCTTCCTTTTCTTTGCCAGCTCAAGATAAGCTGGGTCTGTAAAAAATAAATAATACATAAAGCTAAACTAAAACATTTTTGTTCTTTGACATTCTTTGAAATGTAATATTTTGTTTATGGTTCCTAAGTAATTTGTTTGATAAATCTACATAGAAGGGAATAATTGGTATGTTAATTAAGTAAAGTATAAAACATTCGTTAAATTTTATGAAAGGTAAGTAAAATGAGGCAGTTTTTATGATTAGACAGAGTGCTTGCACTAGTAACGTCTTCTCACCTTTGTGAAGACCAGGGGATTAGATAGTTGCTCAACAGTCCTGTTCTTGAAATTTAGCAATTGCTTCATGTGACTCTCTGTGACTTTCTAGAAATAATGGTTCTCATTTCCCATATTGTCACTATTTCCCACAGAGGTATTCTTTTAAGTGTGTGGCATTTTCACAGAACAATAACACAAGAACAACATGTGAATGATATACTGTGCATGCAAGACTCTACTTCAAAACACAAACATTGTGCAAACAGAGTAAAAACAGAAAAATAAATCAGAGAAAGGACCTCCACTGCTCACAGAGCTTACCACACTGCATAACCCATGTCACCATGCAATCTGTTAGCGATCACACGGAGTTATTTTAAATCTCACACTTCAGCAGTCAGCTCAGCCATCAGATATGTTTGAGCTCATCTATGTCACCAAAGGCTGCACTGCCGAAGGAGAGTGAAAAACTCTCATTAGAGCAATTCAGATGGATGAAACTTGGGCAAACTATGAAAATGATTCATCTCCTTCTGCATATTGATCCACAAACATTTACAGTTAAGGAATGTTGGAATGTGTGGATCGCCCCCATGAGAACACTCTAACTCACTGCCCAGTGGCCGCCCTACCCATGCACAGAGTTGCCAGACAGTGGCCAGCTAGAATGGAGGAGAGTTCTTCCGGAAGACTGATCCCACATTTCCAGGGGCTATCTAATAGCTTCTGTAATTTCAAAATAGTGGTGGGTGTAAATGACATTTCAGATACCTACCGCAACTGTAATGTGATATGAAAATATTTGTGATTTCCATTGATGACAAAAATCACAGGTCATGCTCATACTAGCAGCTTGTTGTCACACTCGTAATTGAAGGAAATGCTACATCTCAGATACAGGATAGTAAAAATGAAGCTGTAATTTTTCCCTACCTATGTTCATGGCTGCTCCAACTTCTATTCCACAGACCCCATGGGCCCATGGATCCAGTTAAGAACCTCTGTTTTATATTGTTCATAGTGGTCCAAGAGAACAGTTTCCAAATTTCAGGTAAGAGAAATAAGGAAAAATAGCAAGTTTTTATAATGCTAAATTCTTTAAGCTTAAAAGGTTTTTTTCTTCTTTGCTTTTAAAATATCTTTTTGATGAAATGATAGAAACAGTAGATAGTAATTTTTTTAAGTCTTTACCAGGTAAAAATGAAAAGTTGGCAATCCTGTCGCCAGTTGCCTCATCCACTCCTTTTATCATGTTTATTGGTCTAAGAAATCCAAAACCTGGGGCTTGGTCCAAGACACCATGGCAAATCCAAAGAGCCCCAATATCTAGTCTCACCTAACAGAACCTAGGTCCATTTACCCGCTCCTCAGGTAAGGTAATCTGTTCCTAGTCCAGAGCAAAATTCTGAGCAGTCTAAGCTGTCATGGTAAACCTCCTGCCTGAGCAGAGATTGATTTACAGGGTGGAAACATCCCTCAGTCTGGCCAGTTGAACCTGAAAATAATGGGATTGTGACTGGGTGTCTGATGTCTGGAAATGCTGATCCCACCACCCAGAAGCCCTGCCACCGAGGCATTCCCTGCTATGTGATATGGTTCCTAATTGTTTATGACTACTGAGTTGGGGGATTTCTCTAACATACAGATGAAGTTATCCTAACTGACCCAGCTAGAAACTTTGGGAAGCTTTCGGAAGGGGCATTACCTCTTAAAAAAATTGCATCAGGGTACTAAATGAGCTTGCCTGTCCCTGTTTATATCAATTATCCCTCCTTCAACCCTAACTCAAGCCACTCCCCACCATGTTGCTGATTTTACCTCCTACATATCCCCCAATCCGTCCTATTCTTTCCATTTCCACTGCCAACTCTAGCCCAGCTACTGCTAGCTGTTCAGTCTACACAACTGATGGGCACAGCCCTCCAACCGGCTTTCTTGCTCCCACAAGGGCCTCTTCCAAACCACAGCCAAGTGATTTTGTTTCAAACCAGACCAGCTCACATCACTTTCCTGGTTAGAACCTTGCAATGGTTTTCTATTGCACTTGGAATAAAGTGCAAACTACGTAAGTTACCTACAAAGCTCTACAGAACTTGGCCCTCCACATCCCTTACCCCCACCCTCTGGCTGCAGTCACACAGCTCCCCACCCCCACCCCTGCCACACCTCCTTAGAGCCTTCAGACCCTTGAGATCTCTGCTCAGCAACCACTGCCTCAGGGAGATCTCTGATGACCCCATCTTCCACCAGGACCAGATCTGGCCCCCAGTATGTACACTCCACAGCACTCTGTATAGTCTTTCCTCATATTTAACACAATTTTCAATCATCCATTTATTTGTGGGATTAGTTGATGTCTTTTTTCCCTACTAAAATGAAAGTTCCCTATCTTGTTCACCACTGCATTCCCAGCCCCTAGAAGAGTGTAGGTGTTCAAAAGATATTTGTGGAACAAATGGCTGGATTTTCACAAATCATCACAGATACTCCCAGGCAGTAGCTTGTCTCCAACGAGTATCTGGCTTCAAAAACCTTACACAGGACCCCTGTTCACCAGCTACCAGAGTCCTGCTCGCGGGCACAGCATCTTTGCCCCTGATTACTCCCTCTCCACGCAGTGCTGGAGGTGGAGAGAAGCGTGCCCTCCTACTGCTTCTAAGGGTGACTCAAATCTCACCCACACTCCCTCCAAATCATGGAAGGAGGCAAGACTACATAATGTCTGCTATGGACTGAATGTTTGTGTCCCTCCAAATTTCATATGTTAAAGCCCTAACATCACAGTGTGGTGATATTAGGAGGTAGGGCCTTTGGGACAGGACTAGGTATAATGAGTTCATAAGGGTAGGATCCTCATGATGGAATTAATGTCCTTATAAGAAAAGGAAGAGACTAGAACTCTCTCTCTCTCTCTCTCTGGACTTAGCAAGAAGGTAGCCATCTGTAAACTGGGAAGAGAGATTTCAGCAGACACAGAATCTGTGGGCATCTTGATCTTGGACTTCCCAGCCTCCAAACTGTAAGAAATAAATGCTTGTTATTTAAACCATCAAGTCAATGGGTTTTGTTACAGCAGCCTGACTAAGAAAACATATCAAACATGTGGGCTACAGAACCAGAGACATGGCCTCATTCCAGTTCTGACAGTTATATTCCCCAGGATGAGGTAGCTATTATCCCAGAGCCTCAGTGCCTCATTTGTAAAATGGGATAATAAGAGTATGAACCACACAGAGTTGCCATGGGGATTAAATGAGGAAGGCTCTCAGCAGGATGTGTGGCACACAGTATAAACATTCAGCCACTCTATGCTTGTCTGAATTACTGTCATAGATCTGAGGCACAACCTTAGAGATTAACTAGTAAACAGGCGGATTTCACAGATGAGGAGACAGGATCCAAAGAGGCTCCAGTGGCAGAACCAGGAGGAGGAGCCAGGGTGGTCAGTACTTTTCCATCACAGAGCGTGTTCTGACAGCTCGTGGCCCTCCCAGGGCTGAGAAAGAGCATGAAGAGGGAGAAGCCAGGGGATTCTTTCCTCCTGGCCCAGGATGGGTTGAACTAATAAGTGAATGCAAAAGGACCAGAGGGGTGCCTCTCTGCCCCCAGAGAATGTCCATCCCCACAGGAGCATAAAGAGACATAGTCTAGAAGAATGTCCTAATTAACCCAGTACTGTCCATCTCTTTTACCAGGCCGCCCTAGGAAGGACTTTCCAGACAGTTTACTTGGCTTTCTTTCAACACTGTGGTAGCTTTCTCACTGTCCTGGGACCAACATAAATGAATTTCCTGCTAATAGCATCCTCATCATGCCAACACCCAAATGTTATTCTGCGAGGATGCAATTCAGAGAGCCTTGCGTGCACACACACATCTGAGCAAAAACATATATTCCTTGATGCCTGCCTAGTAGTGTTGCAGCTGAGCAGCTGCTTGACAACCAGGGGGAAGAAGGAAAAGAGAGAAAGACAGAGCGAGAGGGAGACAGAGAGAGAGAAGAACCTCTAAGAAGTGCACGTGCCCACAGGAGCAACACAATCAATCACTTCCAAAGGGCATACTTCCTCTGGAAAAAAGGTTTAAGGGAATAAGCAAGCAGATGTAATAAAGAATTTTGAATCTATTGATTGAAAACTGTTGTATTTCCTAACTATTGGAGAACACATCATTTTTGCATTAGGCAATCGATTTATGACTTACATAAATAGAAAACAGAGGAACTTTCCAAGAGATGGGCAAGTTTAGCAGAGACGCCTCACTCTGTTACACTGCGAAGCCCACCTCTCCCTCCCTGTTGTCTTTGTGATGAGGCGCGTCCAGACGGAAGGCCCCCTCTGTTCCTGCACTATTAGTAACCACCTCCAGGATGGCAAGCAGCTGCTCCCGGAATGCACCGCATTCTCCTTTGTCTCCTGCCTCTGCCAGAGCGGCTCCCCTGCCAGGGACCCCCTCCTCTGGCCTCTTTACCCATGCCTGTCCACCATTATTCACCTGGAAGGTGGCCCTGCAACACCACCTCCCACTGAAGCCGTACCTGGTGTCCCTGGGCACCGCTCAGAGCTCCCTGCAGGGGGTTCCAGGGGTGCCCTGTGCCCCCACTCTTATGACAATGATCACACCGCTGCAACTACTACTTCTAAGACAGAGATTTCCCCCCACACATTTTTATGTTCTGATAGGTCACTGTACCTACTTCTATTGTGATACTGACTACTCTGCCCACAGGCTCATTTTCAAACATGCCCATTTTCCACATCTGTATGTTTCTAAGATAAGGATGTTTTGCAAACAACGCGTACATTTAGTGTGGTACTGTTTCTGACTTTTTTTTTTCCCTCTCAAAAACTCTTACTATATTGGGAGTGCATCTTAAAATCAAAGAAATGTCACTTATTTGTGTGTCTGATCTCCCCTCTCCACCATGAATTGTGGGAGCAGGACCTGTGTTCTGACCATCTTCGTTTGTCCGTCCCTATGCCGAGCAGCCACTGCTCAACAGATGGAGAAGGGGCGCGGGGGCGGACAAAGGAGGAAAGAGGGGAGAAAAGGAGGAAGGAAGGGAATCTCTTACACTCTACAGCCTACAAAGCACCTTCACATCCCGCTTTCACTTAGCTTGAGTTCCCATCACAGGGCATGGGGGCTTCTCTCCCAGAGATTTTCCTTGGAGTTTTCCTGGTCACTGTAGTCCAGGCACTCATGTGTGCTACAGGTCCTCAGCACAACACAGGGCAGTCAGCCAGCTAGGCACACACCATAGAGGGAGAAGCGATCAGGAGGAAAGTCACAGATTCTGGTATCCTACAATTCAGCGCCACAGGACAGATGACTCTTCTGTGAACCCTGCCCCCCGCTCCCCAATGAGCAAGAGCTCAGCCCAGTGAGCTCCATCACGTCTCAGCTCTTTGTCAGGCCCCCCGAGCTGCCAAACTCACCCTTAGCTATCCACCTATTTCCCAAGACTCCAGTCAGAGGCTTTTCTCACTCCCCCCAACGCGTGCCTTGCCAGGGACATGGTCCCTGGCTCTCAGCTCTCCCAGACCTCATCGCCCTCTGAATAGCACCTGCCATCTGAGCTAGACTTATTAGCACCGTTCATACTATTCTTTTATAGCGTTTCCCACAGCAGAGAGCTAAGCACATACCTGATCAGAATTCGAACATGACTGAAACAAATTAATATGACAATCAGCTTCTCTGGGCTCCTCTGCCCTTCTTCATTTCCTTGGTCCACCATTCCTTCTGCTCCTAGCCCAGACAAATCCTTCTCTTGGAGGCTCCCTGGTCGGTTGACAGTTATGCCCCTTGCTTCTGGTTTTTCCAGGTATTTTGTTGGAGGTACGCCTGGACCATGCTCCAAGCAGCCCCCTGAAGCTCAGGCCTTATCGGACAGCTCTCTGAACCAGGCTCTGTCCTTATAGGTTCTTCTCTGTTCCGGTCAGACAACCACTTTCATGGGTTCCTCTGCAGTGCTTTGACCATCAAGGTGGCATTCGAAGTGGGAGAAGGGCCGTGGTGCCACACTGCTGGCCTGTTCCCGCTCCACAGCTGGCTCCATGAGGCTCTGCAGACACAGGCTGCTGTCAAGCCAGGTTCTCATTCTTCACACCGTTAAAAAAAACAAAATTCAACTGAGTAAATTTGAAGATCTAATTGGCTTTATTCGATGATTCATGAATTGGGAAGCATCCCATCTAGCACATAGAATGGAGTTCCAAAGAACTGTACAAAATAAAAGGCTTCTATAGGCAGAAAGGGGGCAAGATGAAGAGTGGACTGTTTCGGGCAAGGTCACCTTCCTTTGGTAAAGGCGGCAGGGCGGGGGGGGGGGGGGGCGGGGAGCGGGGGGGGGGGGGGGGG